>NC_061901.1:5511356-5870771 GCF_905147765.1 Vanessa atalanta
CTTTCTACCCATTTTTTGGGTAGAAAAAATCACCTACTTATGTTTTTAACATCAGTTGCTGTAAACCTCCACTAGTCCCCCACCTTATGGGGTCTGCACAGTATCCTTCGAAATTGAGGAAGTTGTCTGAGTTTTTGTCGTGTTTCCATTTGTCGAAGATATCGTCCAGATCCGGTTTTAGTAAATCTAGGTTCCCCTGCTGTCTTCCGGATACCCAATTGTCTATATCTCTCCAAACGTCCTCCTTCGTCCAAGGGCTTTTGGCGCCTAACGTTTCCAAGTGCATCAGCAACTTATACGCAGGCCCCTGTGCGAACACTTTTGGAAATGCCCATCTACTGATGCACTTAAGAGATTGGCGCACGAAATCGTCACGGATTGTGTAGTTAACCACGTTCGGTTCCTGTGAGAATCTCTTGATGAAATTGTTCTGTATTCGATGACATAGCCCAATTAGAGTTCTGGCTATGTTCCTCTGTCCTGCAGCGGTGTATAGATGGCATAACAATGCCAGACCGGATCCGAAGGATGTGTCTGCTAAAGGAAAGCCGCCTCTCATTTCCACACGAAAGCGAACCAGAGAGCCCAGCTTGTCGACGTTGGGTTTGAAGTTACCTATTTCATCCATAGATGAGAGTAATTCATCGTCGACAGCTACGCTATACAGGGTCACTCCCCTGTCAAATAGTTTCCCAGTCATAACGGGAAAGGTCAGCCTGGTGTTTTTCCTGCCTGGGGACTCCCAGGTGCCAGGTGCGTTAGATTTGAATTGATTGTTGTCGTAGCCAGTGTGGTGTAGATCTGCCAACGCACGATGTGAAGACTCGATGATGTGAGTCCGATGCGCTGGCCATTCTCGACAGTTCTGCATCATACTGTCGGTGCACCCTCCCGCGGACTCGGACTTCGCTGTGTCAACGGGTTTGGGGGTGGTTCCGCCTGCGTCTCTGCCGCTTTTGGTGGTGCTTCTACTGACAGGACCTGGGTCGGGCCTGCGTCTTGCATCAATTTCACGTGCACCTCGGGAGAGCTTTTCCGCTCTCCAGGGCCCGCGCTTGTGACCTCCTTGTATAAAAAAGCCATGTTGGGAGGGTCCGGGTACTCCGAAAGGGTCACGTTCCATAGAGTACTCGCGAATACAGATGATGTTATTGGCCCGTTTAATATCAGCACCGTGCTAGGCGCAGAAACGTCACGACAATGGTACTTCAGTGATGTGCAGAATACGTTAGCCACGAACACGTTGCTGCATGGCTCTGGGCCACAACGACCGATTGTTTGGATCCTCCAGTTATCTACGGACAATGGCATGAAAACAGGCGCTGCCCTGGCTGGTAATGACAGCATCCTTGGCAGTCTACGATACGTGTTCCCAGTGGAGGCGTACCATGGTAGGGCAAGTCTTGTTTCTGCTGTTATCTCGACATACATAGTGACGTACTCATCCGTCACGTTTCCGTGCTGCCCCTTCACCTCCACGTACGTCCTCAAACCGAACTTCTCTGCCCACTGTTGTGTCGCAAACATGGGTATCGGTACACTCGCGGCTCATTGGTCCCTCTGTATTTCAATCGCATAATATTCCGCTTCCACGTCTCCTCTGATAGTATGATCAGGCCGTGAATTTCTTCCGAACATAGTATGTGCATGACTAGGTAACACATGATTTAATGTCAGTGTACGTATCTTATTTCTCGCTGACATCATGCCCACACCGTTGTCCACGTGTAGCCCGGACCACATCCATCTATCTATGTCGTTGTTAGTCATATATAGACTTAGGGACAAAGTTAGCGCTGACCCTTGCATGACTAGCATAGATTGTAATCCTGCTGCGTTTTTGATGTTGAATCGATAGTCGTTCTTATCGATTAGCCCCAGAGCAGCCATCACCCTATAGCAAGAAATGGCTGAATGGCACTGGTATTGAGGTATGGACTCAGTCATGTATGGTGTTTCCCAATGGGAGTTGTATCCTACAACGACATCATTCTCCACCGCTGCCTCGTGTTCTATGTTAGTAGCACTCATAGGGTACTGTAGCAATGGGCTGGTCATTGCCCAGTTGTACCCAGCTACACGAGATGTGTATGTTTCAGACCTGTTCGCAATGGGTCCTGCATTTATGTCAGATGATGTATGACGGGGATTATCTTCAGCAAAATTATGTACGCCGATCGTCCATGCACCATTCAGTGCGTGTGCGTAACGACGTCCACCCTCGTCGGCGACCTCTAGGGTAGGTGATTCTGGGACAGCGCTGCAGAGCTCTGCGGCCAACGAGAATGCAATTTGAAATGCCATATCCACGCATAAGTTAGTCTCTATCCATTCCAGGGCATGGCACATTCTCAGTGCTGAGTTTTGGTAGTCTAGTAATAGATCATGGAACGCATTAGTCGCGTTATACATGTAGTCCGTCAGGTCGTTAGGCAGTTCATTGATGTACGGAGACCCGGAGTATACATTCATTCCTGCAGGTCTTAATATTGGTAGGTGATTGTTACGAGAAGTGACGCTCTCGTCCAATAGTACTAGCATAACCCCATTTGGTCCGGACACTGACACATTGTGGCCGTGGGGTATGAACGTGTAATGTGTATCATGTGCGACGTTATTTTCTGCCGTATGCTGTGTCATTACTCTACAACACAAGCGTCCTGCCCACACAGAAGTGTCGAGAAAGCAGAGTATGTACTCCTGCAGGAATGGGGAACTGACCAAGTCTGTAGATACTGGCACAGCGCACCAAGTTTGATCCATTGCCTGTATTGACCATCCTGCGTTAGCCAGAGCGGCGTCGTGACCTTTCAGATGATTTGTGGAAGCAGGCAAAGTCACAGCTATTATGTTGATTGGAGTGCGCACGCCTTCGGCCCACGTGTGGATGTGCTGTACGCGGGTTGCGTTGAACCGTAAGTTCTCACGTCGTAAGAAGTGATTTGTGGTGCGATCTACATCGAACATGTCGCCACAAGCTGCGGAAGCGTACAGCAGACCCCGAAGAGCCGGTGCTGTATCAATGTGAGAGCCGTTTGAAGATGAAGAATATGCAGCCAACATCTGCATGGATGGCAGGTCTCGTGCCAATGGACTGCGCACAGTATTCAAAAGTGGTTGTGTTGCTGCTTTGTCGGTGCTAGTAGTTATAGCCAACATCTGTTGACACGTAGCTGATAAAGGTGGAGTCACTGGACCCGAGCTTTGGAAGCTGGTATACCGGGTAATGACAGCTTTTGATGGTATTTTTTTCAGCTTCGATCTTTCTGTTGGTTCCACGGGGGCACTACCGTACTCAGCGGTGTTATCGGAGGTGTCACCTTCTAAAGGTGTGGGGCTAGGTGCCACCAGTTCGTATTCTGATTCCTCAGGTAGTGTAGTCACTCTGTTAGCAGTAGCCTGCGCTTCTGATGCTGTCAAAGGTGCAGATCTGAATCTTGCGTTCCTAGGCATGGTATTATATACCTTTCCTTCAGTGCTAAGCCATGCCAGACCCGCCAGCAGTCGTGACCTAGTACGTGATGTCATGCACATGTCTAACCTCATAATTTGGTTAAGGGCGCCGTCAGCCAAGAGAGTCAAGTTCAGGCGACTAGGGGTCAATGGGGGCGTTTCTGTCTCCAGCAGTGTTCTGGGTGGTTCACGAGTGTAGAAAGATGTAATCACCACGTGGTTCTGAAAGTTCCATGATGTGTAGAAATGTGGGAATGATGTGTCTCGAGTAGACACTTGGTCTGCACCCATCGGGTATTTGCGCAGCCCAGCCAAATATGGTAGTGGAGCAGAGAAAGTGTTGAGCAACAGCGCTTCAGTTGCGCTATCTTTCGATTTTACGTCGTGGTGTGAGCGAGGCTCAGCATATACTCCTGACTCCATCTCTTTAGCATCCACCGTCTATGAGGGCGGCACAGAGTTTGTTTATTTTAAGACTGATTGGAGATAAGCGTAGAGTGTATGTTATATGTATCACACAGATGATTATAACTGCGACCATCAAAGCTATGGCGATGTGTGGGAAGTACTTTCTACGAGCACAGCGAGGACAACCTACCAAGGGTTGCAGTTCGATGGACTCTGTGTCCATGCCGGTGTTCTGTACTTCTCTCTTGTCGTTGATTTGTCAATTCCTGTCCTTCTCTCGGGTTCTGTAATTGCTCGGAGTCTCTGGTGACGAGCTCACCGAATTAGGTTCTATAATTGCTCGGAGTTCCTGGTGACGAGCTCACCGAATTACTCACTTAGGGAGTTGGGATGCGTTTCCGTAAACGCTCACAACAAAGCACAGTAGAAAACGAACAACGATTCGGTTTCTTCTTCTTCAGGAGCCGAGATGGCCCAGTGGTTAGAACGCGTGCATCTTAACCGATGATTTCGGGTTCAAACCCAGGCAGGCACCACTGAAATTTCATGTGCTTAATTTGTGTTTATAATTCATCTCGTGCTCGGCGGTGAAGGAAAACATCGTGAGGAAACCTGCATGTGTCTAATTTCAACGAAATTCTGCCACATGTGTATTCCGCCAACCCGCATTGGAGCAGCGTGGTGGAATATGCTCCAAACCTTCTCCTCAAAGGGAGAGGAGGCCTTTATCCCAGCAGTGGGACGTTTACGGGCTGCTAATGCTAATGCTGTAAACAGGTAAGTAGAAAGATTAGTTATATGGTTTGGTAAGTTAGTGTATATGGGTGGGATCAAAAATACAAAGAAGTGAATGCTGTATATAAATAAGTTCCGGTTAACTGAAGTGTAATTTTTAATTATTATTATTAAATATAATTTTTTTTATGTTTAATTCTATTTTATTTTCGAAAAGATATATTATAAATGCATGTAATAAAAAGCGTATCATAATATAAGAAAAGCTTTATTTTCCATTTTGTATACATAAGTCAAAATCTTTCATAAAATAAAACACTGAACATAACATACATCACAAGGTAATCATTTTCTTAAAATAATAGCCATTATTAACATATTTTGTTAAAATTCTCTCAATCAAATCAACGTCGCTATAATTTCTATGTTAACCATTATTGATTATTTAAGACAAGAAAAAACAAACATAACTAACAACAATATTCAAAAAGTAATATAATGAGTCAACAATATTAAAATACACTTAATCAGTCTTCAAATCATAATTTGTATTGCAAAACACAAAAAATACGAACACAAACTAGATAGTTTTAAAACTTAATAATAGGCGTGTCGACAGTGTTAAATAATTTAAGATGTTTTGATTTTAGCGAATAATCTATACTTAAAGATATTTTTTAAAGAATTTTATTATAATAAATAAATTGAGATTAATAAGATATTCAATAAAAATTAAACTGTAAAAACTACAATCGGCCATTTTGAATGAAACACCAATCACAGCGCATTATGTCACGTCTATATAAATGTCACTGAGAAGCTTCAGATTTTGTTGTGTTTACGCATATTTATTGAGTTTTGTATCGATTTGTTACCATCAGTGCCATTTCTCGACATCATTACGATGGAGCCAGGCTATATAAAGGCAACAAGCTCTAATTTACCGAGGATTGATATACTGATGTTAGGAGAATTCCTCGCATCAAATAAAGATTTTTGCTCCTCCGAGTTCAGAAATGTAAAAACCTCCTTGTAAGTATATAAAGTTTGTATTTATCTGTGTCGGTAATTCTAAGATGTTCAAACATTTCGTGACATTGTTCGACAAGGAAATATTTTCATTTTTACAAAAATAAGATTATCTTTTAGGTTATGTAACTATTTCACTTTTTTATGTTGTAACAAGATCATAAACATGTCTTTAACAATATAGAGAGTATATTTTAACACCTACAAACAGTACCTATGTCTCATTATAAAATTTTATCTGTAAATACATATTATGTACATACTTATTTCTAACATGTACTATGATTAACGTAAACACCATGTCAAGTCAGTATGTAGATGTTGTCCTGATTATTGTTATTTATTCCAGGTCTTCAAGACCATCCTATGGCGATGATGCAATCAGTTATGTACAACTGAAAAGAGAAGAGAATGTCTGCACAGTAAAGTGCAAGATTTGCCCGGAACATAAAGTCCATGCAAAGTTGTATGCAGTCACTTTGATAGTTGATGAAGATAATGAGAAAGTCATATCAGTTCAGTGTCATGATTGTGTTGCAGGTCAGGGTGGCTGTAAACACGCCATAGCTTTGCTGATGTGGGTCCATCGGCGAAGCGAAGAACCTTCATGTACTGAAGTACAGTGCTATTGGCTAAAATCAAAGCTCTCAAGAGTTGGCACTACTTTAAAGTATATTTCAGCAAAAGAGTTAGCCAAAGGAAGCCCTATAGTGCCATCTAATCAAAAAGTTTTAGAAAGATTTTTAGAAGAAAGCAAGAAAAGAAAAACTTCCAACTGTGAAATATTAAAATATCAACATGATTATGTTTTTGATGACCTACTGAGTGCGTCAATGCACCATCTGGTATTGACATACAAAGAAGAGTGTTCTGATGTATTTTTAAGTAAGGTCAACTTGTCTGTTGAAATTATAAATAAAATTGAAAATCAAACAAGGGACCAGTACAAAAATAATCTGTGGCATGAACTCAGATATGGTAGGATAACCGCTTCTAAAGCATTTGAAGTAAGTCGGTGCAAGACTGATGATGGTACACTCATTGCAACAATCATGGGGGGAAAAATAATAGACACACCAGCCATGAAACGTGGGAGGTATTTAGAAGCTCAAGTGAAAGATATAGTTAGCAAGAAGCTTGGGAAAAAAATAAAAGATAGTGGACTGTTCATATCAAAAATGTATCCCATGTTAGCAGGTTCCCCTGATGGAATATGTGACGACTGTATTATTGAGATTAAGTGTCCCATAAGTGATAAAACTTATTTGAATTATGTAAAAAATGGTAAACTGAGTAAAAAATGCTTTGCACAGATGCAGATGCAAATGTTTCTGAGTGGCATAAAAAACTGTTACTTTTGTGTAGCAAACCCAAATTTTTGTATCAATAAAGAAGTAGAAATTTTATCTATAAAATTTGATGAAAGTTATATATCAGGAAATTTGGAATTTTGGAAATCCCATGTGTATCCACTTTTATATAAAAGTATAGAATAGGAAATAAAAGTATAGAATAGAAAATAAAAAAGTAATTTGCTTACATAAATGTGTTTTATTTAATTAGTGCATCTTGTACATTTATCAAACCACAAGCTATAGTTATTACTTCATCAAGTACTTTAACTAAACTTAAGTTAAGACATGCATGGGGTTTTAACATGTTAAATTCTCGTATTCGTCGGATCAATCTTTTAACATGGATCCGCAAACTTGCAATTTGTTTTGTTTCCTTCGCTTCAGCTTTTGTAAGCTTAGCTCCAGAGACAACACTTGGAGGCCTTACTAACCGCACACCCATTTGTCTCAAATAAACTTCAATATGTTTGAAACCACGGTCTGCCATGACCCACATACCTGGTTGCAAACATTTTGAAAAATCAGATGTTTCGACAATACATGTGTCAGTAATTCCTCCATAACCATTTGATATATAATTTATTAGCCCATTTGGAGTACAAGATACAAGATATTTTATAGTGTTTGCTTTCTTATATTCTGACCAAGAAAGTGCTTGGTTTAAGGCCTTTGATGGCTTTTGGACTTGAATTTCCAAGCAGTCTATTAAACAAGTAACTTTACTATATTTATGCCTGAAAGCCATAGGTAAATTTTTTTTAATTAAGTCTTTATCTAATTTTACAATAAAAGGACGCAATACGCTTGCTATAACAGGTATATTTTTAAAAAATATTTTGCTTGGATACGATTTATCCATGCCAAAATCATCACCAAGTTCACGGAAAGAATTATTCAGTTTAATTTTTTTAAGACATAGTAAAATATGTTCAAATGGTATACCTGTCTGTTCTTAAATCACATTCACTAAATAAAAACAGTTTAAAGGAATGCCAATATAAGCACGGGGATTATTATTAATTCTTCTCAAAGTACAATTTAAATTATTTAAATCTTCTCTCTTTTTGTCATCATCTATCATTTCGCTACAATCTGATATAGACTCTATTTGAAGAGATTTTGTAGATGGTGATGAGTCTGGCTGAGCTAAAGAGGGAGTATAGGAAGTATCACTATCTGATTGTTCTATTTTTCTTATTATTTTTGACAACACAGTTACACTTGGTTTTGATGGGTTACTATTAATAATATTTTTTATTTTAAATGGTGATGTAGAGACGGAGTGCTGAGATGGCTTCAATGGTGATGTCATCTGATTTACCAAACTGGCTTTTGTTTGGATAGCTTTGCTTCTAAAAGTTTTACTGATATACACTTGTACTGATTTATCTAGCATTCTAGGTGTTGGTGGTTGTGTAGCTTCTTCAATAGTCTGCTGAACTGTAAAAGAAAATATATAATTATTACTAATTTAAAGAGATTACTAAATAACAAAAATCTTTATATGATTTGTGTTTAGTAAAAAAGTCATTTCCAATCTATACGTGATTAGTTTCATACCCTTGCGTTCTGGCCTTGTACAGAATGGAAAGACGCGCGATGGCCTAATGAATATTAAAATACATACCTGAGCTACTGGATGCATTTGCAAGAGATTGTAAATTTTCTGTAACCATTCTGCTTTCTTCAAATTGCTTTTCGCATTCTTCTACAATCATCATCCTCCGTTTCTTTGCTACATGGGGTCTCTCTATTAAGTCAGACATTCTCGTTAACCTGTCTGGCTGACATATAAATTTTTTGGGCATGCATCCTGGTTTCATACGAACTTGCGATACCGATCCCATTATATGATACTCCATATAGTTCTCCATATCATTTGGCAACTGCAAGATTAAAATAATTGATGAGATGAATGACAACAAAAACCAAAACAAACATAACCTCAATTGTTATTGTGAAGCGTCACTCAATATTTAAATTTTTCTACGGTAAACAAAGATTTCAACTTTAAAATCAATATCATAATATAACATACTCACATCAAAGTGGTCTTCACAGAAATAAAGTGGTGTATTCGTCGCTACACTGTTTGGGTTTCGCCGAGCTAGCTTTAACCACTTATCTCGTATTATTTTCTTGTGTGGAACATACACAAACAACTTATTAGGGTTTACGAGAGACGTATTTTTACATAAAGGGACCGCACACGACTTATAAACCTTGGAATTCATTTTTTCAGTTAAATTTTCTTTGCAGCACATACAAAAAATGACAACGACAAGCTTGTTTATATACCCGTGACGTCACGACGTCGCCATGACACTTACGAGCTGTTTTCATACTCCAATGTCAAAGATTAAAGAAAATTATTAAAAACTGCCGTAAGGCTTATTTAATTACCGAAATATAGTGTTTTTCGTATCAAATATGTGTGTACATACAATATGAAAGAGAATTTGAAAATCATTTGTCATGCCTATTGCTATACCCAGCCACTTTAGTATTATTTTAATAACTCAAATATTATATAAATAAAAATCCACAAATACTGTTTAAGACATTCAAAATAACTTATCGCATTTTTGGTTTCATAAAAGTTCTGAAAATGAATATTTATAATATTAAGATCTTCCTAATCATCAACATCTATGTTAATCATTGGAATGTATTGTGGAACATAAAATACACTTGAACTAAACACACATCTTTTAAAACACGATTAGTGCTTAAAAGGTATCTATCCTAACGGCCCATGAAGACGTCACAAATATGAATTCTTTCATTTCTTAGAATAAATATTTTGCACAAAAACTTTGATCTTGAGCCAGTCTTTGTTGTGAAGTAGATCTCCGTGTTTTTCTTTTAGTTTTTCACATTCGTGTCTTTTCGGTGGTTGATGATTTTTTATGTGGAGTTTGAAAAATTTTGTTACGACATTCTTCTGCTCTACTGTCCAAGGTACCAAGGTTCTTTTTTTTCCTTTGTTTATTTTATTTTTGACATTTAATTGTGACATCTGTTCAATTTTCTGAAAACCGGATGGTCCAGCTTGAGACAAATCATTTTGATTGTATATTGGTTGAACGCAATCAGAGTTTACATTTACGGTAGACTTAAAATCATAGTCTAATATTTTATCATTATTGAGGACTTCTTCTTCTAACTCCTCATTCATATCTAAATCAATTTCGTCCAGAGATTTACCTTTGAAAGCATCTCCTTTGCCGTCTTCCATAAGAATTAAAAGTTTCGATATCTTGACGGTTTGGTAAATGTCATCTGGCAATCGATACGATTTCTTATGAACCTTATTGGTATGACCCATGAATGTAGCTAGTTGCTCCTTATCATTTTCAGACATGCTAAATATTTGTGATAACGTAGCCAAATGTTTTCTAAGTCTCGTAGCCGAGATTGCTTTTGGGTTTTTGGCACCAGATAATCTAGCATGCTTTTCAAGAACTTTGTAGCCATATATGGTGTTTTCATAACCTGGATTACCAAACAAAAATTGATTTGACGTAGCAGTAAAAAAATATTTCTAACCGACAATAATAGTTTTATATCATCTTGAACCTCTCGACTAAACAGAACGGGTACTCCACGACCACGTTTACCCCTAATGACAACTCTCTTAAATTTCTTTACGAGAATCCGCTCAGAGACAGTAAGCGCACGATCAAATTCTTCATACTTATCAGATGCATTATTTTCACTTTCTAAATAGTCGTACAATGTAATTCTTTGTAATTCTCCAGGCCTCCGTCTGTTCAATAATAAAACTCTACAATACACAGTTTCTAAAAGTTCTATATATGTCGCAATATTTTTTATGCCTTCTTTAATGCTTTTAGCCGCCTCCAAAGATCTTTTATTTAGGTATTCTTTTAAAATTTTCAAATCATTTGCTAAAGGAACAATAGTAACTTTATTCCATTTTTTTTGGTTTAAATCAGTCGCAGCTTGACTCGAAATATCGTACTTCCAATTTGACTCTATGAGGTGTACCATGGTTTTTAAGTCAGCTTCTATTTTGCCTGTTTCAACATCCATATACGGTCCTTGTTTTTTCAATGCCAACATTATTGCTATATGGCAGCAGTGTTTTAAAGTAGTTTACACATTCATTGCAAATGTAGGCGTTTCAAATCTATCTTTTTCGCTGTCATATTTTCCTAATACTTTGGTTGCCTCTACAATAATATCGTAATGGTTTGGTCGAAGGGCACAAAACAAATCATTGATGGATGGGTCAATTTTTTTTATTTCAATTAATAATTTTGCTAGCTCTCTCATTTTTCTAGACACAACATTTGCAAAATGGTGTTCTCGGTGAGTTTTCAAATATTGGGACCCGAAAGCACATATCAGGTAGTCTGATTTTGCAATAAGTGATGTCTTGTCTGCCCTCATTCGGGGAAATACGGCGTATTAGTAAATTTTGAGCTTCTGATTGAACATTTCTTGACTTTTTACCAGTGCATTTTTTTTATGTTTCCACAGTTAATTTTTTTGATTAAAATCCCAGACAATCTGTACAAGGTAGATGTTCCGTAAATTTTTGTTTTCGCATGGGCTTAGTGACCTCTTTTGAATTTACAAGGTAGTTACCTTTTTTGCGTAGTGCTGCAATAAGTTGTCTCCTTTCTAAGCTTTTCTTTGGTTTTGATATAATTTTTTGTACGTCACTTTCATAAATATGGTGTCGAAATAAATGACGAGCAAAATTTAAGACGAAACTCTCACAGTAAAAGCAGTAATCTCTATCTCGAACTTTAGAGGTACTTTTGGATTTTCCCCTTTGGATTATTGTTAAACTCTCATTCGAATTATCTCCCAATTGAGATTCATTATTAATATCGAGATCTGTCCCATTATTTTTTGCGAATTCTTCTGTTGTATAATGTGGAAAAGATACAGGTTGTAGAAATTTTTTATCGACAACATCTAAACTGCCAGGAGAATTACTTATATGACTAACTTCACTAAAATGTATATTTCTATGCGATGCGATAGATGTAGCAGATAAAGGAACACACTCTAATAACGATAAGTTATTTTGAATGCTTGGAGGTTTGTTGCACGTCTGGGGTACCTCTTTAAGATTGTTTCAGTGTCCCAAATTCTTCTAGAAAAGAATCATCAGAACTAGTCTGTAAAAAAATATATTTATAGAATTACTGAGATTGTAAGTATCTTAATCGTTAGTATGGTTTTTGGTATTAGTTACTGATTAACTATGCTTCAATTATTTTCTATTGAGTTTTTCGACATTTTTAGAAAAAATATAGAAATTATAATATTTTTATACTTACATCTTGTCTTGGTGGGGTGTAATTTGAACATGTATCAGAAAAAGCAGATATTGAATCAGATATGTCCTGCAACAGACATACAGAGTGTATATAATCAATTAATACAAAGAAATAAAAACAGTTTCGATTAAGGGTTATACAGAAGGCAGAGAATAATCAGTGACTCAGCCATTAAGAACAAAGAAGTCAACAAAACAGAAAACTAAGGAATTATTATATTAATAATCAAAAATGAGTGGGTGATTTGGTGTTACCATATAAGATCAAAGTCAGGAGTAGGTTAGATATAGATATGATATACGTAGGAGTAGGTTTCAAGATACAGATAGTTAAGATAGACAGGTAAGTTAAATGTTACGGATAGGTAAGTTCAGAGTAGAGGTGGTGATTTGTACAGGTAAGATCTAGAAAATTGGTGAGTTACGTAGAGTTACGTGAGTTAGTGTTAGCAGGTAAATTAAATGGAACGGATAGCTAAGTAGATGTAACAAGCATATTTAGAAACAAGGATAGGTAAGTTCAGAGAATGGGTAGAGAGAGTAACGTGAACAGGTGAGTTCTAGAAAACGAGTAGTACGGTGAGTTGGCTTAATCAAGTAAATCAAATGATACGGATAGATAAGTTGATGTATGTATGTAAGCTTAGAGAGAGATAAGTTGTGTACAAGTAAGTTCAAGGACAGTTGACTCAAGTATTAGGAAAATAGGCTTAAAACTATTAAATACATACCTCATTTAATTTTTCTAGATTATTTTCTTCATATTCTTGCTGGTTTTCTTTATTTCCGTTTCTTTCTAATGATAAATAAAAAAAAAAAAAATTATATTTTTAAAAGAAAAAAATAATTTTGGATATATGACGATTGTAATTATGTAACATAATTAACATGACATAAAAACAAATATTGTCTCAGTTTAAATAGTTTTTATACGACGCAACTGTTAAGCCATTGAACTATTGAACTACTGTACACGTTACACGTTTACAGACATATTTTTTATAAATTAAGAATACTCATTTGCAATAAATAATCGATTGAATATTGAATAATAATCTATCTAAAACCTAAAATTAACCTAAAAACTACAAAATATACAAAATAAGTAAACAGTAGTTATATATATTAATATATATTAATGTCTGTTAAAATAACATTCGTCTTCCGGATAATGGTCGTAAAAGGTATATTCACAAACAGGACACCAGAAAAATAAAGACTGAAAGAGCCTTTTTATGTCATCGCATGTCATAGGTAGAACAAAATGTTCTACCACTGTATTATTAGCGATACTCGTGAACATACACATACTACATATTTAGATATTAGATTAAGATATTAAATTTATATTTTTTTTTAAATGTAGTTTTATGTAGAGGAAAGTCACCAAATATGGAATACCATTTTGTTTTTGGGATATAAAAAAAAAACTTCATATAAATTAAATCAGTTTAATGTTTTTACTAATCAGTCATACATTTATATGTAGTAATTAACAGCCTTTAATCAAATATGTTACTTATCAAATTAAAATCTAACACAAAAAACAATATCACAAATGAGTAACCAAATATGGAATAGGTACCCATATATGGAATATAATCATAAATCAACATAACAATAACGAAAATAAACGTTAATATCTTTGAGATCAATTAAATGAATATAACATCTTGTGATCAATGAAAGAAGTTACATATTACTTGCAAAAGTCACAGATCCAAGTATCAAACTCTGGACCAGCACAATCATAATGTGCCCAGAGTCCACACATCAAGCATTTAATCCAGCTTTCTCCACTTTTATCCATGGAAAAAAGTCTTGAACAGAACATACATTCTGCATCAGCAGAGTCAGGAGGTACTTGGTCCATCAACTCATCATGTTCACTATCTTCATCAAACTGGATAACGTCTAGTTCCTCAGAGTCTTCTTCTTCACTATCATCCTTATTTTTCTTCGTTTGTTTGTTTCTCTTCGCAGTTTTCTTCTTATTCTTTGTCTTGACTAGTTTAATTTCTTTTTCTTGTCTCTTCATATTTTTATTTTCTAAATCATTTTTGTAGGGAGAAGATGTTATGACTGCTGCTACAGCAGCTTTTCTTCCTCTGTTAGATACTTTTCTTCGTTTCTCTGGCACTGGACTTATGGCATGCGGAGACACCAGACCCAAACTGCTGCGATTAAGCCCAGTAGTCGAAGGTGCAGGTTCAGGTTGTAAATTAGCAGTTGTTTGTGGTGCAGGTATTTTTACCAGAACTTGACCAGTTTCAGATCTTGATTCCAGCGGAGGGATATTGGTTGTACAACCGTCTATTACAGCCTTTTGTTGCGCAGCAATAAAGTCCACATCACTGAAGACATTTTTATTTAAAGGCCACAATCCAGTGGCTTTGAACCCGTTGGCTGCAATTTCGCCTGTTTGTACTTTCAAATAGGATTTGCCAAACAGCTCCCCAATATCATATGGACTTAGAGGTCTGTTGTTGTCTCTAATCCACATGCGTATTTCCTCACTATAATATGTTTTTAGAGGCCCCATGAAAGTCTTATCTAACGGCTGCAATTTATGAGTCGTATGAGGAGGTAAAGAAACTATGTCCACGTTATTTTCCCTAGCAATATCTATTATATCGATATTGTGAGTATGACTATAGTGCCCATCTAGTATCAGTAAAACCCTCGATTCAGTAGTCGGGTTGGTGTGTTGAATAAAGTGCTTGAACCAGTCTGTAAAGATGTTCATTTGTATCCACCCTGATGGAAGTGCAACTCCGACTGATCCTGGAGGACAGCCTCTCATTAGCTGAGCACTCATATTTTTTCTAGGAAAAATAATGAACGGTGGCACAAAATGACCAGTAGCATTCATGCAAACAACTATTGTCATCAGAGATCCTCTTTCTGCTGAAGTCAGTGCAGCTATCTGGCGTTTACCTTTGTGGCCGATGATTTGTGGTATCTTACTTTGTACTATTGTGAGGCCTGATTCATCCACGTTATAAATACGATTTGGTGGATAGTTATTTTTAGTGTAAAGCTCGTCAAGGAGGTTGAAAAAGGCTTCCACTTTTTCTTGATCAAATCCAAATGCTCTGGCAAATGATGTACCAGTTGGTCTTCTTATTGAAAGTTTATCTTTATGTCTAGTTAAAAATAACTAACCATTTTTTTCCAGCCATACCTGATTCACTGAAGGGATTCTGAAAATTGTTTCGCTTTGCTAGCATGAACGCCATACGGCGAAGTTCAGTTCTTGTTAAACCGTGAAACTTGCTCTCCATTATTAGTATGTATTCTACTAGCTGACGTTCAAGTTCGGAGCCCAAGATAGTTTTTCGTCCTAATGTAGTAGCTGCTGCCACTTCGGGAGACTGTTCATCTTTTTGGCAGAGACGAAATAACGTTGTCCTAGGCACTTGAAAATACTGTGCCGCTTTCAAATACCCCATTTTCTTTTCCCGGACGAATTTTATAGCTTGTGCCATTTTTTCTTCATCCCAGGTTTTTCGTTTGGTTGATTGTGAACCGGACATTCTAAAAACAAACATTACATAAATATTTTTAAAGAAATAATAGCAAATATCTATCATATGAAATATTAAGACCTAATTATGGAATATTCCATAATTAGACACCGACGACTGTCCATATTTGGATTTTTATACTAGTTCATACTCTTCTAAATATTTTTTCAAGTCACAATATTTTAATAACAAAAGATTACAAAATGGTGAAATAAACATAATACCGATATACTTAACAGTATAATACTTATGTATACAAACATAACAGCTGGTAATACTCATTTATTACTTACCTTTAAAATTTTTCTGCACGACAACAAAACAAAACACGCCTGCCACACGTGAAGCGTTCGCGCAACTGACTCGATGGTGTGAGTGCGATAGTTAGTAGACCGAATGAAACAGAAGATGGTCGAGTGTTGCGTTTCAAACTTATAGTCTTAGAGAAATGAAGGTATTCCATATTAGGATACTATTTCATATTTGGTGACTTTCCTCTACTTACCATTTGCTAATTGAAGAATCCTTGCACTTCTTTTCATTGTGTTTTACTTATATAATAACTTTTAATAATATACATATAATTTGAAAACACTGCGATGACAAATTCGCGTCTTACCGGGCGGGACGCAGTCTGTTTTGAAACATAAAACAAGGGACCGCTTCGCAGCGCTCCCTCCGCCTCTGCTCTTACACCCCGAACGGGCCCCACAGGAACGTCGCGATTTCCCAATTTAATATTATATACTGGACACAAGATGATAGTCGTAAAGAATTGATAAAAACTTTAAAATATATTCATTGAGACGCAATAAAATCTGTAAATTAAACGCGAAGTATACATTACAAATTATACACTTTACGGTACCGCCCTCCAAATTCGGCGCGGCCGATGGCTGAACTACAAAATACGCTGTTACAGCAAAAATGAGGGTTGGTTAATCTTGCGTCCGTATACCGGACGCATCAAGTAGGTTGGACGCAGTATCATTGGTAAAAAGCGCCATGTAGGACGCAACATGAAGTGCAAGTTATATATATATATATATATTTTTGAACTATAATTTTTCACTGATTTCATTGAATATAGCAATGTTTTTGTTCCGCTCCTCTTTGGCTTTTCTCATATTTTGTATGTTATCTTTATTGTATTGTAATCTGAATTTGATGTTTATGGACTCAGTTTCAATGACGTCGATTAATTCCTAACATCGTTTAAGGTCACCATCGAATTGTACTATATTTTACTGGGTAGGCATCACTAACTCATCACATATGCTACCTCCAAACAGCAATACTTAGCGTTTTTGTGTGTCTGATTGAAGGTTGAGTGAGCACTGAGCGAGTGTTACTACAGACGCAACGGGCATAACATCTTAGTTCCCTAGGTTGGCGGAGCATTGGCGATGTAAAGAATGGTAATTTTTTCTTACGACGCCAATGTCTATGGGCGGTGGTGAGCATTCTGCCCGTGCCAACCTTTTTTCTATAAACTTTATAGTCGCTTTTGTCTTGAACGGTTTTGATTTAGTTCTGGTGATATAAGCTATTTAAGTCACAGTGGATAGCTTTCTTAATAGTCTTATTAAGAGCGTTAATCTTACATCCCATTTTGTACACTGCACTTCCTCTAGAAGTTCATAAAGCGCAAGGCTTTAATATCTACATTAAAAATACGAGTTTCGCAAGAAGCCAGAGCCCATGTATGGCAGCCGTTTCTCATCCTGAGATTCTTAGCATCATCCATTCCGACGGAACCGAAGCCGGTACCGCAACTGGGAATAGCCGGGCTGCTGGGGACTGAGGGCCGTCGATCTGGTGCGGTATTTATTTTGAGGGTCACGCTAGCCAGGCGGTATGGCGAGTTTTTCGATTAAATTGGACTGCTGCACACTTGCCCCGCCCACGAGGAGAGAAACTGGTGAGCAGCACCAGTTACCGGGACGGGTACGCTGGGTGGTGTGACTCGGAATTGAGTTTCTAGCGGTATACATAGTTGAAGTATTGATAATGAAATATGTCGCATCCTTATCTCTCACCCGAATGCCCTCAGAAGCCCCCTTTCTTGTCCTGCCCCACTCGTTCGTTGTACTTAAACTTGATTGTATTGTAATCTGAATTCCATGATCTCTTTGGCGTCCAGCCACATATTCATTCAAAATGTATATACATACACATTCATCCACAAAGACATTCACGAATTAAAATAAAAAATAATTCAAATTAAAGTATTATATTCACCCGATTTAAATATCGGATTAACGGCGGAACAGATGATCGCATTCAGTACAATGGATTTAATATCTTATCTCTTGTGACGTTAATTTGGGTTCGATCCCTCGACGGTCGCGCCTACCTGTGCGAGCGCATCGTCCATCAGGCTGCCTGTCCACCGGAGAGGAGCGAGGCAGCGGAGCGGAGTAACAGAGTAATGCGGAGCGGAGTTGCAGACTGTGTATGTCCACTAGAGCGGAGCTAGAAAGTAATGCGGAGCGGAGTTGCGGACTATTTTTCATACGCGGAGTATATATGAGTACGCGACGAGTTATTTCGAGCACTCGGCGGCAAGCGATTGATTTAGTGCTACGCGAAATATCAGTGACAGCAGACATGTTGTCGAAACAGTTAATATGTAGCGGTTACGTTAATAATTTAGAAAAAAGAAACGACAGAGTTGAAATTAAAGAAGATTGACGACTAGAAATTTATTAAATACAGTACAAGTTATAAAGGAAGCAAGACGGAAGAAAACAATTAATATAGATAGATCGCGTAAATTAATAAAAATGACTTTTAGCCAGAGCGAGCGTACGTCCGTTCACGTTCGTAGCTGGGAGCATAGATAATACACTATATGTGTCGTTTATTGTAAAAGTGAATTATCTCCATATTAATAAGTATTGAGATAATTAGCCTTTTGCAAATTAATGTATAGGAAAATAAATAAAAGTATTTAGGTAGTTTTTTCTATTTTTAATTGTTCATTACAAAGTAAAGTTTATAATAATTTTAGTAATTTAGAAAACAATACAATAACTAACTTAATAAATGCACTTAAATTTGTTTTTTTGGACTTACTTCACTATTATACTGACATTTTTCTATTAGTCGTAAGTAATTTCGTCGTCGGATGAACGCTCATCGGCATTTCGTGTGCTTGAACGAGTTGGCATATCCACGGGAAGGTTTTTATAGTAATGGTGGTAAATTGGTGGAATATACGGCAAAAGATCAAGCATGTCTTTCTTCTTTGCGTTGGTCACTGGTCTTCGTGATGTATAAAGTGGGTCTTGTCGAATATTGTACAAGTAGGGCTGTCGTCCTTGTTTATTTTTATGCAAATTCACTTTATAAAAAGGGGAGGCCGGGATTCAATGTTTCTTTAAATTGAAACTCTAAAGGATTATTTTTTTCAAATCTTAGCCATCTAATATTAAGCCAGTTGAACTCGTAGCCACAAGTTGTTTTTTTTTCTATTAGTAATAGCTTTTTCTAGGGCAGCAGTGCTTAAAAATCCAGGATTTTTCATTTCTGTAACAACAAAGTAAGGTTCCTTGCGTTTTGCTGTTTTTATTATTTCGATCTACTGGTTTGGGCCATAAATTTGTCCATAACGGCGGCTAGCACTTTCTATTATTCCAAATTCTTCGTCATTGGGAAGGTATGAATGTCCTGAAACCAAAAACTTGTGGTCTATCGTGTCAATATTAGTATCAGAATCTTGTACAAGTTTTAAAAGAGAAAGGGTTGTCTTGATGTTCCTATTTTGTCCTGTACAAGAATCTGAATACATTATAACGTGCTTATGTAGTGCCGCATGACTTTTTAAATGTTTAGTCAGACATACAGCAATATCTTGAGAACCTCTCCCACCTTCAACTTCATCCCAGACATTCATGTATGCTGTATTATTATTAAAACAATGTATTCCAAAATTGAATAAATAAAGATTTCTTTTATAGTATGCTACTGAGGTACTTAATTTCGGGTAGGCTAAAGCTTTCTGTAGATCAAAAGTAAGAATGTATGCTTCATCAACTTTTTTAGAATCTATCTGAAGGTTTTCTCTAGCTGATTCTGCTTTTCGTTGATGAAGTTCTATTTGAACCTTAAGCATTAGCATTAGCAGCCCGTAAATGTCCCACTGCTGGGATAAAGGCCTCTCCCTTTGAGGAGAAGGCTTGGAGCATATTCCACCACGCTGCTCCAATGCGGGTTGGCGGAATACACATGTGGCAGAATTTCGTTGAAATTAGACACATGCAGGTTTCCTCACGATGTTTTCCTTCACCGCCGAACACGAGATGAATTATAAACACAAATTAAGCACATGAAATTTCAGTGGTGCCTGCCTGGGTTTGAACCCGAAATCATCGGTTAAGATGCACGCGTTCTAACCACTGGGCCATCTTGGCATTTGAACCTTAAACTGTTTCTTAATATTTTCATCATCGGTTCCTTGTATTTTCAAATTTAAGTCGTCACAAGTCTTGCATGTGTCTTGTCGCGGTGTTTTAAAATGGAGATTAAACTTGGTGTTAAATATTTTCATATAATATTTTAATTTCTTAGGTTCAATCATTTCAGTCTGACATTTTTCTTTATAAAGATCATACATCTTACGTATAGTTAGTCCAGGATTTAAATATTTTCTGTTGGGATTATTTTTTCGTGTATAATGGCTTTGATAAGCAGGAAAACTTTGAATATGGGCAACGATATCGGAATCATCAAGTTTTCGCGAACTAGTTGTACCACGCTTATCCTTACATTGAGAGACATCATCTTTCGAAATACAGCGATACAACCTCCCATCACTAATTTGAAACGTTTTTAGGAAATATTTCTTACACACTAACTGTGTTTTATTACTAGACTTTAAAAAATACTGAAAGGTCACATTTTTCCCTGCACGTGCTTGATCTTTTGGGCGTTTTCTGTTTACTGTAGTTTTCTGAATCAATGCATATACGAATATTGCAAAGTAAAATCTTTTAAATTCCAAAATGAGTCAAATATATTTTGCCTTTCATTTACGGTAAATAGTGTAGAACATATTTAGGACACCCGCAGTCAACATTTTCGAACTTCTTTTCATTTATTCTTACACCGGTTTTTGTCAAATAATGTTTTCCACTGTTACGTAGCATATTTCTTTTATTAACTGCCCAATTTTCTATGTTAAGTGACCTTTTCCTAGATCTAGATGGCCCAGGTTCAAGTTGAAGATTTGGTTGGGTTTTTTCTTCAATTAAATTATCATTATTGTCTATATTTGTATCTAAAACAAGTGTGAAATACAAAAGTTTAGTTGAGACATGTCACGCAATACACTTATAAAATCAGAAAACAAAATAATGGAACAGGAAAAAAGAAATTAAAGTCAACAATTTTTTGTGGGTAGAAAAACAATGAATTAAAACTTACCAGATTCGGAATTACTTTCTTCGGAATTGGGCTGATATTCAGACCCAGAATCATCAAAATCATCTGTATTCATCATGATAAGCAACCAAAACAATTTTTTTGAATATTTTTTCGATATAACGTGTTACAGTAGAAGTGAATCAACGTACTTACTTCACTATTAAAGTGACATGTGATTTACTTCACTTTTATAATGAATATTTTGCCGTCATTGTTCCCTATAAAAACAAGTAGCGCCATCTATTGCACTATGGTAGATACTATGGAGTTGTTTGACTTTTATAGTGACAGGTATTAATAAATGTGATTTAATGCAACAAAAAATACATTTTTTTTAAATCTGGAGTTACAGCACTTTTACAATGAGTGACACATATACCGGAGATAGATGTGCCACTCGTGTTTTAAATGTTGTAAAATCAGTGTACCCAGGCTAAGAGATGGCGCTGTATTTCTTTTTTTCGCCCATTGCGTACTCGTCGCTAGATGGCGCCTATCATGTTCAAATTGTTGGTAGGTATTTGATTGCATATTGATTAATATAATTTGTTATTTAGTTGTGGATGGAAATTTTTATTCGTGTATTGTGTTCGAAGGTTACCTTTATAATAATACTAGGCATACCATGTTAACAACACGATAGTCAAGTCTTGTTATAATAAGCACAGATATTATAATACTATAATAAGTAGCTTTTGAATAGAAATATACACAAGATTTGCCTAATCCACAAATTATATAACAAACTACAAATCAAAATGAAATCAATGCAACAAAATATATTTATAAATAAATTAAACTAGATTCTATAACGATATCTTCCAATGCAAAATGTTAAAAAAGTGATTCTTGACCTATAAATGAAAGGAAATTAAATATATTTTATGAAAAGTTCATTTTTTTCTATTATGTTTAATATAATAATTTAATGCTTGTATTTTTGTTGCATTATTTTTACCGATATTTGTTTTGCATTTCAGTAATCTGTTGACATTAGTGCACCAGCTACCTATAATAATATTGATTATTGTATCCATTACAAAATTTTGTACATCTTTTTTATGAGTTACACAGGAGAATGGTGACAAATCACAAAATACATTTGCAATTTCCTTTATTGTACCTTTTAAACATTTCTGCTATGGTTCTTCATTTAGTCGTGTTTGGATTATAATGCAAACATCATCCAAAAACTGGCACAAGGCCTCCGACGGATAATTTAGTGATCTTTTTGTTATATCTCTTTCTAGAATGTAATCTTTATTACTCGGAGGCACTGTGCTTACTAAATGCATTAGGCAAGTATGGCATTTTTTACAAATTTTTTGAATAGTTTTTTTTTATTATATAGCCAGTAACATATTTTTTTGCCTCTTAACTGGTAGTGTTATTATTAATTAATTCTGTTTCAGATATTTGCATGAAACAATTTATTACGGAATCCACATTAACAATATCAGTCGGTTGTTGGCTTCCTCTTTTTTCTTTATAATTTAGCAATGTTTTTAAAGGTTTAAACAATGCCTTATTGTCATCTTGCTCGCAGTTTGCTCCAACTGAATGTGGTGAAGTTAAATTATTAATGAGCAATGTTTTAAACGCACCTATAAACTGCGAGCAAGTTGGAGACGTGATACGCACACCATTGCTCCTTATATTGCAGAAAAAAAATTCTAATGGATCCTGGTTTATATTTCTTGTCAACAGACTACTTACTCCATGTGTTTCATTTAAATATTTAAATATTTCTTTAAACACATTAATGTTCGAAATCCAATTTTTAAGAGATGGGACTTGTTCATATTTTGTTGAAGTAGTCCCATCTCTTAACTTTTTCTCAATTTTAAACTGCATTGACCTTATTATGGGCAGTGAGTCATTCCACAGTTTAAAATGAGGCGAGTTCTTTTTTAGCGCACTCTTGTATATTTTTTCGGAGTTCTGGTAGCTGTGACCGTTGAATGAGTCAAAAAGTTTGTCCATCAGAAGTAAAAAGTCTGCTGTATCGAGGCACTCTTTAGGAAGAATATCATGATCTGAAAAGAAATAAACAATGATCACAAGTTAGTAATTGTGATTGTGGTTGCAAAGCAATGTAAATTTTAAAATAAGTTAAATTTGCTCTCTGTTAGATCTGATCTGTCTGTACACGATTTTCTTCTTTTCTGAACAAATTTTATTCAGGGTTTAAGTATATCGTTTATGATAATTTAATAGATTGGTGCAAACCCAGAGGGGGTGGCATAGTATTTGTATAAATACAATAGTTCATATTATAATATTGATAACAGACTAAACATTTTTTATTTTTTTTTAAAGTGGTCCCACCCACTCACATAAAAGTTAGACACACCAAGTAGTTGGTAAAACTGGAAAAATAATATGATGTAATTTGAAGCTTCTTAATATTATGATTACTGCTAAAATTAAAGCTATTAATACTTACTGGCTAAATATCTCATTGTTGCAGACACTCTCTGACTGAATATTTGGGCTGCATTCTTCACTTTCATTTTAGGAATTTTGTCTTTTATAACATGACTTTCAGTCAGTTTGTTCAATAATCTTACGTCGTCTTCTCCTGGATCAGCATCCAGTAGCATTTTCAAATGTTCCCATTTGGCAATTTTGACTACCCCATTCTGAACAAATCTTAAATTCTTTGTAAGGAGATTATTCCTTAAACCTTTAAGGAGGTGCGGAGGGTTAAATATAGGGAATATTTTATTTTCATTATATTCAAATTCTAAACTTTTGTATTCCTTCACTTCTGCTAAATATTTTCTTTTTGTGTCGCTTATGAGACTATTAATTACATTCCTATTTGTAGACGATTGGTCACAAACTGTGGCAATAACTGTCAAACCAGTGCTTTGTACAGCGTTTATTGCTTCTTGAACCAGCTTTTTTAAATCTGAATCTTTGTTGCACTCTGGCAGAATGTAAAAGAAATGGGCTGTTGGTATTTGCCTTTCAAACCTTTAACCATAAAAACTAGTGCATGATCAGCAATTAGGGCTGATTTGTGTGGACCAAAATCTTCAAAACCAATTATCTCATCAGAAGTTTTATTATAATATAGGCCCGGATTTAATGCCACTTCATCAAAGATAAGTGTGCATAATTTCTTTTCTGCAGGTAATTTTTTGACTGTCTTTTTTAGGTTTTTAATGATAGAGTCATTAATTCCAGGTCTAATAATGACCATACTTAATATTTTTTGTATGGTCCGTTTGGATGGCAACGCCATGAGTCTTTGCAATCGTTTATATGCTTTTTGACTCTGCTTATATATTGTAAGGCACAAAATTTTTTCCTCAGTAGAATATCTCCTTCCTTAAGGTTTTATTAAAGCCTTTTTTAATTGCATTTTTGTAAAAATGGCAGCAGGTTCAGGCAGTTCTTCAACAGCTTTCAAAAAAGCTTTATTTTGTGACAGCTTTGCAGCTTGTTGTACTTTTTGGTTTAGGGTTTTGCATTTTTCCCTCAATTTTAAAAGTTTGACTTTCAAATGTATATTTTCTTTTTCATATTTATTTTTGATGGCAATAGATTTCGTACCTGAAACAAGAGCAATAATTTCTTAATTGTCAAAAGATATTTATTAAATAAATCATAGTTGACAGACAGACAATGTGTCACCCAAGTAGTCTCGGATACCTTCTATATATCTCGGATACTTCGCCCGCCTCGGTTTAGGTTTTTAAGAACCATGTGCAAACTCTTTGAATTTCCTCGCACTCTACACTGTACAAATAAATGTAACACTGCAAAAGGAGAATGCCCAAAATAGTATGGACTTTAGTATCGCCACAATTTTTTTTGTGTCAACTTTAATTCATGTTTATTTTATAGTGATAATGCTACAGAAACATATAAAATTAAAACAACATGGCTAAAACTCCGGAATTAATAAATATAAAATTATTATTAATAAAATAAAAGTAGTTGTTAAATCTATATTAAGGTACGCTATGGTTTGAAAAAAAGCCCAGCAGTGACAGCTGTTGAAAGAATGAAAGAGAAAGAGTCAGATGGAGAGAGAGAGAGAGAAATAAAACAATTAGGCAATATACAAAAATTATTTTATTTAATAATAATCATTTTCGTAACAATATTCTTCAAAAATGTTATCTGAAAATTGGGCTGGTGCATTTATATCATTATGCCGACCCCAACTTAAATACCATGTGATGGTCATCACATGGGCACAACAACCTACAGTACGACTGCCCACTAGGCAGCTACAGTAATAGCCTGAAATGGCACTTAGTGTATCTCTTGTTTCTTCATTTTTATTTAGCAATAGATACGTATAGTAAGTTCGGCTACTCACATGCCTGGATTTTATTCTGCCACGAAGATAATTATTTACACCTAGTATTAAAGGCAAATCATCTTCAATGCAGTCATTTATCTGAACAATATATGTGCCATTTTCACGAATATGTTCACCGTAGTAGGATCTTGCCTGTTTCAGCTGGTATGATCCAACAGCAAATCTTTTTAAATCAGATATGGTTAACCTCGGAAACTGGTCCAAGTGAGGGTGAGTATCGTTTATGCTAGAGAACATACTTCGCCTTCTGTTTAATTGTTCTCTGTTAACAATGAGAGATAAATGATTAGGCTCGTTTAATTTTTGTTTTGCTATTTCTAAATACTCCGAATATTCGGGTTTTTCTTCAATAATAGGGTGGAACTTGTTTAAAAGTGCACAACCAATTCTAAAATCTTCCATGAGATGCTTTGCCGATTTATTAAAATATTCTTGTCGAAATAATTTAAAATCACGTTTCAATCGACCATTTATTACCTCGATTACCCATCTACACGTTGTTACACAACGAGACTTATTTGCCTGTTCCGTTGTTAGTTAGTTTTTTTTTTTTTTTAGCCCGGGAGGGCAAATGACTCTGGTCCACCTGATGGTAAGTGGTAGTAGAGTCCAAACGCGACGACGGCTAGTGCAGTTGGGAAAGGTGATCTGCTCTAGCCGCCCCCGCCTTGCCGGCCCGCAAGATGCCTCTTCACGCCTCGTTTGAAGGAACCCAGGTCATAAGAGGAGGGGAATACGTGCGCTGGTAAAGAATTCCATGTTTTGGAAGTGCGACAAAGAAAAGAGTTGCCAAATTTCTTTGTACGCGATGGAATTGATGTCACAGTTAGGCGGTGACATCGAGAACTAGCACGCGTGGACTTGTGAAGGAAAGTGGAAGCAGGAATAAGGGAGAATAGTTTCTCTGAGCACTCGCCGTGACACATTCTATAGAAAGCGCTGAGTGCCGCTATCTCTCGACGCAATTGTAAAGGCTCGAGGGTGTTGGTGACCTTTACATCGCCAATACTGCGAACCGCACGTCGCTGCAACCGATCCAAGGCCTCCAGTAGGTACTTAGCGGAGCCATCCCAGAGGTGCGAGCAATATTCAACGCAGGACCGTACCTGTGTTTTATACAGCAGGAGCAGTTGAGCAGGCGTGAAAAAACGCCGCACCTTGTTCAGGACTCCGAGTTTACGTGAGGCTGTTTTTATAACAGCCTCGATGTGATCCCTTGGATTGAGGTCGCACCGAACGTCGATTCCCAGTATGGCGACTTTGCTATGTATCTCCAGCGTAGTGCCACAGAGGGAAGGAGGAGGGGAAAATGGTGACTTTTTCGCTGTGAGAGCGCACACCTGTGTTTTCTTGGCGTTAAACTCAACAAGATTGTCAGAGCCCCATTTGGCGATGATTCCTAACGTCCTATCGAGTTCAACAACAAGATCCCTCCGTCTCTCCTCAGTTTCCGCCCGTCCAGCCGCTGCGCGTCCGTGGTATCCCCCGTGCACTGTACTGTCATCTGCATAGCAATGTATGTTCCCGAGAGAGAGCATATCATTGATATGCAGAAGAAAGAGCGTGGGGGATATCACAGACCCCTGGGGGACTCCAGCATTCACTACATGGGATTTTGAAGCGCAACCATCAACTAGAACGCGAAGGCTGCGCTTGTGTAGGAAGCTAGCAATCCAGGTGCAGAGCTGAACCGGCAGACCGTATGCCGGCAGCTTGCAGAGAAGACTTCTGTGCCAGACTCTGTCGAAAACCTTGGAGATATCGAGGCTGACGGCCAACGACTCTCCACGCTTATCGATAGCTTCACCCCAGAGGTGTGGTACATACGCTAGAAGATCACCTGTGGACCGTTTTGGTCGAAACCCGTACTGACGATCATTAATTAGACAGTGATCTTCTAGGTAATGGATCAGTTGGTTGTTTAAGATCCGTTCCATCACTTTACAAAGAACTGAGGTGATAGCTATTGGCCGATAATTTGCCGGGTCAGATCGATCCCCTTTTTTGGGAACCGCTTGCACATTAGCTTCTCTCCAAGAATCCGGCACACATCCTGTAGAAAGAGACAGCTGGAACAGGCGCGTTAACACAGGAGACAGCTCCGCTGCACACTTCATCAGCACTATGGCTGGTATTCCATCGGGACCGCTAGCTTTCCGCACATCAAGTGATTGTAGCTCTGCACGTACATCACGTTGCCTGATTTTGATGTCAGGCATCGTGTAGCCACATGAAGGAATTGTTGGTGACAGCGCACTACAATCATTGATTACGGAATTATCCGCAAAGAGTTTTGCCAGAAGATCAGCTTTCTCCTGCGGACTGTGAGCTAGCGATCCGTCCGGATACCTGAGCGGTGGCAGCGAAGGTTGGCAGAAATTGCTTTGCACAGATTTGGTCAGACGCCAGAAGCTACGGGAGCCTCTAGGATGTGAAATAAGGTCATGGCCAAACCGCGCAATGCGCTGTGCATCCGCTCTTGTGTGTGCCTTCCTACAAGACTTGGAAGTTTTATTGTAGGTTGCTTTCAGTTAGTCAATGTTAGATGCCCCACTAACGCAGACATTGATCCACGCGCGATATGCCGCCTGCTTAGAAGACACAGCATCGGCACATTCGCGAGTGAACCAACGGTTACGCGTACCCTTACTGGCGAGGTCTGAGTTAGGAATGTAGTATTCCATCCCCAACAGGATCTCACCAGCAATAGCAGCGGCGCTAGCTGTCGGGTCATTCTCACTGAAGCAACGCTCCTTCCAAGGGACTGACGCATAGTAATCGCGCAAACCGTCCCAATCTGCCGACTTATAGTGCCAAATGCGACGTTTGCTTACCGTTGGTGGCGGCAGCTTGGCCTGTGGCACTTTGGTAGATATCAGGCAGTGATCCGAAGAACCAAGTGGAGCCCGAACCTCAACCTGATATTCCACCGGGTGGCTAGTCAGCAGAAGGTCCAGTAGGGAAGGCGCTTGCCCGTCAATGTCTGGGATCCTGGTGGGCTGATCAACCAACTGGGTCAAGTCATGCGTGAGAGCGAAAGCATGGGCAGTCCTTCCCGCATGGTCAGTTTTGGAGGACTTCAACCATGATTCATGGTGAACGTTAAAGTCCCCCAAAAACACCAGTTCCGCGTTAGGAAACTGCTCTTGCGCAGCATCTGCCACCCGACTAAGATGGTCAAATAGTCGGCTTGTCTCCAAGTCACCATTGTGGGATCTGTAGAGGCACACGTAGAGCCGACTCTGACGAACCAAGTCCACACGTACCACTAACAGGGAGAAGGAAGGGTCCTCCAAGCAGCGCAGACGGTGACAACAAACATCCGTCTTGACGAACAAGCATACTCCGGCTTTCGCTTTGAAGGATTCTTCAAGCATGTAGCCGGGATAATTAAGGTAGCTGGTATCGACAGGACGGAGTATTTGAGTCTCCGTCAGAAACAACATTGCTGGCCGTGCTGTCTCGAGATGGTGGTGGACAGCATTGAGGTTAGCGTGGAGTCCACGGATGTTAACGAACTCAACTTCAAACAGCGTGGGAATGGTGGGGGTGTGCACCGCTGTACGACCGTCATTTCTTTTATGCACTGTCATGAAAAGGGGGAAAAAAGAGGAAGAGACGTGAAGCGAGCGAAGCATTGCCACGATAAGGACGGTCAAAGTGTGGAGCTGTGTTTCTCCAATAAGTTGCCAGAAGAGAAAATAAACTGACCCGCCGGGCGGAAGGGCCCCCGAACCCTCCCGGTAGTGGCCGCCGGGACCCCACCGTCCGGTCACCAACCGGCACGACGGTCCACACCGGGATTATGCGTGGCCTGGTGGGGCAGCCTCGCGAGCTGGTTAGGAACGCTTGGGCCCCTGTACTTTGCCACGGGCGGCCAGCGGAACAACCGTTTCTACGGGTCTCCCTGACCGGCGGGTCAATACACTTTCCTCTAGCATTGGTTCAACAGCAACATCCACCGGACCAACACTTATCGCGACAATGCGCGCTCGGGCACTGGCTGTACGCCGGCTGATCTCGAAACGCGGCTGCAAGCAGCCACTTCACGAGTGTTTCACCATGCGTACGGTGGTAACAAGCCAGGCGGATGATTGACATCCTACCACTAGATGAGCAGATGGTCGCTCAGATGTCCCTTAGTCGCCTCTTACGACACCCATGGGAGAGAGAGGGGCAGTGAATTGTATTCTTACTCCGTCACTGCACGGTGATAACTCGTATTAAATAGTGTGAAAGACAATATGCGTAAACGTGCCGAACTGTGTATCACACGAGAAGGAGCTCACTTTGAACATTTGTTAAGGTTAGTGTAGTTATGTAGGTAAATAGGTAGTTTAATGATTGACAATTGTTGTAAATAAGTATGATTCCATTTTTAAATACGCCGGAAATTCCAAGATAGGTAAACAGTTCATATTATTTTTTGTGTCAAGTTCACACCATTTACCTAGTCAATAAATTGGTTGCTTAAACGAATGAAATATCTTGGTATTTTTGCCTGTCCTAAGCCAGGATTAAAGTATGAAGGGAATTGGATCATTTTAGTTTATCTAAGGTAGCCTGCCTAACACAATAACACGTGAGTCCAGGGAAAAGCAAAGGTCGTCGTAGATCACAAATATCCAAATCCAAATCACAAGCAAACAAGTACGTAAAAGAAGCCAAAGTAGTTAGAACACAAAATAACACCAGCGATTACGAAAAGATGCGTAGTAAACGAAGGAGCGTTGCGTACTGATCTGTAGTGCGTGTATCAATACCAATAAGTAGCGTCTCTGCCTGTCTTGCTCACACTTAACGTGACTCTCTATCTCTCTGTCTCGTTCACTTATTTGCGTCCGTATGTCATAAGCGTCACTATCTGTCTCGCTCACACTTTATGGAATGTCTCTCTCCATCTTATTTAATACACGCTGTGGTCATTAGGAACGCTTTGAGTGCACTAGAATCGTTTTTTGTAATTTCAAAGAGATTGTTAAAAACAGACTTTGTTTAACAAAAAAAAATTTTAAGGCCGATCTAAGAAATAATGGAGTAAGTGTTATACCACGTTAGAATCCTTATTAAATGCGCTAACTTTTAAAGCTGCTAATTTATATATATATAAATGTACTACTGCAGTTTGGCAAGCAGCTTTAAAAGTTAGCTCATTTAATAAGGATTCTAACGTGGTATAACACTTACTCCATTATTGTGTGTGTATCTATGTATATTATATATAAATGTATAATATACATAGATACACACATATTAATATCAAAGCTTATGATGAAGGGTAAACTTGTGTCAGGAAATGCTGTCTTAATCGTTTTTTAAACATATCAATAGTAGTACTGTCCTGTATGTATTTAGGAAGTTTGTTCCATAGTAGCGGAGCTCGTACTGTGAACGACTGAAGTCGAAATTTGCTGTTACTCCGAGGCACATCGAGCATCGTAGTGATGCAAGAACGCCTGGAGCGGGTTGAAGGAGGAAGCAGGTTGAGGCGGGAGCTGAGGTATTCAGGAATATTAGGGTTTGTGAGAATATTGAAAAGGACCGAAAGGATGTGCATATCACGGCGAAATCGGATAGGCAGCCATTTAAGTTGAGCGCGGAAAAGAGACACATGGTCGTACTTACGTAGCCCGAAAATAAAGCGAATAGCAAGATTTTGTAAGCGCTCTAACTTATTAAGCTGTTCCTCTGTCACATCCAGAAAGCAAACATCAGCGTAGTCGAGAATAGGGAGAAGAAGAGATTGAGCGAGCATAATTTTGGTGTTGAAAGGGAGAAAATATTGGAGACGTTTGAGAGAGTGAAATGCATACGTTTACTAACATCGTTGAGATGAGACGTCCAAGACATGTTGCAGTCAATGATCAGGCCCAAGTTTTTTACATTTTCATGATAGGCTATTGGAACCCCATCATACTTGATACAGGGCACAGATGGCCAGTCAATTTTACTTCTTAGCCTACTGCTACCAATGATCATTGCTTGTGATTTGGCAGGGTTAACCAGTAAGCCAAAAGATATGGCCCATAACTGAACAGCCAAAAGGTCTTCGTTTAGGCAGTCAACAGTCTCAGACAACTCACTCAACTGACAATGACGATACAGCTGTAAGTCATCTGCATACAGATGAAAGGGAGAAGAGATGACACGTGAAATGTTATTAATGAAAACAGAAAAGAGAAGTGGAGAGAGTATGCCGCCTTGAGGAACACCGGCAGATAAGTTAGACCAATCAGACGATGAATTTTCTGTTTTCACGCACTGCCGGCGCCCGAAAAGATAAGAGTGAAACCAATCAATGGTAGAGGAAGAAATATTAACCGCTCGGAGGGTACCAAGAAGAATGTCAAAATCTACAGAGTTAAAAGCATTGCTGAAGTCTAACAGAACAATTACAGTAAGCTTCCATAGCATACCGAATGTCCTCAGTTATATTCAGCAGTGCTCCAACAGTGCTGTGAGATGGACGGAAACCGGATTGGAATGGACACATGAGGTTGTTGATGGTAAAGTAGGAGTACAGTTGTTTGTGAACTATAGATTCTAGGACTTTTGATAGGATAGGCAGTATAGATATGGGACGGTATTGAGAACAAGAGGAAGGATTGGAGGTCTTCGGTAGCGGAATAACGTAGGCGTTCTTCCAAAGTGTTGGGAAGATATTGCACGAAAGTGAGAAATTAATAATGTGAGTGATCACAGGTGCAATATCCTCCAGCACAGGAAGTATCATATCCAGGCTTAGATTATCGCTACCGATGGCTTTTGTGGAGATAGATCGGACATTCCTCTTAACAGTTTCCTCCGAGACTGGTTCAAAAGTGAAAGGGGGCAGGTCTGGTGGAACAAGATTAGATAGATACGAAAGAGTAGCAAACTTAGTGTCAGGATCTAATGTTATAGGTGGCGTGCTGAAGTGCTGATTTAGTTCATTGAGGTCCACGGTAGTTTGAAAGCTATCCGTGGTTTTACCCACACCTAATGACCGTAAGAATCCCCAAACTTGCGCTTGGGAAGTATTCTGAAGTCTACTATGAATATAGCGGCGTTTAGCATCCCTACACATTCTGTTGCAGATGTTACGAAGTTTTGTGTAGTCGTCAAGATTTTCCTTTGATGGTAGTTTTTTATGTCGAGCTTTTGCTCTGTCACGTTTAGCCATAGTTCTTCTGATCACTGGCGTTAACCAGGGAGCAGGTGCATGTTTCATCCGTACTGGTCGAGCGGGTGCATGTTTATCAAATATTCTAATCAGCTCAGTAGTTAGTGATTCAACCATGGCATTAATATCATTAGCTGAGAATAGTGACGACCAGTCAATACATTTCACATCCTCTCTCAAACGATCCAGGTCCATATGCTTAAAATCGCGCAGAAGATAAATTTTGCCTCTAACCTTTGTAGGACGCACTTTGTAAGTGAGGAAAATCAAATCGTGGTACGAGAATGGAGCAGTCATTTGACCGTGGGAGGAAACAAAATTAGGGTTAGAGACGACAATTACATCAATTAGGGTTGGTCTACTGTTGGGAAAATAGTGTGTCGCAGAGGACATGGGGAGAATGTTTAAATTAAGTGATGACGTTAGCGTTTTTAACTTTTGTGCTCTAGAATTATTCTTTAATATACAAGTGTTTAAGTCGCCCATACATATGACATGGTTTTCGACATTTGACATGGGACGAGATTTTCCAGAACACCTTCTAATATGTCAAAATAGTTAATTTTATCATTTGGACAGTATAATACCCCCAGCAGGATCTTTTTATGGTGTAAAACTAACTCCAGGAAAAGATACTCCAGGAATCCTTTTGTTTCTGAGGAGGTAAGAGAAACTACTCGGGCAGGAATGTCACTGCGAAGGTAAATCCCAACGCCACCTCCACCCTGATCAGTGCGGTCATTACGGAAAAACTGGTAGCCTGGAAGAGCACAAATGGTAGATGTAATCGACGGTTTTAACCAGGTTTCAGACACCAGAATTCCGTCAACTACGCCGTTGCTGAAGGAAGTGAGAAGATCGGAACAGTGAGCAACTAAGCTCTGCGCGTTAATATGCACTAAGGATTAAGAGGAAGGAGATTAGGATTATTAAATATTTTTGGCAGCTTCACTTCAAGTGGTCCTTTTTTTTTCGTTAAAATATAACAAGTAAGTAGATATAAATGAAAACTATAGAAAAAACAAAAAATAAAAAGAATAAAAATTCACAGATAATCTTACGGCTCAAAAGACTCGAATCCAGACTTATAAACAATGACGTCTGACATTCAACATTGAGTTGTCAGTTGTCACTCTTTAACAATATTAAGATAGCGGTAGAGTTTGGTTTTTTTCGCTTGCGTTAGCTTTGGTTGACACACGTGTTAGTGAGATATCTGTGTTTTTACAATAACTTTGTGTGATTCTTTCATTAATTTTCAGTGCAAATAGTTCGATTTTATGGTTTTACTAACATAATTCGGTTACGGTAAGTGTTATTTTTTAGTTTTTTATTATAGATAAAGTATATTAGTTTAGTTACAGTAGTTAGTTTATAATGGATGTCGATCCTCCTCCTGAACCTCCCGATCCTGGGGGCTCAGAATTACAAACTGACCTCTCATCATCCTCCTCTCGCAAACGTTCCGGGGATAATTCCTCATGTTCTCTTGTTTCCTCCTCTAAGAAAACAGTAGTCCACCCTACTACCGCAAGTCCTTCTATTCAAACTGTGTATGTAAATCCATCCTTCATCGATGGCCCTAAAAGTTATACAGATGACGATAAAGGTCCCTTCATAGTTCACGTCTCTCGGGAAGTTGCTGATCCAGCTGCTGGTATTTCGATACGAGCCATTAAATTCGGACAGTTCTTACATAATCACAAGATTGGCTCAATTGTTAATGATGGTGTTAAAAATTTTGGTCGCAATAAAATAAAAATACAATTTTCATCAGCACAAGCGGCAAATAATTTTATTAAAAACCCAATATTAGATCTCTGCAAGTATAAGGCTAGTTTACCCACATATAACGTTACCAGAATGGGTCTAATAAAAGGCATTCCAGTGGATTGGTCTATGGAGGATCTCTTGGAGTCAATTGAGCTCCCTCATGGATGTGGGGATATAATCAAATTGAGACGACTAAACCGTAAGACTTTTAACGAAGGAGTTGTGTCCTGGATTCCAACTCAATCGGTTGTTATAACTTTTAAAGGTCAAACCCTTCCTGGTAAAATCTTGTCTGTCGAAACCTATAATCTCCCCACTATAATATGCTTGAACTGTTGTCGTTATGGCCACATTAAGACTCAGAGTGTAGATCCACTCCCAGGTGTTTTAAATGTTCCCAATCTCATACAGGTGAGTTGTGTGAGGTTGTTAAAGATAATGCTACATGCCTACACTGCTCTGGCAAACACTTTGCCACAGATAAAGATTGCCCGGAGTATTCGCGACAGCACTCTATAAAAATTGTAATGTCTCAGGATAATGTTTCTTACATGGAAGCTGCCTCTCGCTTTCCTAGTGTCCGTAGATCCTATGCAAAGGTAGCAAGAGTTGTTCTCCGTTCCCACATACATCCCAACTAACCCTGGTCCTTCTAAGTCCACCCCCTATCCTAGTAAATCATACAGACAAACCATTGTCCGCTCTCCCTCCCCTAGACTTCCTCAAGGGAAGGGGTATGATAAACATGCCCATCAAGCCATAGTTGGCAATTGCCCCTCCTCCTCTCCTAATGGTTGTGCCTTAAATGTTGCTAACCCGTCCCCTCCTAATAATAATCCTAACTTATTGGAACTACTCACAAAAATCCTCTTAAATATCCTCAGTACATGCAATGAAATCCCTTTACCGTCCAACGTTGCCAATGACCTAAATCAATTATTTAACATCCTCCACAATGGCCCCAATCAGATTCCTTCAATGGAACTGCAAAAGCGTCCGTCCTAAGAAACCTGAACTCCTCTCACTTATTAATTTGTATAAACCTGTCATTATTGCCATCTCTGAGACATGGTTGATTCCCGGTTCTCGATTTCGGATTCCGGGTTTCACCTGTTTGAGGGATGACAGAAGGTATGGGTATGCAGGTAGTGCCATCTTGATCAGGCACTCCATTCCCTTCTCCCAAATCCCCTTACCTCCTTTTAGCCAGCACATCAATGCTGTAGCTATAAAAGCCTTCAACATTTCCTTTTTATCTATTTACATTCCCCGTCCTACTCCTTCACTTGCTCCTGAGTTACATTCCATTTTATCTTCTCTCCCAAGCCCTGTTCTTGTTATGGGGGATTTTAATGCCCACCATACATTATGGGGTTCCTATTTCTGTGATGGATTTGCTCCCTTGTTGGTGGATATCGCTGATGATGTAAATTTTTGCATTCTCAATGATGGTTCGCCTACTCGTAGAGTTTATCCTAATCAGAATCCTAATTCTGCTGTTGATTTATCCCTAGCATCTCCCTCCCTATCCTCGCAAATATGTTGGAACATCCTTCCATCGACATTTGGAAGTGACCATTTCCCTATCCTTCTCTCATTAAACAACAGATCCATTGCTCCTACCAAATCATCCCCTCTCCTAAAATATAGACTTAAAAACGTTAACTGGTTAGCATATTCTAACTCTGTTGATGTCATGTTGAACTCCCTCCCTGATTTTGTAAATGGTGAAAATGCTGTTGCATACTACGAACTTTTCCTTAATATTATCAAATCCTCCGCTGATACCCATTTTCCACAAAAAAATATTAATAAAAAGATTTGTTTCTCCCAACCTTGGTGGGATGAAGAATGTAATGCCTTGGTCCAACAGAGATCTGAAGCCGAAGAGTCATATACTGCAGTCTATGACTACACAGAATTTCATCAAATATCAGCGTATAGATGCCAAAATTAAAAAACTATTTTCTAAAAAGAAAAAGCAGGGTTGGATCAATTTCTGTGAATTCCTTAGTCCTCGGTCTCCCCCTCAAACAGTTTGGAGAAATCTTAAGAGATTTCGCCGCTCCCTCAATTCAGAAAACCTAAACGCCTATAATCCGTCCGAATGGCTTAATGATTTTACTACCAAACTTGCACCTCCCTTTGTACCATGCCAAGATAGTTTTATAAACTTTACTCCAACCTCAGTCTCAGATGATATGGATAGTCCGTTTACACTCTCTGAGCTACACACAGCTCTAAATGGACTTAAGGACTCTTCACCAGGGGAAGATGGCGTGCCCTACTCCTTTATAATAAACCTCAGTGATAAAGCTAAATGCGTCTATCTGAATATAATTAATGCTTTTTTCTTAACAGGAATCGTCCCGGAATCTTGGAAGTCCCAAATTATTATTCCCATACTCAAACCAGGAAAAAGCCCTTTGGATCCAAATTCCTATAGACCCATTGCTTTATCGTCTACATTAGTGAAAGTTACTGAACATCTCCTAAAAAACCGTTTGGAATGGATAATGGAAAGCAGGAATATTTTCTCGCCCTCTCAATTCGGCTTTCGAAAGGGTTTGAGCACTCTTGATAGTCTCAGCATTCTCACGACAGACATTCGAATAGCCTTCTCTAACGGAGAGTACCTTGTGGGTGTTTTTCTTGATATTTCTTCGGCATATGATAATGTTCTTCTTCCGGTACTCAGGCAGAAACTGCAACAGCTGAGTATCCCTCCGATGATTACCCATTTCATATGTAATCTGCTATTTTGCAGATCAATTACCGTTAAACATCAAAATTGTATTCTCCCCCCCAGATTTGTCTGGAAAGGTCTCCTGCAAGGTGCAGTCCTCAGCCCTCTGCGTGTGCAATGCTTTACAGCATTTATACCCATGATCTCGAATTGTCTGTTAACAACTTTTGTAACATTCTTCAATATGCCGATGACATAGTTTTATATCTTAAATCTTCTTCTATTCAAAATTTAACTTTGCGATTAAACTCTGCTTTGCATTATCTTGACCTATGGCTCTCTGACCATGGCTTATCTTTATCAATAGATAAGACCCAGGCAGTTGTTTTTACTCGGAAAAGACTAATTCCTGTCTTTGACTTGGTTTGTGGGGATCAACGAATCAACTTTGTCAACAAGACGAAATTTCTAGGCATAATACTCGACAACAAACTGAACGGAATTTATCACTCTGAGCATATTATTAAAAAATGTGAAAAGGGCATTAACGTCCTTAGAGCAGTCTCAGGAGTCTGGTGGGGAGCTCACCCCTATTCTCTTAAACTACTGTACAATGCAATAGTTCGTAGTCATTTAGACTATGGACTGTTTGTCTTAGAACCCCTAAATAAAGCCGTTTCTGATAAGATTAATAAAATTCAATACAAATGCCTTAGGATAATTATAGGAGCTATGAAAACTTCTCCCACTAACGCTCTGCAAGTTGAATGTGTTGATCCTCCACTCCAACTGAGAAGGCAATTTTTATGCGACCGTTTTGTGGTAAAATCATTACAGTTATCCTCTCATCCTCTCTGGTCCCGTTTAAGCGAATTGTCCCAACTCTGCGTTGGGGCGAACCCCAAAAGTTCATCCTTACTATTAGACAGTTTTTTAAAATTTACGAAACTCCCACATCCTATCTTAAGGTTCCAGTCAAATCCTCTTTTTTCCACTGCATTTAGAGCTCTAGTCTATAATCCATCTATTATTACAGATCTTGGTCTTATTAAAGGGGCCCCTGATTCAAATTCTAAATTTCAAAATTTTTTTAATCAAAATTGGTCAAATCATTTACTTATATTTACTGATGCCTCAAAACTATCCCCTGATAGCTGCGTCGGCTCAGCCTGTTGGATCCCTAAATTCAAAATTGTCCTTCAATTTAAATCCCCTCCTGAAACATCCATCTTTTCTGGTGAAGCGATTGCGATTTTGGAAGCCATCCTTTTTGCCCACTCCCATGACCTCAGAAATACGGTAATTCTGACAGATTCTTTGAGTTGTCTGTTGGCAATTAAGGAAAATCCGTTTCGTAGTAGGCGAAAATTTTTTATCATCTTTAAGATCAGGGAGGCATTGTTTTCCTGTCATCAAAAAGGGCTGGAAATATCGCTTGCCTGGATACCAAGCCACTCTGGTATATCCGATAATGATGCAGCAGACTCGTTCGCTAGAGCTGCTATAACAACTGGCTCTCTTGAACATTTTAAAAATTCATCTCAGGACTTGTGTGCTCTAGCGAAAACTTATCTGGATAAATCCTGGAACTCTATTTGGAAAGTTTCATCAAAATCTAAAGGTAGATTTTATGCATCTCTACAACCAGATATTCCAAGGCGACCTTGGTTTTCTCTTCACAGGCAAGCTAATCGTTGGGTCACCACAACTATCTGCCGACTACGCCTTGGACATGCATGTACTCCCATACATCTTTGTAAAATTAGAGTCAGAGATCACTCTTTGTGTGAATGTGGCCTAGACGAAGGTTCCTTATCCCATATACTGTTTTCTTGCTCCAAACTCCTCCATCCCTTATATGACGTTCTCCCTCCTAAAGCTCCTCGCCCTATTCATTGAACAATGTTTGTTAATGTTTGTGTTCAGTCCATTTTGTAAATTTTTATGTAAATATATTGAGCGAATTACGTCGTTCGCAGCCTAAGGACTTAAAAAAATCGATAAGGACTACTTCATGTGTTGAGGTTGTAAGACAGAATGCCCTCAGAACCAATTATTATATTATTTATATTATAATATTATTTATATTAATACTTTTCTTAATTCTAAGAGACACAGAAATTATAAAGAAAGATCGGTTTGGTCCGTTGTTGGGCGGCGTGATGTTGCGCAAGGGTTGCTGGTACCGGGCCGTCGTCGGTGGTTTCGGCGAACGCGATGTCCTAATGTACCTCCATAGGGTGGTCGCATACATAACACCTCCCCCCTTAGATCAGCGACTATTTGAAAGCGTTGAGTGCAAATTTCGCTGGCAACGATGTCTCGTTCCTGGCTTGCACAGGCTGGCCTGATGTCGGATGTTTTCCTCGCAGAGATATTGCTGATTAAACTTCGGGCATTCAGCCTCCATGTACATGAAAGCTTTACCATCAGTTGCTATGAGAGGGTATGGTAGGATAAAGGTATATTGGTCTTTGTTAGGAACAATTGAGAGTTTAAATAATTTGAATTGTCTAGGAGCAACAATCGGGAATGGAACCGAATCTAATAATACTATAATAATCTATAAGATCTGCCTCTATTAACTCTTTGGAGTTATCAGTGTGTCTTAGTATATCTATAATATCTTCTAAACTACTAGTAATTAACATGCTATGAAGGGTGCTCGATGCACGCATAAACGCTAATATATCTTCTAATCTACTTAATTCTAACATTAGGTCTTCCGTATTCTTACTAATAATTATCAATAATTGGGCAAACTTTGCAAATTTAATCAGGAGGTTCGTTCAAACCTCTAATAAAAGATTTTAGGGTGAGTTTCCGGTAAAGATCACGTTTTGCTTCTATTGTAGTAGGTATATTTTCATGTAATGAAATATATGTCATTATAGTACTGAAAAGTGTCTGGCATTTGTCATAAAATTCCTGAGGAGTATCGCTTCCCTGAGAGAGTAACGAAAGGTCGTTATATAAGGCTGTCTCATCCCTTTGATCAGCAAAATTATTAATTAATGCGTTCCTAATTCCTGCCCAACTATCAGGAATCCCATTCGAGTTAATTGTCCTGGCGGCAGGGCCAGTAATTTTATTTAAAATCCCGTTAGTTAAACATAAATTACTAAACTCGTAACCTGGTTCATTTTTTAAATACTGTATCACTATTTGGTCACATATTTTGATAAATCGGGTAAGAATATTGGGGTTCCCGTCGAATTCGAGGACCGGGCGGAGCGCCTTATAAATAACATCAGGATCTACAGACATTTTAATTATTTCTAATTCACTATTATCTATCTTTCTATTAAAATCTAAGCTAGTATTTCGCGAGATCTGCCTATGTGAGGCAAATTTTTCACCGTTTTTTCTAGGGTGGAAAATTTTGGATAGGATAACACTAGATTATAAAGGAAGCAACGTTTAAGTAAAGTTTCAAAGTACTTACATTTGGTTTTCTTTAGTACTGATTTTCGAGTACGTCCCTGGCCACAAACACTCGTAGATTCAAGATGCCCAGTTGTGGGACTAGATAGTCTCTTGGATAGCTCGCGATGCGTAGCGGTATCAATGTGAGATCACTTTTATCGCGGAACTATTACGCACTGAGCATCCTACCGACTGCGCCAATTACGTCGTTCGCAGCCGAAGGACTTAAAAAAAACCGAAAGTACTTTAAAAGTGAATTAATTTTAATTCACAAACTTATTTTACTAATATTAATACTAATTTAATTAGACTACTTCATGTGTTGAGGTTGTAACACAGAATGCCCTCAGAACCAATTATTATATTATTTATATTATAATATTATTTATATTAATACTTTTCTTAATTCTAAGAGACAAAGAAATTATAAAGAAAGATCGGTGTGGTCCGTTGTTGAGCGGCGTGATGTTGCGCAAGGGTTGCTGGTACCGGGCCGTCATCGGTGGTTTCGGCGAACGCGATGTCCTAATGTACCTCCATAGGGTGGTCGCATACATAACAAGCGTAATAACATTAAGTTGTAAATATTTTTGTGTTTGTTCATATATGTTATCTTAATAATAATTTATGTTTATCTAATTATTTATTATTGTGTTGTTTTAGGTTATGGGCTAACAGAGAGTCAACTTCTATTATGCCTTCAAATTAAATTAAGCCTGTAATCTCGACCGCACCGATCAATCTCCATCGTGTCTTCTCCATCGCACGTGACATTGGCGATATAATCTGTGCCCTCTTGGCATAAATAAAAGCCAAAATTAAAAAAAAAAAAAGCCCTCCTTTGAAATTGCTTCTAATAACAATGTTAAGTGTTCAATGTGGTCCGTAAAGGTCTGGGGAAAAACTAAAATGTCGTCGATGAAATTGACTGTAAAATTTGATAATTTGTGTTTTCTAATAATGCTACTAAGTATTCTTTGGAATCGATCTTCAGGTGAAGTTTTTAATCCAAACGGTAGACAAGTCCACTGAAAATGATTTTCTTGAGTAACAAATGCTGTTTTTTTCCTATCTTCTATTCTTAAAGGTATTGACCAGAAAGCAGAATTTATGTCTAACGTTGAAAAAAATTTACAGTTTCTTGTTTTAATCATCAAGTCCTCTATAAGTGGGAATGGTTGTGACTGAGGAACAACTATTTTATTTAAATCGCGAAAATCTATGCACAATCTACATTTTCTTCCTTCTTCTTTTTTATAGGCTAGTGTAACAGGAGCTGCAAAAGGACTATAAGATTCCTCAATCAACTTATTTTGTAATAATTTTGAAACTTGTCGTTCTATTTCTTTTTTGTCTTCAAAATTGCATCTGTATGGTCTTTTGCTACAATATGTATCTACTAATAAATCAATGTGTGCCTCATAGCCTTTCACTACGCCTACATCATATTTGTCTTTTGCAAATAATGATTTGTATTTGTTGATTAATTCATTTATTTTTGATTGTTGTTGACTGTCTAAATTATTTTCAGAAATGTTGAAGTTTGTTGCTTCTATGTGTTCATTTAAGGTAACTTTACACTTATCATCTATATAGCAATCATTTCTCACCGTTCCTTTCTTAACTTTATTTTCATCAAAATAATTATTTTTGTTTTCATTTTTATCACCTGAAATATTTGCATTATTTTCAATTTTTTTCTTAAATTTTTGTGTAATTTCTAAGTTTTCATTTTGAATAAGTTGAAAAGCTTTTATGCAATCCAATCCGATTAAAAAGTCATAATCAAAATTTTGTTCATCTATGACAAAAACATTCATATTTCTTTCTATTTGAAAAATCTTTATCTTTAACTAGTCCTATAGGTTTTTTTACACCATTAATCGTTTTTAAGTTTGCTTGATTATTATAATTTTTATGTGGATTGCTTGGGAATGATAGTAATCTTGAGTTAATTATACTCACATTAGATCCTGAATCATAAACCCCCCACGTTTCTATGGAATCATTTATTAATAACTTGGTTTTGATTAATGGTGGAATTATTAGTTTTTTGGATCTATTTTATTTAAACTTATTTCTAATTCAGAATTGTTTACACTTCTAATTGGCTCCTTTCTAGAGCGGTTATCATCTCTATTTTTAAACCAACAGACAGATTCCGAATGATACCGAACCCCTTTCTTTTCTTTTTCACAAATCCTACATGGTCGGTCTTTTAAACTTTTTTCTTTCATTTTACTTTCCGAATCCATTACTTTTTTTTCAACAATCCTTTTGTTAATAAAATGTTCCAAGCCTCGAATATTACTTAATAAATCTTCAGTGTCTTTTATCTTATTTCTATCTATTTCGTCTGCTATAAAATTAGGTAGTCCAGTGACAATTAAATCAATCAAAGTAGATTTATCAATTGACTTGTTAATTTCTAATAAAAGCCTTTCTTTCTTTAGAGCATATTCTAATAACGAACCCTGTCTATACTTATGCATGATGAGCATGTAAGCCGGCCCGTGCGTATATACACGTGGGAAGGCCCACTTTGATATTTTGTTCAGGGACTGACGCACGAAGTCGTCCCTTACACTGCTGTTTACGATATGAGGCATGTGCGAATGGTAGTGCCAAAAGTTCCTCTCTATCTTATGTAGTCCCAGCAAGGTCCGGCATACATTGATTTGTCCTGCAGCCTTATATAAATGGTACAAGAGGTAGAGTCCAGATCCGAAGGCAGTGTCAGCTAGTGGAAACCCGCACCGAGTTTCAATACGGAAGCGAACCAGTGAGTCCAGCTTGTCGACGTTGGGTTTGAACGGTCCTTTGAGTTTTAAGCTCTCGGTCAGTTCATCGTCTACAGTCAGACTATAAAGGGTCGCTCCCCTATCGAAGATTCTTCCGGTCATGACAGGGTTGGTATCACGGAAGTTGCGACGCTGGGAAGGTGACCATGTCCCGGGTGAACTGGGTTCAGTGTTGAGTGTGTTTAAGTCTTTTGTATGTCCGGTGGTGTGGATGTCGGCCAGAGTACGAAGATCGGCGTTGACTAAAGCCGTCTTAGCCCTTGGCCAGTTTCGGGACCGATTTACGCTTTCATCAGTTCCGACCCCTCCAACTTGACCTCGACTACTGAGGTCCTGGGGGAGGGCAGTTTCTGCTGTTGTTCCGGCGGGACTACGGGTTCTGGTCTGCCTTCGGTGACCGCTGGTGCCGGGTCGGCTGGCGATGCCTGCTTGGGGCCTGTGTCTTTCTTGACCCGCATCTCCACAGTTGACGATTCTTTCTGTGCGCCAGTTCCCGCGTTGCTGACCGCCTTTACTAAAAAAGCCATGTTTGGCGGATCCGGGTACTCGGTCGGGGACACTCCCCACAACGTGCGAGAGAAGCTTTCATTTGATAGCTGACTGCCAAGGATGAAGACAGAGGCGAGACGCCGCGTATCTCGGAAATGGTATCGCATCGACATACAAGCGATGTTCGAAACAAAACCGTTAGCAACCACTGGCGGTCCAGCCCTACCAATAGTTTGCACTTCCCAGTCATCCAGTGAGGCGGGGACGAAGCCAGGGTTGGAATTCGGGGGCAAGGCGTATACTCTGGGGATCCTTCGGTAAGAGTTGCCAGTCGAGGCATACCAGGGGAGGGCCAAACGGTTTTCGGTGGATATTTCAACGTATACATTCGTGTATTGTTCACTTATCTCGCCCACCACTCCCTGAACCGCGACGTACATGTCCAGGTTGAATTTGGCTGCCCACTGTAAGACCGCAAATATGGGCACACTGATGCTCAGCGCCCACTCACGTCGGTTTATCTCGAGACCGTAGTAAGCTTGTATGTCAGCAGAGATGTTGTGGCCAGCGCGCGATGTCTTCTGAAACAGGCTTGAGGTAGGCAGAGGGATGATGTGATTGACTGTGATGGTGCGAATCTTATTTTTGCATGAAGCAAGTGTGAACGTGCCGCCATCCTGTAGGCCAGACCAAAGCCACCTATCCAGGTCGTTGCGGGTCAGATAGACAGCCGTAGAAAGAGACAGTGCACTGGCATGCATGACGATCATGGACTGTAGAGCAGCAGGGGTGCGTATCTCAAACTTATAATCGTTTTTCTCGATCAAGCCCAGCGCACATAACACCCTAAACACAGAGTGCGCAGAGTGACACTTATACTGAGGAGTTGGTGATGTCATGGCAGGTTGCTGCCAGTGAGAGTTGTATCCGACGACCTGATTATTGGCCACTACAGTTTCATGGACTACGCTTGTCTGACTATGCGAGTACTGGAGAAGTGGAGTGACTGAAGCCCAGTTGTAACCGCAGACCAGCGAGGTGTACGTCTTGGACCTGTGGTCTAGAACGCCCATATTTATATTTGATGTGGTATGGCGAGGAGACGTTTCGTTCAGGTGGTGGGCCCCGATAGTCCATGCTCCGGATAGTGGATCCGCGTATCTATGCGCCGGTATTTGGTTGACTTTGAGGGTTGGAGACTCTGGTAGGGACGCAGACAATTCAGCCGCCAGAGAAAAAGCTATGTGGAAAGCCATGTCACAACATATGTTATTTTCCATCCATTCTAAAGCACGGCACATGTTGTTAGCTGACGCACGGAAGTCGTTGAGCAGGTCGTGCATAATATCGGTTAGGTCGAGTTGGTAGTCGTCCAGCGCAAATTGACGGACCAACTGTGAGCCGGGGTAAATGTTGACGACGGGCAGTCCAGGTAGTGTGATGCTGTTGTTGTGTGCTGTCGTGTTTTCATCAAGCAACACCAACATAACGCCGTGTGGCCCAGGTATGGACACATTGTGGGAGTGTGGGATTTGCGTGAAATGTGTGTTATGCAGGGCGTTGCCCACTCCCCTATGACGTGTCTGAGTGCGGTAAGAGAGGCGTCCGGCCCACACCCTAGTATCAAGAAAACACAGGATGTACTCCAGCAACCAGGGCATGGACAGCATATCAGATGTTAACGGCACCGCAACCCACAGCTTGTCCATACTATCTCGTGACCATGCATCTCGGAGCATGGTGTCATTACCCTTGAGAATGCCGGCGAAGGCCGGGAGTGTGACCGTGATAACAGCGGCCTGCCAACGCTCGTTCTCAGGCCAGGCGTGAGCGTGAAATTCGCGGACAGCAGCAAAGGTGAGGTCCTCGCGTCGCAGGAAATGGTTAGTCACACGCTCTATGGGGTACATCCCTTCAGCCTGAGCAGACGCATAGCACATTCCTCTCAGTATAGCGGCAGTGTCAATGTGTGATGTGTTTGACGTGGACATATATGATAGTAGAAATTGCAGCGAAGCCATGTCCCGTGCCAACGGACTCCGAACAGTTGAGAGTAAGGGCTGCGTGGCCGATTTGTCTGTGGTGTTAGTCAGAGCCATCATCTGTGATGCTATACTGGAGTATGGTGGCTTGACAGGGGAGTCGGATTGAAAACTGGACAAACAGACTTCCACAGTTCGTGCAGGTATGGAAGACACTTTTGTCCTCTCCGCAGGCTCGGCGGGTGGTGCTCCAGAGACTTCATCTGCCACAGTAGAGGAAGTAGATGGTGTGACTATGATGGTAAAATCAGCGGAAGGCGGCCTCTCAGACACGGGGGCACCGACACTTATGGCGATGTTGACGGCATCCGCATTTGGATATGGTGTTGACCTGTAAGTAGCATTTCGGGGGGCGGACGTTAAGATCTGACCTGTGCTAGTAAGATAATATTGCCGTGTCTGTAGCTTGTGGCGGTTGCGTGCTGACAGGGCGATGTCCTGGCGCAATACTTGTTCCAGTGCACCGTCGGTGAGAATGGTCGGGCCACGAGGGGCGTGAGGGAGACACTCTTCGACGTCACATCCGTCGCAGGCCTCGAGGGCCGGTAGCTCTCTAGTAAAGAAGGAAGTGATGACCCCCCTGTTGTGTAAATTCCAAGACGTATAGTTGTGGGGGTGGTTGGTGTCCCTACATGCCACCGAGTCGCTGCCGGGGGAGAATAGCTCGATTCCGTTAACAGTAGTTCCGATGTAAGGAAGGGGTGCCACAAACGTATTCATCAAGAGAGCCTCACTGTGCGTGTCGATAGTCTTGACATCGTGGTGAGATCTCTGTTCGGAGTAGTGTCCAGCTTCCATTTTAGCAGAGCCGAGATGGCCCAGTGGTTAGAACGCGTGCATCTTAACCGATGATTTCGGGTTCAAACCCAGGCAGGCACCACTGAAATTTCATGTGCTTAATTTGTGTTTATAATTCATCTCGTGCTCGGCGGTGAAGGAAAACATCGTGAGGAAACCTGCATGTGTCTAATTTCAACGAAATTCAGCCACATGTGTATTCCGCCAACCCGCATTGGAGCAGCGTGGTGGAATATGCTCCAAACCTTCTCCTCAAAGGGAGAGGGGGCCTTTATCCCAGCAGTGGGACATTTACGGGCTGCTTATGTTTTTTATGCTTATATGTCTATACTTAAATAATATAGCATACCTTATTGGTGACCAGCCTTTGTTTACATATGTTTCACAAAATTTTGTTTTCCACATACACCACTCTGAATTTATTGAATATTTGATAAGCATAGAATTAAACCAGTCTTGACAAGAGTCATCTAAAAATAACCGAAACACTTGTATCTTTTGAATATCTTCACTTACACCTACACGAATGCATTCAGCTTCGAAAATATCCATCCACTGTGTAACACTTGATGTATTTTTTGTGAACTTTTCTATTACGAACTTTTCAGATAAATTCTTTAAATTAGACTGCTTAGATTCCTTCTTTAATTCAGCAAAACTTTCAAGGATTCTTGTAAGAGTATCTGTTGAGGTTTCATTCGTAAAAACCTGTTGCGTTTTTGATGTACTCTCCTCCAGTAAATATCCCTTAAATTGCATATTTCCATCTTCATCCGCATAAGTATCGCGTAATTCTGGTGTTAATGAAATCCATACTTGTATTTTCTCGTGCCTTCTTTGTAAGGTTGCTTTTACTTTTTGAAAAATTTGAGTTTTTGTCAACTCATTATGCAGTTTTACCGGTTGTAATTGTTCCGGGATTAAAAACAGATTTTTATCGGCATTCATAATTGAGGTTATGCATATTACATTAGTCTTCGGGTCTTCACTCGGTTTTTTTTTTTTTTTTTTTTATGTCATAAGGTGGCAAACGAGCAGGAGGCTCACCTGATGGAAAGTGACTACCACCGCCCATGGACATCTGCAACACCGGGGGGCTTGCAGGTGCGTTGCCGGCCTTTCAGGAAAGAGTACGCTCTTTTCTTGAAGGTTCCCAAGTCGTATCGGTTCGGAAAAACCGCCGGCGAAAGCTGGTTCCACAGAGTGGTTGTGCGAGGCAGAAAATGTCTTAAAAATCGCGCTGTTGTGGATTTTCGGACATCTAGGTGGTGCGGGTGATATTTGGAATTTTGACGAGATGTCCGAAGGTGAAATTCAGCAGCCGGGATTAATCCGAACAATTCCTCGGAACATTCCCCGTGATAAATTCTGTAGAAGATGCAGAGCGATCCAACATCTCTACGCAAAGCCAAAGGATCAAGCAGATCGGAAAGGGCTTGATCGTCGATAATTCGAGCCGCTCTACGTTGGATACGGTCAAATGGAAGGAGCTGGTACTGGGGAGCACCCGCCCAGAGGTGAGAGCAGTATTCCATGTGAGGCCGAATTTGCGCCTTGTATAGTCTTAGACGATGGGCCGACGTGAAATACTGTCTTGCCTTGCTGAGCACACCGAGCTTTTTGGATGCCAATTTGGCTTTTACTTCCAATTGACCGCGGAACTGAACAAGGCTCGAAACATCGACGCCAAGTATTGCGATACTAGCTGTGGCGGCTAACGGAATGTTCTCGAATCGTGGAGATACGACAAATGGTGTTTTTTTAGCAGTTAACGCGCAAACTTGCGTCTTTTTGGGGTTGAAGTGAACTAGGTTTAGCCGACCCCAGTTCGAGACTTTGTTTAACGAAGACTCGATTTCAGATACAAGTTTGTTCCGGTTATCTTCGACGTTTTCCCGAGAAATATTAGCACGGCCGGTGTATGAGGTGTCTACGGTGCTGTCGTCTGCATAGCAATGAATGTTACTGATTTGCAACAAGTCATTTATATGCAGAAGAAACAGAGTGGGTGATAGAACGCAGCCTTGTGGAACACCAGCATTGACGAATTTTAAGTCAGAGCATGCACCGTCGACAACGACCTTGATGCTCCGATCTGCCAAAAAACTGGTAATCCAATTGCATAATTTCCCGGGAAGCCCATAGGAAGGAAGCTTCGAAAGAAGCGCTTTGTGCCACACGCGATCGAAGGCCTTCGCTATGTCCAGACTGGCTGCTAATGCCTCCCCTTTGCTCTCAACTGCTTCCGCCCATCTATGAGTAAGGTAAACTAGAAGATCACCGGCTGAGCGACCCCGACGGAAACCGTACTGGCGGTCGCTAATCAGCTGGTACTCCTCTAGGTACCGCAGGAGCTGGCAGTTTATAATGGACTCCATTACCTTGGAGAACAAGGAGGTGATGGCTATAGGCCTATAATTGGATGGGTCTGAGCGGTTGCCCTTTTTAGGGATCGGATGCACCAAAGCAGTCTTCCAGGAGTTCGGGACGACGCCGAATGCATAGGATTGCCGGAAAAGACGCGTTAAGACCGGCGCCAACTCGGGAGCACAAGTCCGTAGCACGATTGGAGGGATGCCATCGGGTCCACTCGACTTATGAATATCCAAGGAAAGAAGTGCTTTACGAACTGCACTTTGCCGGAATTTAACCTCCGGCATCGTGGTATCACACCGCGGGATTGTTGGTGGTGACTTTCCTCGGTCATCCAGAGTCGAGTTCGCTGCGAAGAGAGAGCCTAAAAGATCAGCCTTCTCCTTCGCTGTATGGGCCAATGACTCACCGTCCTTGTGCAGGGATGGTAAGGAAGGCTGACAGAAATTCCCTAAGACAGCCTTGGCGAGAGACCAGAACGCACGTGTTCCTGAAGGGAGGCGCACCAGTCTCTCGCCAATTCTGCCAATGTACTCTGTCTTCGCCTTAGCAATCACGTTTTTGAAGGACCTAGAGGCAGAGTTATATTCCTTTCTGATTGCGCTGGTATTTACATCACGAGACGCTGATGCGTTAGCCCAGTCTTGGTAGCGTTCCCATTTTCTGCGTGAAGCCGAAAATGTTGAATTTGTTGTCGGTTTGACAACAAATTCAAATTTCAACTTTTCCATTGTTTTCAACAGCTATAAATAATGTTGTTTTGTAATATGTTGTTTATTAAAACAAAAACTGTAGTTGTTGCTCTGTAAAGAGAAATTTATTTTTTAAAGTTTAATACAATCACAAATATAAACGACTACTTATATACCTAGTACAAATTTATATGATATTATTTACTAACCTGTAAAGAGAAACAACATTAAAAGCTATTGCTTCAAAATCTATTTTAAACAATCGTTATTTCTTTTCAAAAAATCTTGCTAAACTTAAAACGTACAAAAACCAGAGAGCCTTTTTCCACAGATTAAATTATATAATGAATACAGAGTAAAAAGTGCTGCCACCATAGATAATATATTATATTAGGTAATGAGCAAGTATCTATAATTATCTATTAAATTAAATGAAGAGTAAAAGAGCTTCATTTACATACATTTATAAATAGATATATCAAGTTGTATTTAATACTTACATCGAAATGATCTTCACAGAAATAAATTGTGGAATTAGTTGATAAAGTAAGAGCATCTTGCCTCTTTGCCATTTTTAACCACTTTATTCGTATTTATTTATAGTTTGGAACGTATATGAATAATTTGTCTGGCGTTTTTATCGTTGTACTTTCACCTTGGGGCACCATACACTATTTATAATACGAAGAATTCATTATTTATTAAAAAACACAATTGACTGTCATACACAAACACGGCTGTTTCGCGAGGTGTGACGTCATTCAAGACGCCATGACAATCTTGGCCTTTTTCGCGGTCAATTTCAAGTTCATTTCTAAAAACTTAAAATACTAACAGAAAAAACCTATTTTTCTTAAAATAGTATATTTTTGGGGTGAAATAGATGCTAAGCTATAGTTTTAAACTAATTTCCAAATTTTGTCAACTAGCCTATTAGCGAAATCGGAACTAGTCGTCATAAGTCAATCGGAGATAGCTAGTAAATCATACCAGATATAATTAGGAATTGTCGTAAAAGATTTGCATTAAAAATCTAGCTAATTGTAATTATCATCGAGTAAACAACAAATCAATCAAGTTGGGTACTTTTATTTTGCCTTAAATGTCTTGTGGATGATGTAATGAAAGGCAATTGAGTATAGATATATGTATTGTAATATAATTTACAATATTTAATTGTTACGACGATATTACAGTGCGATGTTAGAATGGCGACTGGCGACAACATATAATAATGTATTAATTGACAATGTAGCATATCGAATATCGACTTGTTTCTAGGTGCCGTTATGGACAGTGATTTTTGCTTACATTAACAAAAGATAGTACGCAGGCACAACACTTCCCTTCCTTTAAAAAAATAAAATAATAATAATAACATATTATGACATATTATTATAAAAGTAAACAAATTAACAAAATATAATGCAAAATTTAATTACCTACTACACTTATATAAAACAAAAATATTTTTCAATCGTCAAAAATAAAATTTGTAAATTTTAATGTATATCGTGTAAACAAGAAATATAATGTCCTATAATTAAAATATAATAAACCCTTAAAAATATTAAAAAAAAATACAATGTAAATCATGAGTTTATGTTTATATAAGAATAAAAAAAAAATTATATATAAATGGGTATATTCTTAAATTTAAAGATACAATACACGACACAATATACCAAAGTCAAAGTCAAAATTTTTTATTCAATATAGAAGTGTTTACACTTGCTTATTGTTTGTCAAAAATCTACCACCGGTTCGGAATTTAGCACCTCGGACCTGAGAAGAACCGGCGAAAGAAACTCAGCGGGATATATATATATCTTTTCTTTTTTTTAACCATTTTTCATGTACAATGATGATTATATTTTAGTTATTTGAAACAGCCTGGAGGCGATCATTTCATTCCCAAGGTGTGCAGTCAACTAAAAAGTCATTAGTGTTGTCATCCTTTAGCACACAAACGCTCTTTAACGATTCTTTTGAATTTTATAATTGAATAATTTTGAACGTTTTCTGGGATCCTGTTGTAAAAACGTATCCCATCAAAAACATAAATGTAAAAATGAGAGCCAAGTTAAATATTATGATATACAAATTATATTATAGCCTTCGTAAGTTCTAAGCCTTTACAAATGAATTATAAACACAAATTAAGCACGCAAATATTCAATGGTATCTGGTTAAGATTCATGTTTTCTAGTGACTGGACCATCGTACTCTTAATGTACGTTAATACTAACTAAGCAATACTGAGCTGTCCTCCATTCTTCTTAGATGTTCTGAGTTATAATTTGTTATTCTAAACACAAACTACAAGTTGTGTTTATAAACATATAAGAACTAGCCGAGTCAGACCTTAGGCAACAATATATTACCCCAAGTTATAAGAAGAAATGATATTTTATGTAGTTATAAATAAATTTCACAAAGGACTATTAACTTGGCACAAATTTAGATCTCACTTCTTTTGTCGTTGAAGACAACAACCAAGGTATATATCATAATATTTAACTTGGCTCTCATTTTTACATTTATGTTTTTGATGGGATATCACTACTTTTTGTATATAAATTATTAGTAGGTACTTACTTATTAATAACAAAATTAATACCAAATGGTTTTTGTTAAGCTATTCTATTTTCCTATTTCTTACGTTTACGGGGTATAATTGTCTTTTTTTGATACGTTCTTATTTTTTTTGTAGGTACCTCTGAAATGTTCGAGTGAATTGCCCATTCAATTTCCGGATTTTTTTTACGCGTTTTCTGTTTATACTTAATTTGGCCAAATAGGGGTGGTATAACGTGCGCAGACGGTTGTACTCTACAATAGAGCTCTCTTGTGCCTTGGTTTTGACTTCTAGTTCGCAAATTAAATTATGTTTAAATTGAATTGTTATTTTACGTGCGCTATTGTTGTTGTCGACGTCCCCAATGTACCTTCTCTATTTTTCCATTGGACCCATTCACCAGTCCTGCTGACTGCCTGACTGCTGACATGAGCAAGCTTGCTGACATCAGCAAGCTTGCTCGATACTGTTCTTCCAAGCAATAAGGATCCCCGTTTGTAGCGCTAGAGTACAAACTTAAATCATTCCAGTTACGATATACATACTCTACTACAGTCTCACGAAACCTATTTTATTGTTGTATACTAGTATAGTCAAACAAAAAATATGCAGTCGAATAGACTAGGCAGCTTCCATCGGAAGGCATTGAAATAATTCTTATGAGCGCGGTTGCCACTCGCTCAGACACGTCCGCGTTAAGGTTTAATCGCAACGCTCCTATCCCGCTGCCCGAGCGTCGCGTCGCGCGCCGTGTACCGAAATGCCTATTATTATTATTTTTTTAAGTAAAGTATAATTCTTTTGCACCATTGATATGCGCTAAATGCTAGTTAATAACGTAATAAATACGAAAGTCAGCTATACTCACAAGTACTAAAACGGAAATATTTGGATTTAAAAAACTTAAGGGTTACACACGGTGCTGCTTGCCAGTTCTGTTACTAGAACTTGGCTGACACGCTACCGCGTGTCTAGATACATTGCCCCAAAAAAGAGTTACTAACCCTGTGTAATCGGGTACTTGGAGTAACAAGTTTATTCTTGTTCCTAGTGTTAATAGAATGTACGTCACAATTTCTGTGAAAATCTAATATGTTTTTGCGTACATACATAACATTATCAAAAACAAATTGAGAAGTGACAGTTATTTTTTAATTTCTTTAAATTTACCTCTCATTGCATATAAAAAAAAAATTATTGACGCACCTGATAAAATTAAAATGACATGGAAAATTATTAATTGTGAAACTGGAAGAGTCAAAAATAACATCTCCGACTTTAGCTTATCTATTGACAACAATTTATTTTCCTCAGATCGGGATGTTGCAACTGTTTTTGAAAAATTTTTTGCTGACATTCCATTTTCGACTACTAACTCATTAAATTCCTCTCCTACCGTTGCTGAATCATTATTAAAAAACCATGTGGAAGAATGTAATATTAGCTTTAAATTTAATACAGTAAGTGTAAGTGATGTAATAAGTTCCTTCAGATCACTAGATATTAAGAAAACGGCCGATCTGTGGGGGATCTCTGTCAGGGTAGTCAATTCAATAATTGATGTAATCGCACCCTACCTTGTCACTATATTTAATAAATGTGTCCTTAGTGGCGTGTTTCCTGACCTCATGAAACATAGTAGAGTATTACCAATATTTAAATCAGGTAGTACATCAGACCCCAACAACTATAGGCCCATCTCTGTACTACCAACTCTTAGCAAGATCTTTGAAAAGTTATTACTAAATCAAATGCTAGTACATTTTAACAATAACAAGTTGCTACACAAGAAACAATTTGGATTTACAAGGGGTCGCTCGACAACTGACGCTGGTGTTGAGCTCGTTAAAAATATTTACAGGGCCTGGGAGGAGTCACAGGATGCCTTAGGGATATTTTGTGATTTATCTAAGGCCTTTGATTGTGTGCAACACGAAACTTTGGCCAGGAAGCTACGTCATTATGGAATTAGAGACACTGCACTCAGTCTTCTGATTTCGTATCTGAGCGATCGGATTCAGAGGGTTGTTGTAAATGGAAAGAGATCTCCCGGGTCTCCAGTTACTGTGGGGGTCCCTCAAGGATCAATTCTTGGACCATTTATCTTCCTTGTTTATATAAATGACCTGCCACGTCTCCTAGGTGATAAACTCGAGATAGTATTGTTTGCTGATGATACTTCTTTAATTTTTAAAATAAAAAGACATCTTTCAATATATGACGATGTGAACAATACTCTCTCTGAAATAGTAAATTGGTTTAGTGTTAATAATTTAATGTTAAATAGTAAAAAGACTAAATGTATTAAATTCACTACTCCCAATGTAAGATGTGTCAAAACGAGTGTACGTTTAAACGGGGAAGCATTAGATGTTTTAGAATCAACAGAGTTCCTTGGTATAACAATAGACTCTAAGCTCCAATGGGGCCCCCATATAAATAAATTGGCGAATAGACTCAGCTCTGCAGCCTATGCGGTAAAAAAAAATAGACTTTTGACTGATGTGGATACGGCTCGGCTTGTGTACTTCAGTTATTTCCATAGTATAATGTCGTATGGCATCCTACTCTGGGGTAATGCAGCTGACATTAATACTATTTTTGTACTGCAGAAGAGGGCTATTCGTGCAATTTATAACCTCGACCCAAAAGATTCGTTAAGAGGTAAATTTAAAGAAATTAAAATAATGACTGTCTCTTCTCAATTTGTTTTTGATAATGTTATGTATGTACGCAAAAACATAAATGATTTTCCCAGAAATTGTGACGTACATTCTGTTAACACTAGGAACAAGAATAAACTTGTTACTCCAAGTACCCGATTACACAGGGTTAGTAACTCTTTTTTGGGGCAATGTATACGTTTTTATAACAGGATCCCAGAAAACGTTCAAAATTATTCAATTATAAAATTTAAAAGAACGTTAAAGAGCGTTTGTGTGCTAAAGGATATTACAACACTAATGACTTTTTAGTTGACTGCACACCTTGGGAATGAAATGATCGCCTCCAGGCTGTTTCAAATAACTAAAATATAATTTTCATTGTACACGGAAAATGGTTAAAAAAAAAAAATATCCCGCTGAGTTTCTTTCGCCGGTTCTTCTCAGGTCTGAGGTGGTTTTGACTTTGACTTTTGACTTTGACTTTGACTCCTCCCAGGCCCTGTAAATATTTTTAATGACCTTGTAAATCCAAATTGTTCTTGTGTAGCAACTTGTTATTGTTAAAATGTACTAGCATTTGATTTAGTAATATCTTTATCTCTAGATCGCTCTTCAGCGATAAGGCCGCCTTTTGTGCCATGCTTTATTTTGTTATATTTATTTCCTGTGTGTTTTACTTATCTTGGTGTACAATAAAGAATATATTATTATTATTATTATTATTATCTTTTCAAAGATCTTGCTAAGAGTTGGTAGTACAGAGATGGGCCTATAGTTGTTGGGGTCTGATGTACTACCTGACTTAAATATTGGTAATACTCTACTATGTTTCATGAGGTCAGGAAACACGCCACTAAGGACACATTTATTAAATATAAATGATGAGTAATAAGGTAGGGTGCGATTACATAAATTATTGAATTGACTACCTTGACAGAGATCCCCCACAGATCGGCCGTTTTCTTAATATCTAGTGATCTGAAGGAACTTATTAAATCACTTACACTTACTGTATTAAATTTAAAGCTAATATTACATTCTTCCACATGGTTTTTTAATAATGATTCAGCAACGGTAGGAGAGGAATTTAATAAGTTAGTAGTCGAAAATGGAATGTCAGCAAAAAATTTTTCAAAAACAGTTGCAACATCCCGATCTAAGGAAAGAAATACCTACGATTACAACAGTTATATTGTAACTTCACTATTTTTAGCACATTTATTTATTCATATTTATTAATTGCACAACACGAGTTCACTTTTTATGCCACGGAGTATGTTGGCACTGAGTGAGGTGGATGAGGTGGATCGCGATCTTTACGGCTAGCTCGCAACCCCTGGATTTCTCTTCTCAGGTACTTAGTGTACTTTTGTTTGCAGTATCTTCAACATATTAAACAGGTGACAGTGATGACAGCCGTGATGATTAGCATGACTATAAGGTTTAATTTATCATACGTAATCTCATGCAGTAGGCTTGTGTTCGCCTGATTTGCTTGCCAGTTTTGGGCAATGATAATTTCTTTTTTGCTTTGTGGTTTTCCCATCTTGATGTTACACGAAATCGTAGCGAATTAGTTGTCGTCGGATGAAAGTATGAATAATTATAAGAAGTTTTTTTTTCGCAGACATAAATCGCACTGTAGGTTTGATGAGTCGCCCGTATCGGGTTCGCATCTGGTTGTTATTGTTATCGTGGCCCTCTCTGCTGCCGCTATGCACTTTGGAATTTGTTATGAATTCTTCGGCCTTATTTGATGGAGCGTCTTGTATTTCTGAGTTATTGTGCATTAGAAATGCAGGTTTTAATCGATCGATTGAAATTGTTTTTATATATTATCGGAGATCATAATTTTAAAATATTTATCTCCTCTCTCAATGACTTTATGAGGCCCAAAATATGGGGTTGTTAGGGGTTTCGTGACATGGTCGCAGCGTACAAATACATGCGTACATGATGATAAGGCTGGGTGTAGAAATATATTTCCTTGTCTGTGCGGTCGCTTCGGTACGGCGGCGAGGTTACGAATATGCATACGCAGATCTTGCAATAATGTTTCGTCATTCGGAGATGCTTGCTTTGACGGCTCAAAAAAATCTCCTGGTAATTTTAGAGTAGTGCCGTAAACCATTTCCGCGGCAGAAATGCCTGTATCGTCTCGTAAGCTTGCTCTGAGGCCTAATAAAACGTTGGTAGCTCCTTTACCCAATTTTCGGTATTTCCACGTGACATCAGTGCTGTCTTTAGCGTTCTATGCCACCTTTCTATAATACCATTGGCTTGGGGATGGTGAGCTGTAGTGCGAATTTTTGATATACCCATATATTTTGCAGAAAAGATTTGATTCAAATTGGCGGCCTTGGTCTGTGGTAATTTTGGAGGGATAACCGAATCTCGTAATCCATTGAGTATATAATGCGCGTGCGACGCTTTGCGGTGATGTCCTTTAAACATTTTACCTCAGGCCACCCAGTCGCTCTGTCTATCATAGTCAGTATGTATCTATATCCTTGACAATACGTTAATGGACCGATAATGTCCATGTGTAGATGTTCAAAACGGCTACAAGATGGATCAGAGCTGAGTGGAGATATTGTATGGCGTTGAATTTTCGATTTTTGGCAATTAACGCAGGCTCTTGTCCACTCGTTAATGTCCGAATTCATAGATTTCCAAAAATATCTATTTATTATCATTTTTCCAGTGGGGCGCGTGCCACTGTGACTAATTCCGTGAATCTCTTTAAAGGCTGTAATACGATAGTCATGCGGTAGGGCGCGCACACTCTTTTGATATTTCGCAATATAACCGAGATACATTGCAATTTGGATATACGATGGCTTTAAAATTTATTTTTTTTGATTTCAGCAAGTATTTTAATTCTTCGTCGTTTTGTTGAGCCTTGGATATTTCTGTATAGTCGATTGGCGAAGGCATGTCTATCTGTTCGATTCTTGATATGGTATCCGCCACGATATTTTGCGAGCCTTGAATGTACTCTATTGATTTACAAAACTGACTTATGAAATCCAGGTGTCGTAGGCGTCTAGGTGTATCGTTGCCACTCGTAGCTTTTTTGTGTAAGGCGTACACGAGCGGCTTATGATCCGTAAATACGGTCACTTGTTGACCTTCAATCATGTACTTAAAATGTTTTACAGCCATGTATATAGATAGTAGCTCCCGGTCGTAAGCACTATAACGTTGCTGAGCTTCGCTAAATTTGCAGGAAAAGAAGGATAGCGGTTTCCATTTTTGGCCAATTTTTTGTTGAAGAACAGCGCCTGCGCACGTGTTGGATGCGTCAGTTATAATAGCTAAAGGTGCTCCGGAAACAGGATGCGACAGCAAAACAGCCTCTTTTAAATTATTTTTACACAATTCAAATGCCTCTTCAGCGTCTTCGCTCCATGTGATTGGGGTTCTATCGTTACGTTTTGTATTATGTAAATATGCATTCAAAATTGCATGGTGTTTAGCGGCTTTAGGTAAATAACTTCTGTAAAAGTTAATCATTCCCATAAAGCGGCGCAATTGTGATACTGTTTTTGGCTTGGGATAGTCTGTAATGACCTTCACTCTATTACTCAAAGGTCGTATGCCTTCTTCAGATACGTGGTATCCAAAAAAGTCTATTTTCGCTTTTCCAAAATCGCACTTAGCTAAGTTGATTGTAACGCCGTATTGATTAAGACAAGATAAGATAAATATACTTTATTGTACACCGAAACAAAAAAAAATACAAGAAGCAACACAACAAAATAGAAAACACTGTACAAAAGGCGGTCTTATCGCTAAAAGAGCGATCTCTTCCAGACAACCTTTGGATAGAGGACATTGAATACTCTAAGAAAGGGGTTCGGAAGTGTACACCTTTTAAATCATATATACACAAACATAACGTATCTACATAACGTACATACATACGATTAATACATGTTATATATAACATATAAATACGTGTATAAACAAAATAATACATATGTTTTATAAATAAATTCAAATACATAAAAATACATACTTATATATTATAAAGTATTATTATATTTCATAAATAAAAGTACAACGATTTACAATGACAAATAATAGTGTTTTAGAAGCCTCTTAAAAGCAGCAACGGATTGTGCACGTCTTATATTTATGGGCAAGGAGTTCCACAAGCGTACTGCTTGGACAGAGAAGGATTTAGTAAAAAAGGAAGAAGTATGGGAAGGAGTTTTAAGAGTAAGGTTTTGTTCGGAGCGAAGACTGCGGAAATGGGAATCACTAAGGAATTGGAAGGACTGTTTTAGATAAATAGGGGCATTGGGGTTGAAAAGTATACAGTAGAGAAGAGAGAGAATGTGTGTATTCCTGCGAAGGCGGATCGGGAGCCACTCGAGCTTTTTGCGAAAATCGAAAATGTGGTCATACTTGCGAAGCCCAAATATGAATCTGATGCAAAGATTTTGAATGCGCTCAAGTTTGTTCAATTGATCTTCTCTAAGATCAAGATAACAGCAATCTGCATAATCAAGAATTGGTAAAAGGATAGATTGTGCTAACGCAATTTTGGTGGGAATCGGTAAAAGGTTACGTAATCTACGTAGGGAACCAACAGCAACAAACATTTTTCTGCTTACCTCACTCATTTGTGGATTCCAAGAAAGGGTTTTTGATTTCAGAAATTTCCAAACTTTAGAGGTATCGCCCTCCTCAACTACAGCTTTGTGAATATGCCGTCGATGTGTGTCTCTACACAGCCTGTTGCAACGATTTCGATACTTTATATATTTCTCTTTATTTGTATCTGACGGATTCGATTTATATTTGGCTTTAGCTAAATTTTTCTTTTCTTGGAGACGTTTTATATCTGAGGTAAGCCATGGTGCCGGTAAATGTTTGATACGAATACGCCGAACAGGTGCATGTGTATCATAAAGTTTAGTTAAAAGCGAATTGAATACACCAACCTGTTCATTAACAGTATTTCCATTTAACGCCACCGACCAATCAATCTCAGCAGCATCAGCTTGCAGACGCTCTAAATCCATCCCAGCAAAATTGCGTTGCAGAAGAATTCTTGATTTTGACGGTAAATGTAAGCTACATATATTAATTTTTCATAACACTGTCTATAAAATATGAATATGTATATTTAATTTAAATAAAAAGTACAAGAGCAAAATTTTGTGCTGTGCATTAATTCACTCCTACCCGCCGAAATAAAAAAAAAAAAAAGACGTTTGAAAACTGTCTCTAAGTGCATTCGATGTTCCGATTCCGAGTTTGAAAAGATAATGCTATCATCGATGTAATTAAATACAAAATCATGAATACGCGGAATCGGGTACCTATCTGGCTTGGTGATGGCATTAAGACTGCGATAATCGCCGCAGGGTCGTATTTCACCGTTCTTTTTAGCAACAACGTGAAGTGGACTGGCCCAACAACTCTTCGAAGGTCGACATATGCCTATTTCTTGCATGAATTCAAACTCTTTCTTAACTCTCATATATTTGTTGGCGGAAAGAGGTCGAGCGCGGGCGAAGACAGGGGGTCCAGTAGTCTCGATGTGGTGCATAACGTTATGTTTTGGCACATTTTTGTAACACATAGGTTTTGTTATATCGGGATAAGCTGACAGTAAATCGTAGTACGGGTTGGTGATCTGTATTGTTTTGATAGTGTCTTGTTTGCAATTCACCATAGACCCAATAACGTCTAGACTCGTAACAGAATCGATAAGTTTTCGACCATTTACATCCACTAAGAATTTGTGGTGATTTAAAAAATCGGCACCAAGGATAAGCTGTTTTACGTCGGCGAGTATAAAATTCCAAGCATGAGGTCTTCTTAATTTTAAATTTAACTCTAAGCGCTTAGTTCCATATTTTCGTATTTCACTCCCATTCACGGCATAAAGTCTACAGGTTGTCCCAAAAGTCGACGTCAAGCCGAAATTTCCTGACAGGTAATGGCACACCAGTTATCAGAAAAATTAAAAAAAAAATTTAAGTCATGTATTTTTAAAGTTATGGAAAATTTTCTTTTATTCCAGAAAATGTACACCATGTGACCGTTTTTTCATTCTTGTTGTTACAAATATTTACTTTTTGCCAATTTTTTTTCTCTTACGTCATCCCGAATAGTGCTTTATGTAACCTATGATCCTAAACCCTGTGCCGATCACTCCAACTTGTAGGAAAATGTCATTTTATACCGTACCAAGTTTTCAAAATTAATTTTTCGCTCTACTTCAACTGATCGTCCTGAAAAAAAAATGTACTACTGCAGTTTGGCAAGCAGCTTTAAAAGTTAGCGCATTTAATAAGGATTCTAACGTGGTATAACACTTACTCCTTTATTTCTTAGATCGGCCATAAAAAATTTTTTTTGTTAAACAAAGTCTGTTTTTAACAATCTCTTTGAAATTACAAAAAACGATTCTAGTGCACTCAAAGCGTTCCTAATGACCACAGCGTGGTTTAAATAAGATGGAGAGAGGCATTCCATGAAGTGTGAGCGAGACAGATAGTGACGCTTGTGACATACGGACGCAAATAAGTGAACGAGACAGAGAGATAGAGAGTCACGTTAAGTGTGAGCAAGACAGGCAGAGACGCTACTTATTGGTATTGATACACGCACTACAGATCAGTACGCAACGCTCCTTCGTTTACTACGCATCTTTTCGTAATCGCTGGTGTTATTTTGTGTTCTAACTACTTTGGCTTCGTTTACGGACTTGTTTGCTTGTGATTTGGATTTGGACATTTGTGATCTACGACGACCTTTGCTTTTCCCTGGACTTACGTGTTATTGTGTATTTGTACCATAAATTTTTTTTTTAATTTTTCTGATAACTGGTGTGGCATTACCTGTCAGGAAATTTCGGCTTGACGTCGACTTTTGGGACACCCTGTATAACTGTCACTATCACTATGTCTGTAGGGTTTTTTAACGGCTGGTAAATCAGAAACGTTGGCTCCTGTGTCCACCAAAAAACGTAGACCACTGTTTAAGTCGGTCACGCAAAGGCGGTGGCATGGTAAAAGGGTGCAGACATCCGCCACTGACTGCACCTTATTTAGTTTTCCTTGTTCTGGGTATTTTGTTAATTCCATGCGCACGGCTCTGAACATTTGTTAGCTCTATGGCGAAATCGCGCATGATAGTAGCAAAGATCATCGGCGCTCCGTGACTTACGTCGTATCATATTACGGCCACGGGATTTTGATCGGTAGCGATTATGAATATTATAATTTCGTTTTTTGTGTTGAAATCTTTGAATGTTCTGCAATTCCATCACTTGTAAAGATAACTGAGCTACTTGTGCTTGCAACACGGAAAGGTTATCAGCTGACGTCGACGGCTTACTACTAACCTCCGCTATTTGAATAGGCCTTGTATTTTCCATAATTTTGTCTGCAATAGTAGCCAAATTTTCCAAATCTCTTACATTAGTGACGGCAAGGACGGAGCGTACTGCGGCTGGCAAATGACCTTGCCACATGATACTCAGCGTTTCGTCGGAAATTTTCCCCCTGGCTAAATCTCGCATGCGTCTCAAAAGTTGAGATGGTTTCTCATCGCCAAGGTCGATTTCACTCAAAAGTTTTTGGAGTTAACTCCATGATTTTCTGATTCTTCGTACACTGCTAATAATCTCGATTTTAGGGTGTCATATTTCTTCGTTTGGGGTTGCTGAAGTAGAATGTCGCTGACTTGTTGTATTACGTCTTTTCCCAGCTTCGTGACGACTAAGTTGAACTTCGCTTCCTCGCTTAGTTTTTGAGGTGTTAATATGGCTTCACATTGCACAAACCATAAGCGAGCTTGATCGCACCAAAACTCAGGGATTCTTGATGATACTGTGACTGTTGCTAACTCGGATGCTGTGCTAGCTGATGGTGTTCTATTTTCACTGGTCATTTTATAATCACTTATAATTTCGTATAAACTGACTGAATCACGTCGGGGTCACCAATTTGCCTTAAATGTCTTATGGATGATGTAATGAAAGGCAATTGAGTATAGATATATGTATTGTAATATAATTTACAATATTTAATTGCTACGACGATATTACAGTGCGATGTTAGAATGGCGACTGGCGACAGAACATGCAATAATGTATTAATTGACAATGTAGCATATCGAATATCGACTTGTTTCTAGGTGCCGTTATGGACAGTGATTTTTTGCTTACATTAACAAAAGATAATACGTAGGCACATTATCATTACGTTGATGTGACGACTGACTCCGACACGGCGAGAACTGACGATTCACACGTCCTCGTGTAGTTCTGTAACAAAATATAACCAAGTAAAACATTGTTCGGCCTTCCTGACCAATAAATAATAAATAATGATATAGTATAACCTACCCTAGGTTGAAATATCAACAACAAAAATTTTTGCTCTTAAGTTTTTATTTCATTAAAATTTCATTTTTCTGCAAATAATAATATATGAAGTGTTAAAGTTAATATAAATTCCCACATTACCTGGTTCACAATCAATTCTCAACATTAATACAAGTACAATGGATTTACATAACCAGCTCAGCAAGAACATGGATGACATTGTTAAAATGTTCGAGTCCCGCATGAATCAATTTGATAAAATTCTCTCACTGTCAACACAAGCACAAGGAAGCACTAAACCACCGACCACTACCTTTGGAGACTTCAGTTCTCTCGCCTCGGACTATGCCGCTTTCAAAGATGTAATCTGGACGACGCTTAGTATGCTTCGTCAGCAATTACAGCTGCTCTCGGTGGGTTTTGATATGCAGGAAGCTCGTTCTCGCAGCAGAGTGCTGCTTTTTCACGGTCTGCCGGAGAGTACTGACGAGCAAGTGGAGAGCAAGATTCAATCCGTGTACACAATCAATTAAAGCTGACTAGTTTTGATTCTTCACAGCTGGATATCTGCCATCGTCTTGGCACAAAGAAGGAAAAACCAAGACCAATACTGGTTCGTTTTATTGCCACAAAGCACAGAAATCTTGTTTGGAACTCTAAAACATCTCTAAAAGGGTCTGGAGTAACTATATCGGAATTTTTGACTAAGCCCAGGCAAGAATTATTTGTTGCTGCTCGGAAACATTTCGGTTTGAATAATTGCTGGACATCTGACGGAGTAATTATTGTGGCGCTTCCAGATAAAAGCCGTAAAAAGATCCTTACATCGGCCGAATTAAAGGATCTTTGCGAAAAGTTTCCTCAAGTTTCCAGTGCGCCGGACCAGAAGAAAAGATATCGGCGGGTTAAAGTTACTACAAAGTAAAGGTTTCTCATATATTTCTATAATTGAAAAGAAGGAAAAGAAAAACAACATTTATTGACATACACACATATAAAAAAAAATAATACAAAAATGGATATAAAAACAACATAAACAAAGAAAGATATAATAATAAAGAAAAAAAATATATAATGAATATTAAACTTGTGTGCAGTCAAAAGGAGACAGCTCAGGCTATGAGGGATTTTTATCCCTCTGCTGATTTTCAGCTGTCTCCCTTGTAGCCAAGCAATGACAGTATCAACTTAAACATAAACATACACATAAACATTTGAGGGGTACGGGACGCGAGGCGCAGGTTGCGACCAATCACACCACCGCGTCGTCTCGGGAGTGTTTATGAAAAAAAAAAACAGGTTTCGCGCGGGGCGGGGGGTGCGCGGCCGCAACGTGGATGTGGACATAACGGAACACCGTCGACGTCAGTGTAATCGTCACCGCACGCCCGTGTAGATTGCGTCACTTTGCGTCATTATAAACCTATTATGTTACTTATTCTGTGACGTGTTATTACTACCTTAAAGTGATTTTATTTGCTTACATGAATTGTAAAAACAATACAAAGTGAACAACAAACATAGTAAAAGCATCATAAAAGAACTACCATAGGTTAATTGAGATTTTTTTTTCCATTTTTATGCACTAAACGATATTCAGCAACACATAAATTGACATAATGCAAATGTCCTATGCTACTGTAAGGTATGTTAGGTATTATTTTATTTAGTATATCTGTTAATTATATATAAAATTTAATTATCAACTTATTTTTAGTCAAAGAATCTGTTTGTGTTATATATTATTTACTTTGAAATATGCATATTAATAATGTAATCGTATTTTTGTATGTATTTTCAGGGAGTGAAATATCATAGGCGAGTCAAGGCAATCCGGCATCCGTGTTCAAGTAAGGAGCAACTTCCATATTGCAAGATGGCCATAACCGATAGCCAATACTTTATCAAATTAAAAATAATTATATATTAAATACCTAGGTATACTATACGTAATATTTAAAAAGGTTGTTGAATTAGAAAAATTAGTTGAGTTTAGTAACATTAAATAAATAATAATAATAAAAAAAAGTACCTAGTATATACCTAGTAGTACCTACTATAAATTATGCATACACAAGATCTATAACTGCTTTTGTAAATTTAGCAGATGGGTCTTGAATTTTGTTTTAAAATTATTAATGTTTTGCAGGCTACGGATAGGCGGTGGCAGGTTGTTCCAGATTTTGCTCGCGGAGTACCGGAAACTGCCTCGAAAACTAGCGGAGCTGTACTTATGCTGTTTGAGCATGTATGTGTTCGCCCTAGTACCATACGAGGTATTTTCGTCTCTCGCCCATCGCAGTTTTTTGTAAAGATACAACGGTTCCTTATTTTTCATTATGCCAAATAAGTGTTGCTAAATGTAATTTTCTACGGCTTTCCATCTTTAAACAACCAGAATTATTCAAAAATTGCGTGACGTGAGTGCGAGGGGGTATGTGAAAACAATATCGAGCGCAAGCATTTTGAACACGTTGTGTTACGTTTTTAGTTCTTGCAAGTAGTCTTGGTCCTGTAAGTGCATCAGCGTAATTCAGCTTAGACAAAACCAAACTCTCACACAATGTAATACGCTAATCAGTACTCAGTGAGTCACCGATACGATACAGAATCTTTAAACGGTAATAGCAATTGCGGACAATTTCAGAATAGTAGTTTTCAAAGCGTAGATTCTCGTCCATTAAGACACCCAAATTTTTTGCCTCAGAAACTCTCTGAATATTTTCACCCTTAATTTGTATGTTGAGGGTTTTAACAGATATTTTTTTTATTTTGATTAGGAGTACCCAGTAACATATATTTAGTTTTACTTGGATTCAGCACTAATGTATTGGACTCAGACCAGTTTGAGATATTACTAAGATCTTCATTAAGCTTTTCTAGCGCGTTATCTGTCTCTGAAGGCTTAAAGGAAATATACAGCTGAACATCATCGGCATATATGTGATAATTGCAATGTTTAATACACTTCGTAATGTCCGAGCTGTATAATATAAAAAGAAATGGGCCTAGAATTGAGCCTTGTGGCACTCCTCTTTTAACTGAGGAACAGCCTGAGATTAAAGGCCTCCCATCTTCACACTTCAATTCAACTCTCTGTTTTCTATCATTAAGGTAACTGGAAAACCAATTTAGAGATGTATGATCAAAATCATAATATTTTAACTTGGACAATAGCAGAGGAATATTAATACAGTCAAATGCGCGGGAGTAATCTAGCATAACGAGAATAGTGCCTTTTCCTTCGTCTTGAGCTGTAAGTATGTCGTCAACAACACAGGCCAGAGCGGTAGTTGTGCTGCGACCTTTTCTAAACCCAGACTGCTTTTCAGGTAGTATTCGATTTAATTCTAGATGTTCTGTTAATTGACGACACACTACTTTTTCAAGAACCTTAGAGAGACATGGTAGAATGCTTATAGATCGAAGATCTTTTAAGCTAACAGGGTTATTATTTTTGGGGATAGGTCGAATTACTGACTCTTTCCACATGTCAGGAAATATATGAGTCATTATGGATTTATTTATTATGCACGTTATAATTCTGAGTGTATAGGGAAGAGTCAATAATATCATATCCAGAGATATGCCGTCCCTCCCTATGGCATTTGACTTTAAACTATACAGCGCCTTCAAGACCATTTCTTCGCTTACTAGCTTTAATTTAAAATTCAAGTCATCATTAACTGTGTGCATTTTGTGACCCGGGAATATTCAGAAAGAACGAATTAATTGACTCCGGATCATTAAATTTTTCCGGCAATTGCTAAGTTTTTTTACTTTTAATTCTAACATGTTTTTTTCAAATTTTTCCACATGATGGGGGAATTTTTCGCGTAATTGTTAATAAATATTTTTATGTAAACTTTCTTTTCGTTTTACATCGTTTCCTCGACTAATTTTTTTGACATTTTATAATATTCCCTATGAACCTCATTATTCGAGAGCTTAGCCTGTGTATGAGCTTCGTTACGTAAATTCATCATTAATTTTATATTATCTGTTATCCAAGGATAATGTTGCTCATTTACGTTCTTCATCTTTATAGGAGCTATTAGATTAAAGACCTCAATAATAACACCTGTAAACTCAGTAACTAAGTCATTTACGTTTTCTAGCCCAGCTAGAAAATCCCAATCTATATTTTCTAGGTATGCACTAAGTAATTCTCTATTGATGGTTTTTAAGCTCCTAATAGTTATTTTAAGTGGTCGAGATTTTTCTACTTTAATGTTAAGAATACCGGTTATGAATGCATGATGACGAAGGTCGGATATTTATTAGTCTGAATGTTAAGTGTGTCGGTACAAAATAAGTCGAGCAAGGTATTTGCGCCCGCCGTAGAATGAGTAGGTTCGGTTATATGTTGAGTTAGACCAGTAAACGAAAGAAAATTAACCAACGCTGTAAACCCTATTGAATTTTTGTTGAGATAATCTATATTAAAATCACCAACCAATATAATACTATCATAATATTTAAGTGAGCCAAATGTTTCGGTTAAGGCGTCAATAAAAGTTTGCGGGTTTAGCCACTGGGGTCTATACGCTGTGCCTATTATGATGACCTTACTGTTAATTTTTACACTAAGCCACATTTGCTCCACATTTGTAGTAGCCGGGTGATTGAGAAAGTGTGCTGAGATACCACGCTTAATGTAAAACCCGACTCCTCCTCCACGTTCGCGCTTAGTGGATGCAGGTCGTGGTATATGATGCAAGCTATAGCCAGGCACAACCGGGGCGCAGCCCTCTTCGTCTGGTCTCAACCAAGTCTCATTAACTGCCATTATGTCAACTTCATGTTTTTGTACAGCTACGATAAACTCCTCATGCCTAGTTCTTAATGAACCCTTATTTAGGAAGCCAATTTTTAATTTCTTATTATTCAACATTGCAACATTTAAGAGATTTTTAAAAAAAAAGAATATACAATATATATAAAAACTAAAAAGTATAATTAAATTATACTTTTTAGTTTTTATATATATTGTAAAGATAGGGTAGATGTCATATAATTTGCATGTTCTAAAATAAAAGTATACTTATAAACATTAGTAAAATTGTAAGTTTTAATAGAATTGTAATATTTTTATATAATGAGTATTTATGTATATATGTATATTTATAAATTGTAGTTGTATAAGTTATTAAAAATATATTTACTTTTAATTTGTTAATGCACTAGCCCACTATGTTTTCTCTTGTAAGTCTCTTTCAGTAGGGTTGCCTGGAAGAGATCACTACTAAGTGATAAGGCCGCCCTTTGCATACTTTTGTAGTGATTTTGATTTTAAGCTTTTTTCTTGTATTTTGTTTATTTTCTGTGTGCAATAAAGCTGTTTATTATTATTATTATTATTATTAAAAATATATGAGTTAAAAACAGATATATAGCAACAAAACAATACCTTATCATTATACCACAGTTGCACACTCCTATTCGACACAGTATTGAGATATAAAAATAACACAAGAATATAATATAATTTTCTAAAATAATAACAAATATTATTATAACGTTTCTACAGATTTTTGCAAGATGTTGACTAAGTTGTACATACTTGCTAAGAAAGACGAAATATGAAGTATAACATTTAGCTAATGTAAAAATTAAAATTAAGATTACATTATGAGTGAGAGTATACATTATGAGAGTATACATGAGTTTCCAATTTAATCGACTCCAAAAAATTTCATAATATCATTTTCAGACCGTATGCAATGAGACATGGAGTTGGCATCTTTTCGGACGAAGATACGACCTGCATTTGTCCAGATGAACTTCCACGCCTTGCGTCGACCTTCTTCGCGAGCCTTAAAGAATAGCTGGGCGTTCGTTCTTGTCAGACGTTCATTAATATAAAAACGTCGCGGCTGTCCTTCAATAATACCCGTCGAGTCCACAGTACGACGCACTCGTGCCGCCCGTAGTAGCTGATCGCGCACCGTACGTCTAGTGAGGCGCACAATGAGCGGCCGGGGGTGCGGTCGCTCCTCGCCTTCATTGAGGCCGCGGCGGGGCCCCGCTCGCTCAGCTGAGACTATATCCCTGTCATCCAGCGTGATACCGATTTTGGACGCCACCAAGCTGACAATCTGAACTGTATTTTCCGCTGGCTTTTCTGCTAGGCCCTGTATAACAACGTCATTTAAAAGATTTTCTTGCTCTTTTTCGTTTAGTTCTTGTCCTAGTTGCGTTATTATATCTTGGTCCGCGGAAACCACAGAGGCATTCGGACATTCGGCAATACGTAATTCTAACGTTGAAAGTCTCTCCTCTATCTTATCAACCCGTTTGTTGAAGTCATTTATTGCGGTATTGATGTGCGTAAGCTCTTGCCTAAATTGCGCCATCTCTCGCCCAAACGTTGAAAGTTCAGTTCGCAGCAATCTAATTTCATTGAAGAGAGTCCGTGAGCCGTCCGTCGTCATGCTAGCGTCAACAAAAGTATCCTCACTCATTTCTGGCACGGGGGGGTCTGGGGAGTTATTAAGAGGTTTAGTCTTCCCCTTGCAGTCACGACATTGCCATTTTGTCGGCGCCAAACCTTTCGGGCTTATGTTAACGCAGGCTCGATGGTACGTGCTTGTACAACGAGAACATTTAGCACTATCTACCGCTGCTATGAATTTACCACACAGATTGCATTTATTTGTCATTGTAAAAAATATTCAATTACAACTACTTTTTAAATGAAAACACTCAGATTGTTTACTAAATTGCACTTAACACTAACTATTGAAATTGTATTTTAAATGTTTTATGTACTATTCCAAAGTTCATATAGTAATAATTATATTTTTATGTAGCACTGTTCACTTGTGTTTTTAATAAATGTTTTTCTTTATATAAAAAGTTTTTTATTTATAGCCATAAAGTTTTATATTAACATGTATTGGTGGGTATGTTAAGAAAACAGCTGATCGTCCGTACACTGTATGAATTTTTTCTGTTTTTAATTAATAAGTATAAATTTTTGCTCCACGATAACACTTCCACGAATAATAGTTGTTATTATAAGTGTTATAATTGTTAATAAATGTCACTTCTCACTGTTCACTTTAAGTACTTTTTCCAATAAAACAGTCCACACAAACTTCTATTACTTTTATTACACTATAATTATAGTTACAACGTTTCTACTTAGTAAGCACTCAATGAACAAATTGAACTAAACTCCATCTAATTTGTAATAACTTACATAACTTTTGATAATCCTCCCACCCAGAAAATAAGTTACTACCACCCTCACAATATTTGATAAACAAAATCTATATAATAACATTAATTAGTTTTATGATTGATTTTAATAAACATTTACCCACTTTAAGTATCTTAAATTATTTAATTAATATTTAACACAAGAATAATTATATTTATGCTGTATGCTTCATGTTGGGACTGGAGTGACCGGATGTCGCTAACATAATTTATTTATTTATTTATTGTTTCATTTGGCAACCCAACAGTGTTACAATATCTTATAAAATTTAACAATATAATGCAAAAAATATGTGTGTGTGTGTGTGTGTGCGTGCGTTTATGTGTGTGTGTGTGTGTGTTTTAAACGCTCCTTAAACTCTTTTTTTAATTCAGATTATTTGTATCGCTTGTTATTAATAGTATTTTTATTTCGTTTAATTGTTTTTGTTATTTCTTTTATTTAGATTAATTTATATATATTTATATATTAATATTTATTTTATATCTATATGTCTGACTTAAGTGATGCTTGTATAAATGATGATTTCTTTTCATGCTCCTCTGATGATTTCCGTAGTGTTTCTAGCCATAATCAATCTTTTGATAGTGAAGGCTTGACCGTTGATTCACAATTAAATTCTATTTTTTCCTGCAATTCTAATTGTCTTAATTTTGTACATATAAATGCGCAAAGCATTCCGGCACATTACTCTGATTTTCTCGCATCATTTAGCAACGTGCAGGTCGACGGTATCCTTGTTTCTGAGTCTTGGTTAAAACCTTCTCTTCCTTCGACTCTTCACACTTTACCGGATTTCACTCTAATTCGTAATGACAGAGTTTCTCAGAGAGGGGGAGGTGTTTGCATTTTCTTACGAAATTATATACCCTTTCGGTTAATACAACAATCCTCAAACCTTTCCCCTAACATCCTTGAATACCTCTTCATAGAAATTTCTTCCCATCACACTAAACTCCTTTTAGGGGTCCTCTATTGTCCTTCCTTAAATATTAATTATTTTAACACCTTTGAAGACCTTCTTGAGAAACTATCACCTTCTTATGAACATGTGATCATAATGGGTGATCTTAACACTTGTCTCGTGAAAAATGATCACAGAGCGACAAATCTAAAATCTATCGTGTCTTCTTTTAATTTTACTATTCTTCCTCTCTCAGAAACTCATTTTTCACCTAATTGTACTCCGTCTCTTCTTGATGTCATTATTGTCTCCAACCCTCACAGTGTGTCAGCTCATGTTCAGCTGACAGCTCCTTTCTCCTTCCATGATTTACTCTTCGTTAGCTATAAACTCTCCTTCTCAAAGCGCAAGACTAAAACAATTTTAAGACGATATAAATATGAAAAATATAAATATTGCAAATTTATGTTACTCTTTAAGCCCTGTTATTACCCACATTATAAACTTTTCCTTTGAATCCAATACCTTTCCAACAGTTTGGAAGTTAGCACATGTGATTCCTTTACCCAAAATATCAAATCCCTCTTCATTTTCACAATTTCGTCCCATCTCTATTTTGCCTATCCTATCAAAAATCCTTAAAGACGTTGTACATAAGCAACTGTCAGAATTCCTAACACATAATCATCTCCTTAGTCCTTTTTAATCCGGTTTCCGTTCCGGTCACAGTACTTCCACCGCACTGCTTAAAGTCACTGAAGACATTCGCTTTGCTATGGACAAAAGAGAGTTTACTATTCTCATTTTGCTCGATTTTAGTAATGCCTTTAATTCAGTCGACTTTGATGTATTGCTTGGTATCCTTCGCTCACTTAACTTTGCTCAGCCTGTGATTGATTGGTTCCAATCTTATCTTCGTGGTCGTCGGCAGATGGTAAAGTCTGATGAGGCTTCCTCGGACTGGGCTGATCTCTCTTCTAGCGTTCCGCAAGGCGGCGTTCTTTCTCCACTTCTGTTTTCAATCTTCATTAATGAAATTACCAAAGTTATTTCTTCTCACTACCATCTCTATGCAGACGATTTACAGTTGACTATTTCTCTTCACTTGAACCTGTCCTTGAGTCCTTTTCATCGGATTACACACATCATGTAATCATGGGCGATCTGAATACAGATATGTTAATTAACTTAGAAAACTTAAAAAATGATGCAGAATCGCTTGACATGTCTTTGGTGTATAATTCATCAACAATTAATGATAAAGTTTCTCACTTCAATACATCCATTTCATCACTTTTTGATAAACATGCACCAATGTATCCTGTCAAGATAAGAAGACCGCCCGCTCCTTGGATTACTAAAGGGGTGCGTATGGCTATGTCTCGTCGTGATCGTGCTTTCCGCAAATATAAACATGACAGGTGCAAAGAAAATTGGGAATTATATAAGGCTGCTCGCAACCGGTGTAACTTAATGGTAAGAACAGCCAAACGCCACTAACGTAAGTAACTCGTCTCTGGCCTCAATATGGAAGTTTCTACAAACATTAGGCATAAATAAGCGTAACAATAAATTTTCTGTGCCTTCATTGTCTCCTGATAATTTAAACTCACATTTTTCTTCTTCTACTCTATTATGTCCTAATATTAAATGACGTACTATTTCAGAAATTGAATCCATGGCCTCTCCTTCTTTTAACGACTTCGTTCTTTCTCCAGTGTCTTATGAAGAAATTCGTAAAATTATACTGTCAATCACATCGAATGCTACTGGTGTTGATGGCATTAATCGATATATGATAACATCTATTATAGACTATATACTGCCAGCTATAACTCACATTGTAAATTTTTCTATTTCATCAGGAGAGTTCCCTGTACTATGGCGTAGAGCTTATGTTATTCCTTTTCTTAAAGTTTCCAACCCCTGCCAGTTAAATCACTACAGACCCATTTCCATTCTTCCTTTCTTGTCAAAAGTCTTAGAATTAAGTATTTACCAACAAGTCTCTTCCTAACAATAATATTCTCAGCTCATATCAGTCAGGTTTCCGACCAGGCCATAGTACAGCTACTGCTCTTCTCAAAGTAACTGAGGATATTCAGATTGGTATGGAGAATAGATTGATCACCATACTGGTCCTTATTGATTTTTCCAACGCGTTTAACTTGGTAGATCATGATATTGTTCTTGCCATTTTTAAGCATTTAAACTTTTCTTGATCAGCTCTGGACTGGTTCTCCTCATATCTTCGCGGCCGCCAGCAAGCGGTCAGGCTGGATCAATCTCTTTCCGGGTGGCTTGACCTATCTGCTGGCGTGCCGCAGGGTGGCATCCTTTCTCCTATTATTTTTTCTATTTTTATAAATTTTCTTACTTATAACATCGACTGTTCGTACCATTTCTACGCCGATGATCTGCAACTCTATATTCATACTAAGTTGAAGGATATCGATTCAGCTGTAAATAAAATTAATCGAAACCTTACTTACATATATAACTGGTCTAATAAATATGGTATCATGGTAAATCCAGCTAAGTGTCAGGCGATCATTGTTGGTAGTTGGCGTATGATTTCCAAGTGCGATATTTCTTCTTTGCCAAATATCGTGTTTAATAACAATATCATACCTTACTCTTAAAATGTTAAAGATCTCGGACTGCACATTGATTCAACTTTGAGCTGGAAGGTGCATATTAATGAAGTTAGTCGCTCGTTACCGCCACCTTAAGGTGTCTCAATAGATTAAGAAATTTTCTCCCTATTAAAACCAGCTAAAAAGTTTTGCTAGTGCAAGCCCTTATATATCCGATCATCGATTACGCTGATGTGTGTTATGTCGATCTCAATGATTTTTTTTTAAACAAACTCGATCGCCTCATAAATAATTCCCTGCGTTTCATCTTCTGCCTTCGAAAATTCGACCACATTTCCCATTGTCGAGCCGAACTCAAATGGCTCCCTATCCGCCAACGCAGAGATTTACGGCTTCTGTGTTCTCTTTTTTCTATTCTTTTTGACCCTCTTTCCCCTGATTACTTAAAGGATAAATTCAAATTTCTTTCTGACAATCACGATCGACAGCTACGCTCTATTGATTCTCTCCTTCTCTCTTTTCCCAGTCACTTCTCTGGTTTCCTAACTAACACTTTCTCTGTCCAAGCTGTCAGATTATGGAATAAACTTCCGGTAGAAATTAGAAAGGCTCCTACTAAGGCATTGTTCAAGCGTCGTTTACAGGATCATCTTATTAAAAACCTCTCTTAAGTTTCTTCTTCTTTCTCTCACTACGCTGTGTTTTTAAAATTTCTATTATGTCTCTGTTATGTTATCATATATCATATATGTGTATATAATTATAAATGTGTATTCTCATGCATATATATATTATTTTATCTATGTTTTTGTTTCATTATTATTATTATCGTATTTATTGTAAAATTTATTGTTACCGCCTTCATGACTATCTGTTTGGCCTAAAGGTTGACTGGTAGAGAATGCCTTCAGACATTAAGTCCGCCTTTTGTTCCAACTTTTGTTGTTGGTCAATAAAGTTTTTAAATAAAATAAATAAATAAAATAAATACTCATGATCGATAATTCAGATTGGTTAATAACTGTTCAGCTACAAGATGATAATATTCAAAACATTATTTCTAGACTTCGCGACAATCCTGATCCTAATTTAATTGCGAACTACACTATTAAAGATAACATTCTTTTTAGAAAAACTTCACGATCAAATAAGTCATCCCGGTTTCGAAAAATGTGAACGGTCTATTAAGGGTCTGTTCTGGTTTGAAGGAATGACGAGATTCATAAGAAAATATGTAAACAGTTGTTTGCAATGTGCATTTAACAAAGGTAATCATGGTAGATTGGAAGGTGAACTACATCCAATTAACAAGCCAGCCATACCTATGCACACGTTGCACGCTGACCATTTGGGTCCTTTTACTAAAACCCGTAAAGGGAATACTTATGTTCTGGTAGTGATAGACTCTTTCACTAAATTTGTGTTCGCCCGACCTTCAAAAAATTGTAGTTCACGTCTCACTATTCGATTGCTAAGAGAAATAATTATTCAGTTTGGTTATCCAGTAAGAATAATAACAGATAGGGGGAAAGCTTTTACGAGTAGGTATTTTAACAATTTGCCGAAGAAACTCAATTTAAACATATTTTAAACGCAATAGCTGGCCCTCGTTATAATGGTCAAGTTGAACGTGTTAACCGTACTCTGTTGAACGGTCTTAATACTATGTCAGAAAGCGAATGTACTTGGGACAATAAGCTGGATGATGTAATGTGGAGAATCAATAACACTCCTAACGCGACAACTGGTTTGTCACCCTTTAATCTTATGTTTGGTCACAGAAACTCTCGTTATCCGTCATTCCCTTCAGACGCGGCTACAACCTTTGAAAACCAACTTAAAGAACTACAGGCTAATAGAGAAACTGCAAAGCTTCGTATTGACAAAAATATGACCACCATGAAAAAACAATTCGACAAAAAACATAAACAGTGTATTAAGTATACCGTAGGTCAATTGGTTCTTTGGAAAGGAGGTGTAGCTAGAGATGCTGTAACTGGTGTTACTAAAAAACTTAACGGGTTATATTTAGGTCCCTACAAAGTATGCAAAGCGGAGAGCTCGTTATAGAGATACACTATCTCAAGTATAAAAGATATGAAGGGATATAGGAAGTTTAGTGCAGTAGTTCGCGGAGAGACCCTCCGACCTTACAAACAGACTTTATCTGAGGATGATAGTTCAAGTAGTGACCGAGAAGTAGATAGAGATGATTTAATTGATCTTCTTGAAAGCTATTGTTAAAAATGTGTGGTTCTATATTTCTGTATCACTGCTTCTACTCTTAGTCATACGAATCATATTATATATATATATATATATAAAATCTTTTGTAATTTAAGATTGAATGAAACCGAACTAATTATATTAAAATATCATACTTTATGAACTTTTAATTATATATATATACTTCATATTATATAATCTCTATGTATTATGGAGATAATAATATATAGGATCTCCAACAAAAGTGTACATTGATTCTCACAAATTATGCTCCTTGGTATTAAGTTGAGTACTACTTCAATTATAGGAGACCAACAACAGCATGCACTTATAACTATTTATTTTCTTTCAATAAAATTAAATATTATTTAATTATTTAAATTAACATATGAGAAATATAAATAAGATAACAAACCTACTAATTAAGTATGTGTGATAGTCTGTGTAAATAAGGCCGGCTTTGTGATCAAGTCCGTGTAAAAAAAAAGGACGGCTGTGTGATCAAGTCTGTGTAGATAAATAAGGATGGCTGTGTGATCAAGTAATTAATTTAGGAGAAAGCTGTGTGATCAAGTCTGTGTAGATAAATAAGGATGGCTGTGTGATCAAGTAATTAATTTAGGAGACAGCTGTGTGATCAAGTCTATCTCTGTAGAGACTGCTGTGTGATCATCTCTATTTGTAGAGACGGCTGTGTGATCAAGTCTATTTTATTAAAACCACTGTGAGATTGAGCTTTACATTTATCCTAATTTTATTACAGAATTTTTATTTTAAAACAACTATTTACTGCCATACAATTATTTTCAGGACTACGGGCTGGCCGGTGGAGAGCAGAATGCGGGCCGCGGGTCGCGGCCTATACAGGTGGCCAGATGTTAACAAGTAGCATATAGGCGCCCAGCTATTGTGGCATATAATAACTATTCTCAATTATATTTATCTTAGTGATTTATTTACCAATACCTTATTTCTATATTTATATTAATATTCATTATTAATAATTTAGTTAATCATCATAGTAATAAATTACGCTGTGAACAATAATTTAACCTTAATTGTTCGTAAACTGACTTCCAATTATTTTTGTATAAAGAAGGTAGGACGCGCCAAAGGAGCACATTCGGTTGTTTTAATAATTCCTGGCACAACGTTACGCTGTCCAAATATTAATAATTGAAGTGTACCAATTATTGGACTGTGTTTTATTTCCATAAAACCCAGAAAACCCACAAGTGTTAACATGTATTATATCTATTAACAATTTGTAAGAATTCTTGTTCATTATCATCCCTTTCTTTTAATAGTAAATCACACTGTGACCTGGATGCCTTTAGTTCCTGGAGCGTCAGCTAGAGTTGTTCCTCCGCCTGACGTGCCATGGTACTACGAGTCATGTTAAAAAAAATAAATAAAATTGTATGATCAAATAATATATAAGGCAGCAATGTGTTTAAACAGTTACTGTAATATTTTAGTATATAAATATGTTAAATAGGGTTTCTAAAGTGAGGTAATGGGATAACAAGTGGTCGAACAAGAAAACTTTTCAAAATTGAGTTCGTTACCTGGGTAATGTCAGCTGATGAACACAACACAAAAGAAACACTATGCACATTAACGCACGACACTCAGTTTATTGTTATATTTTTTATATAACCGATTAATACATTGATAAGAATATGAAATCAAAACTAATTACAATTAATTTAAAAAATAAAATATTTTTTTTATTTTTATTCTGGCTTTTATTTGTGCCAAGAGGGCACAGACTATTTCGCCAATGTCACGTGCGATAGAGAAGACACGATGGAGATTGAACGGCACGGTCGAGATTACAGGCTTAATTCAATTTTGAAGGCATAATAGTAGTAGACTCTGTTAACCCATAACCTAAAACAACACAATAATAAATAATTAGATAAACATAAATTATTATTAAGATAACGTATAAGAACAATCACAAAAATACTTACAACTTAATTACTTTGATTTTTGATTTTGTGGCTCTAATAGTTTTAAATTAAATAAAAGACAAAGATTTTGACGAGTAAAAAATAAAATCTCCGACTTTAGCTTATCTATTGATAACAATTTATTTTCCTCAGATCGGGATGTTGCAACTGTTTTTGAAAAAATTTTTGCTGACATTCCATTTTCGACTACTAACTCATTAAACTCAAAACTCAAACTCAAATTCCTTTATTCAATATAGAAGCATTACACTTTCTTATTGATGGTCAAATTAAACACTATCACCGGCTCGGAAAAAGAAAACACCCTGACCTAAGAAGAACCGGCGAAAGAAACTCAGCGGGACTATTTTTTATTTTTTTACGTCAAATTAATTATACACATAATTGTATATGAGTAGAAACAGCCAGGAGGCGATCGTTTCATTCCCAAGGTTTGCTATCAAACATAAACTCACTAATTGTACAGTAACCTTTTACACACAAGCGTTCCTTAACAATATCACATTTTCTCATAAAAACATTAATATTTATTCGTACATACAAAACATTACAGAATATATATTGAGAAGCAACAGTCAATATCTTAATTTCTTTAAATTTATACCTCAAAGATGCCTTGGCTCCTAGGTTATAGATTGCGCGAATAGCCCTCTTCTGCAGCACATATATAGTATGTATGTTACCCCAAAGCATAATACCGTAGGACATTATACTGTGAAAGTAACTGAAATAAACTATGCGAGCCGTATCAACATCGGAAAATAATCAAATTTCTTTGACCGCAAATGCCGCAGAGCTCAGTCTACCCGCCAATCCGTTTATATGGGGAACCACTGTAACTTGGCATCAAGAGTAAGGCCAAGAAATTCAGTTGTTTTAACTGGATCCATCGATTCCCCATTGATAAGTACATCGGGTTTTACATTTTGCACGTTTGGTGTGCTAAATTTTACAATTTTAGTTTTTTTATTATTCAGCCTAAGATTATTTACGCTAAACCAGTGTACTATATCAGACATAGCATTGTTTACATCGTCATACTGTACCTGTTTCCTATTAATTTTAAAAACCAAAGAGGTATCATCAGCAAACAATACTATATCATGTTTGTTCCCAACAAGAAAGGGCAAGTCATTTATATATATGTAATATGTTATTTATTGACACAACTGAATAAGTTATTGCTCTGTAAAGAGAAATTTAATTTAGTGAAAACCAACACACATTTTACAAACTATGTAGGTATAATACTTTGATGATTCACAACTTTATTCTACATTAACTTATAGATCAATGTTACTAATTACAAACCTGTAAAGAGAAATAACATTAAAAGCTATTGCTTCAATAATTTTCTATTATTTGAGAAGTATCTCGTTAAAATGTGTTCACTTATTTTTCTACCAAACCAAAGACATTTGTCTCACCATAGAGCACAGAGCAGGTCTGCTGTCCACAGATAACGTATGCAGTCCAATGCGCGAGAAATTCAAATTAAATGAAGACCTAAGAGAGCTTCATTTACATCTCCCTCCCCCCCAGACATTATTCAGGAACTGGTATAATTTTAGTAATGTGAAAATAATTTGATTCTAACTTTTTATGCCCTGTATCTATCTTAAAAATAGAATCGGACACTTTTTCTAAAATTTTATAAGGTCCAATTTTTACTTCCACTAGTTTTTTTCTATTCAATCGGTTTCCATTTTCTACATTAACTAAATCTCCCACTTTTAATTGACGACCTATTCTGTTTTTATCAAACTGTTTCTTATTGTAATTGTGTGGTCTTATACTTCTTTCCAATGCTATCTTTCTATCATGCAATAAATCGCTTTGTGTATTTTTCTTTCTTAATTCATCTGGTAAGATACTAATTATTTTTCCTTGCATTAAATATATTGGGGAAAACCCTGTCACAGTGTGTTCAGTTTCGTTATATTTCTGAGTACACTCATGGGCGATAGTGGTCCAAGCTATTTTATTATCTTTCTTTTCGTTAATTTTACACCTTATTTTATTAACGAGTGTTTGGTTTAATCGTTCATTTAAACCATTTGAAAAAGGTGCATTTACTGCAGTGTAGATAATAGGTATGTTCTCTTTTTCTAAAAAACTTTTAAGGTCTTTCGAATATATGCCTGGGTATCGGTCAGATAGAATTGTTCCAATTGGATTTTCGTTTAGAACATTTTTTACAAGTTTTATAAAATCATTTGCATTTTGGGTTTTGGATGTTAAAATGTAAGCATATCTGGTAAAATGGTCAACTAGAAGATGTAAGAAGGTTTTTGTAGAGCGTGAGCCCCCAAATCCACCAATAGTATCTATAGAAACTATTTCAAAAGGGTAAGTAGCAGGACCCAGGTGAGACATCAATCCGTATTTAAATTTAGTTCTAGTTTTATTTTTTATACATATTTCACAATTATCGCACATGCTTTTTTATATTTTGAGCTAAATTCTTAGCTGAATAGAACGGTTTGATTTTACTTTCCATTTGTTTTGCACCTATATGACAATATGTATAATGAATGTTTTTTATAATTTTTTTTACTAAGTTCTTCTGTGAGTATAATTTTTTCTTTTTTTCCTATTCTTTTAAAGTATATTTTATCTTTAAGTATTAGTTTATTTTGATGTAATTTTATGTCTTTATTTTCCTTTTGATCATTTTGAATATTTTCTATTTTAATAAAATTCACAACTGTTAAAACGTCTTCCTGATTCACATGAGATTCTAATACAGGGTTTTATACTTAAACTGTCTGCTTCTAAATTGTATTTTCCTGGTGAGTACATCACTTCAAAATTAAATTGAGATAAGTAATAGGTCAGATCTCCTAACTCTTCATCTGTTCTTGCCTTAATATTAAGTTTTTCTAGAGCTTTTCCGAGAACACTTTAAATTTTTTTTCTATGAGCCAATGTTGCCAATATTTTAATGTTTCTTTTATAGCTAAACATTCTAGATAAATTGCTTTTTTCCTTTTTTGACTGTCATTTAATTTTCTAGAAAAGTATGCACATGGCTTCTCCTCTCCATTTTTTTGTGGTTGTTTCAATATAGCGCCTATGCCCTGTATACTAGCGTCTGTGTAAATATGTATAGGTAAGTCTGGATCAAAAATCTCTAAAATAGGTCTTGAGCAAAGCATTTCCTTTATTTTATTAAAAGTTTCTTGACATTTTTCTGTCCAAATGAATTTCTGATATTTTCTTAACAAGTTATGCAAAGGATCTAATATGATGGATATATTTGGTATATATTTGCCATAAAAGTTAATTTTACCTAAAAACTGTCTTATGTTCTTTTTTGTTTTTGGAACCGGAAAATCTTTTATAGCTATTAAATTGTCTTTTAGTGGAGTTACTGTATTATTTTTTATAATGTGGCCTAAGTATTTCACAGAATCCTGAGCAAAATTTCATTTAGAGAATTTTAATCTAAAGCCCTTTGAGATTGCTTCCAGTAACCGTGTTAAGTGTATAATGTGTTCATCAAATGTCTGCGAAAATATTAAAATGTCATCGATAAAATTGACTGTAAAATTGGATAAGTTATGTTTCCTAATAATACTACTTAATATTCTTTGGAAAATCGCAGGAGAAACCTTTAAGCCAAATGGTAAACAAGTCCACTGGTAATGATTTTCTTGAGTAACGAATGTTGTTTTCTTTCTGTCTTCTATTTTTAAGGGAATGGCCCAAAAAGCAGAATTTATGTCTAATGTTGAGAAATATTTACAATTTCTAGTTTTGATCAATAAATCCTCTATAAGTGGAAATGGCTGTGATTGAGGAACCACTATTTTATTTAAATCACGAAAGTCTATACAAAGTCTTGATTTTCTATTTTCTTCTTTTTTATAGGCTAATGTTACAGGAGCCGCAAAAGGGCTATAAGATTCTTCATTTAATTTTTTTTCTAATATTTTTGAAACTTGTAGTTCTATTTCCTTCTTATCTTCAATATTGCATCTATAAGGTCGTTTGCAACAATATGTGTCTACAAGCAAATCAATATGTGCTTCATAGCCCTTTACTAAGCCCACATCATATTTATCTTTCGCGAATAGTGATTTATATACAGCAGCCCGTAAATGTCCCACTGCTGGGATAAAGGCCTCCTCTCCCTTTGAGGAGAAGGTTTGGAGCATATTCCACCACGCTGCTCCAATGCGGGTTGGCGGAATACACATGTGGCAGAATTTCGTTGAAATTAGACACATGCAGGTTTCCTCACGATGTTTTCCTTCACCGCCGAGCACGAGATGAATTATAAACACAAATTAAGCACATGAAATTTCAGTGGTGCCTGCCTGGGTTTGAACCCGAAATCATTGGTTAAGATGCACGCGTTCTAACCACTGGGCCATCTCGGCTCATTTATATGTTTTTTGATTTATATGTTTTTATTAAATTATCTATTTTTGACCTCTGATGGAAGTCTAAGTGGTCAACTGCAATGTTGAAGTTAGTACTTTCTATGTGTTCATTAAAGTTTACTTTGCATTTATCATTCATAACTAAATTAACCTCCTCTGTTTTTTTATTTTCATTATTAATATCAACTGGATATTGCATGTTTTTAATTTTGTCACCTGTGAAGCCTATTATTATTTTGTTTTATCTCGTTGTTTAACTTTTGTATTATTTGAAGGTTTTCATCTTGAATTAATTGAAAAGATTTTATGCAATCTAATCCGATCAAAAAGTCTAAATCAAAATTTTGTTCATTTATAACAAAAACATTAACATTTTTCTCTGTTTGAAAAATCTTAATCTTTAATGTTACTATTCCTATCGATTTTTTTACACCATTAATCGTTTTTAAATATGTTTGATTGCTATTACACTTATGTGGTTCGTAATTTTTTAAGGATAATAATTTTGAATGAATCAAACTTACATTTGATCCTGAATCATAAACCCCTAGTGTTTCTATGGAATCATTAATTAGTATTTTTATTTTGATTAATGGTGGAATTAATAGTTTTTTGGATCTATTTCATTTAGACTCATTTCTAATTCAGAATGATTAACACTTTTAATCGGGTCTCTTATAGAGTGTATATTGTCTTTATTTTTATTAAACCAGCAAACGGATTCAGGATGATAACGATTTCCTTTTTTTTCTTTTTCACAGATTTTGCACGGTTGGGGTTTCCAATTATTTTGTTTAATTTTACTATCTAAATATACTTCCTTTTTTTCTACAGTTTTTTTATTTAAATGTTCTAACCCCCTAATGGTATTAAACAAATCTACAGTTTCTTTTAATTTATTTCTATCAATTTCATCAGCTATAAAGTTAGGAAGCCCAGTTACAATCAAATTAATTAAAGTAGGTTTATCAATAGAACTGTTTATTTCTAATAAACAGTTCTATTGATAAACCTATTCCTCTCTTTCTTAACGCATATTCAAGTTAAGAGCCCTGCCTATATTTATATTGAAATGCATACCTTATCGGTGTCCAGCCTCTATTGATATATGTTTCACAAAAGTTGTTTTTCCAAATATTCCATTCAGAATTAATTGTATGTTTAATAAGCATAGAACAATACCAATCTTGACATGACTCATCCAAAAATAACCGAAACACTTGAATTTTTTCAATATCTTCAGTTATACCAGCCCGAGTACATTCAGCTTCAAAGATAACCATCCATTGTGTGACACTTGAAGATTTTTTTTGTGAATTTATCTATTACCATTTTCTCGTATACTTGTTTTAAATTAAACTGTTTATGTTCTCTCTTCAAGTCGGAAAGTTTTTCCAAAATTCTTGAAAGTCCAGTAAATATCCGTTGAATTGCATATTTCCATCCTCATCCATATAAGTGTCACGTAACTCTGTCGTCATTGGAATCCATACTTGTAATTTTTCGTGTCTTCTTTGCAGTGTTATTCGTACTTTTTGAAAAGTTTGTGTTTTAAGTAATGCATCATGTAATTTCACCGATTGCAAATTCTCCGGAATTAAGAAAGCATTTTTGTCGGCATTCATTATTGAGGTTATGCATATGACGTTCGTCTTTGGATCTTCACCCGGTTTCACAACAAACTCGAATTTTAACTTCTCCATTGTTTACAACGGCTATCGTTAATGTTGTTTTGTAATATGTTATTTATTGAAACAACTGAATAAGTTATTGCCCTGTAAAGAGAAATTTAATTTAGTGAAAACCAACACACATTTTACAAACTATGTAGGTATAATACTTTGATGATTCACAACTTAATTCTACATTAACTTATAGATCAATGTTACTAATTACAAACCTGTAAAGAGAAACAACATTAAAAGCTATTGCTTCAATAATTTTCTATTATTTGAGAAGTATCTCGTTAAAATGTGTTCACTTATTTTTCTACCAAACCAAAGACATTTGTCTCACCATAGAGCACAGAGCAGGTCTGCTGTCCACAGATAACGTATGCAGTCCAATGCGCGAGAAATTCAAATTAAATGAAGACCTAAGAGAGCTTCATTTACATATATGAGGAATAGAAAAGGTCCAAGAATTGATCCTTGCGGGACCCCCATACCAACTAAGACCCCAGGAGACCTTGCCCCTTTAACGTCAACCCTCTGAATTCTATTGTTAAGATAAGAAGTCAGAAGGTCGAGTGCACATTCTCTAATTCCATAGTGATATAGTTTCCTGACCAGAGTTTCGTGTTGAACACAATCAAAGGCTTTGGATAAGTCGCAGAAAATCCCTAAGGCATCCTGCGACCTCTCCCAGGCTTCATAGATATTTCTTATTAGTTCGATACCTGCGTCGGTAGTCGAGCGACCCCTCGTAAATCCAAATTGTTTTCTATGAAGCAGATTGTATCTATTGAAATATGCTAATAATTGATTTAAAATATTTTTTTCAAATATTTTGCTGAGGGTTGGTAGTATCGAGATTGGCCTATAGTTGTTAGGATCTGAAGAGCTACCAGATTTAAATATTGGAATGACTTTACTATGTTTCATCAGGTCAGGAAATACACCACGTTGAACACAATCATTGAATATTATTGCAAGATAAGGTGCAATCACATCAATAATTGAATTAATCACCTTTACAGAAATACCCCATAGATCAGCAGTTTTCTTAATGTCTATTGACTTAAATGTATAAATTATGTCATTGGTGTTTACAGGGGTTAAATTAAATTTTGATTTGCATTCACGTACATTTTCTTTCATTAATGATTCGGCAACTGCTGGAGAAGAAATAAGTAACTTAGTTGTTGAAACTGGTATGTCAGCAAAAAAATGTTCAAAAAACTGAAGCAACTTCCCGTTCACTATTTATGACTTTATTATTATAATTTAAGTTCAATTCGGAGCTGCGACTGCCACCTCTACCAGTTTCACAATTAATAATTTTCCAAGTCATTTTTATTTTGTCATGTGCATTCTTAATTCTATTTTTATAGTTAAAGACTTTGCCAAAAAGCACACTTTTCTAAATAATTTTGAATAGTTACTTACATAGTTGGCAAAAGTGGCACTGTGATTGTACGTCCTTTCATTATAAAGCCCGTACATTTGTTGCCTACTTTTATGAATTCCAATAGTAGCCCAATCATTGAATTTTAAAAAGTTTTTTGTATTAACTGTTTTAGAAGTACTTGTGGTTGTATTATGCAGTAAATTTATATTAAAATCTCCACAAACAATAATTTCTTTATTAGATTCAGATAATTTCGATAAAACATTTTTAAACAATTCATATAATCCACTGTATACGTATACAACATTGACACGCTCAAGCTCTGCACAGGCTATTTCTATAGTTTGCTCAAAAGAAAGGCTCACAATATCTTTACGTTCCTTAAATTTGAAATTTTTACCCATATGTACTAAAGAGCCACCGCGTATAGCTTTATTCCTACTGAACAAACTAGCCATCTGGTGCCCACTAAAGTTAAACGTGACCTAATAAATCAGAAGCCAATGTTCGGTTAAACAAATAATATCAATATCATTACAGGTCAAAAATAATTCAATTTCTAGGCCCTTTTGGTGCACCAGGTTTACAATTTTATTATTAGCTATTTTCTTTTTTTTTTTATTGGCTTCTATGGAAACTATACTATTGGTGCCAGAGACTACCTCTATTGTCTTAGAATTTAATTTAAATTTTTTGGAACATGTTCCAAAATGTATGGTCTTGTATTATACTGCTCAATAGAAGAAATTCCTCTCCTACCGTTGCTGAATCATTATTAAAAAACCATAATATTACATTCTTTCAGAATGTAATATTGTCTTTAAATTTAATACAGTAAGTGTAAGTGATGTAATAAGTTCCTTCAGATCACTAGATATTAAGAAAACGGCCGATCTGTGGGGGATCTCTGTTAAGGTAGTCAATTCAATAATTGATGTAATCGCACCCTACCTTGTGTTGCGACTAACGCATCGGTCGCAGATTTGCGCTCGGCAGCCAATGGGCGAGTGTGACGTCGTGTCTGCAGTGATGGGGGTTCAGGTATATAAGGCCCGCAGAGGCCCCACTCGCTCTCTTCTCCTACATTTTCAACATATAAAATTGTAAATAGTAATACGTGGTCTTGCTCGTAAATTAAAACATATTAACCAGTCTATGGACTTTTATCACGTCCCAACAAGTGGTCCTTCGAGTATTTTATTTAATTTTACGAGCGCCACATATTACCCATACAACTGGAGCCAGCAAATCTCATCGTGGAACCAGCAAATCTCACCGTGGACTTCGGACTTTCATCGTGACCCTCACGTTCGTCAGCCATTGAAGGACGCTTAGAGGACAAAGGATAGTCTACCACATGGAGTGAGTCCGTTCCAATCCTTTCTTATCCTTTTATTTTCGTCTAATATAGTTCTAGACGAATAAAACTTTTCGATATTTTCAGTAAGGTGTGCTTTTCTCACCTCATACGCTTATAAAATATCATTCATGACTATTTTTCTTTCTTTTCCATTCGTATTTGCTTATCCATTTCTTATTGTCATTAAATTGAATTAGTGGAAATGAAGTTTTATCCCCCGTTCAAATAGCCGAGTTAAAGTGCCGTTTAACAAAAATAAATGCATTATACAATGATTATGATACATTACAGGGTGAAATAGAAGTGTTGTGCGATGAGGGTTCGGAGACCGATATATATGCGGATCGGGAGCAATTCGAAAGCATGTATTTTAAGTGGGTTTCAGTGGCACGCACCATGCTTTCTTGCGACAAAGATCATGGTGTCTCTTCTCGCTGCGGGTCTCCAACAAGTGTCTCGACAGAATACAGACACGACTTCGTAAGGCTACCGAAAATTGATTTACCCCATTTTGACGGCGACTATCAGCACTGGCTCGAATTCAGAGATTCAATTTCTTTAATACATAATAACAATAGTATCAATAATATTAATAAATTTCATTATTTACGAGCGGCTTTAAAAGGTAATGCAGCAACAATCATTCAAAGCTTAGACTTAACTTCTTCAAATTATCCAATAGCGTGGCAATTTAAACCGAATGTTCACATTATTATTAGTTTCTTTTAAAGGTTGGCTGTACGTATTTTACTGTTGTTTAATATTCTTTCCAACGAAATTAAAAAAAAAATCAAATGTCATTATTATTATACAGGGTTATTGGTAATTCGACGTATTCCCGTTAGGAGGTGAAAGGGGTGACTATTTGCGATAATTTTAACCCCCATATGCATAATGCAAAAGTGAACCATTTTTGAATTATCACGTTTTTTAGATTTTTTTAAAATAAGTCAAAAATGCAACTTCAAAAATTTATTTAAAAAAAGTATAAATTAAAATCAATTTTTTTCTCCTGATTATAAAAACGATTAAACAATAGTTATTTGTTAATATTAAAATAGCAATTATCCGTCCAAATTTTAAAATGCGAGACGGAAAAAGATACGTCAAATTACCAATAACCCTGTATTTGTCGGAGCAGGGTGGTAATCCTGACGTATCTTCTCTCGGTTCTGACATGATGGGGTACCTCAAGCAAAATAAAATATCTCGAAGCACTTGGATCAAAGTTAATTAATTTTAATTAGCACAATTAAATATATAAGGTATTCTTCGAACAGACACGTCCGTTCGGTGTCAGCTTCCAAATCAGCGTGAGCTCCCTTCTAACGGCCGCATCAAAGCGTGACTCGGTATGACGTCATACTTGCGTTCGGTTGGCGGTATTCTCCTACCCGCGTTCGGTCGGACTCGATTCTCCGACACGGCTATCTCTGACGATGCACACGTTCTCGTGTGTACAATCTGTAGGGACAAATTTACCACAGCATTTCCGTTCGGCTATCCTGAGCAGAACAATGTAAGAGGGACTTGGTAAAATATAATTCATTATGAAACTATTAACTCTATTTATTAGTCGGAGTAACAGAAGGATGTCACTTACAAACTAACAGTTGTAAATTATTAAACTACTACAATCAAAATTTTATTTCATTTTTTCACCTACGGCTCACCTTGTCTTCTCGTGATCACCTCTATCACGATCGTTCAGCGACACCTCTAATTCATCCGGAACTTCATGGTTAGGTATATTTCTGACTCTATAATGTGGGTACTTGTATGTTCTCCTAGAACTTAAGGATTTCAAAAGATACCTGTCATTATCAAGGAGCTCTATTATCTTCATCTTTAATGGTCCTTTAAATTTAGGATCCAATTTTGTTTGATTTCTTTCCTAATTTTCTATGAGAACATAATCACCCACGTGAAATTGATTTACTGAAGCCTTGTTTTTATTGAACCTAGCTTTATCATAAATCGCAGTTTGTTCAATACTATGAGCTGCACGCTCTCTTGTCGCTTCGAGGTCCACCTCAGTGACTGTTTCGTCATCGGTCACTGTCATGAGCCCTAAAGGTCTTGCTACCTTTCCGATTATCAACTCTAAAGGACTGGCTTTAGTGACACGACTAACTGTAGAGTTTATCGCTAATTGTACTTCTCCTAACGCATTCTGCCACGATCGATCCTTACTAGACTCTACAGCTGTTAGCATACTTTTGAGAGTACTCATGACTCTCTTCACCTGACCGTTCGCTCGACTACAACCTGTTGCAATCTACCAAACTCTTCGCTTGCAAAATACCTGCCTTGATGAGCCACCACGCGTGTCGGTGCACCGAATAAACTTACACGATACTCTAGCGCTCTTATGCTACTTTTTGTGTCAATGTTCAGAGAGTTATGGAGTAACACAAATTTAGTAAAGGAATCTTGTGCCGGGGGGCGTTAAAAAAAAATACAGCACCATCAGTCAACATAAAATTTATTGGGCGTGGTTCGGAAGGGCCTGTCAATTTTAAAATCCGTGAAGGCAGCCGTGCTGGTACTGCCCTGCTTGTCCCGCAGCTGGTCGTTCGGGAGGAATCCAGGAGTCGCGCAGGTGAGACACGTCGTTAGGGCGTGGCGACGAATTCCGCTATAGCCCGCTGGTACTCTGTGATGGTCCCAAGATGACGGGCTTCAGACGGGACCTCCAGAGGGGATGGTGGAGAATTGGCGTCACGCCGAAATTTCAAGTATGACGTTGAACCCAAGTATGACGTAGAACCCTGGAATTTACGTCCAAGAACTTTTATCACTGCACACCATACGCTCCTCTGAATGTGACCTCTTACAAACAAGCCGCGAAAGCAAGGCAAGCAAGCACGGTGCAATACGTTAATCTTGGTGAGTGATTGTCACAATCAGATCGGAGCTATATATTACACAATAAAAAAAGAAAACTATATTTAAATCTGATTAATAATTTTTTTTGTTCATACGCAATCAAAAAAAAAGTCAAAAGAATTTAAAAAAATAACCGTTATGAATTAGAAAAGAGGAAGGCAATAAAATAATAATCAATTTAGCATTAAGCCAAGCTACAAGAAATAAAATAACATAAGTACAATAGGATTTGGCAGAACAAAGACATATTTAAAAAGTAACCGTTTCAACACACACCTTTACATTTTCCTACAACGAAAACGTATAAAATATATGTTCAACACTTACCCAAAACGGGGTTCAAACGTATATATACTTTACAACAAAATTGCAACACAAAAAAACGTTGCGTGCAATACTTCGAGTATGCGGAAGGGCTCGTACGAAGATACGTTGTCGCGGGAGGCAGGACAGCGTAAACGTGCTCCTTCCTTCGAAGCTGATCGTGTCTCACGGCCGGCGCGGCGGCGGTCGAGAATGATTCATTGAAGCGAGCTATTAGCCGTGAGCATTCGGACGTTAATATTTTAAAACTAAATATGTTGCCATGATATATGTATGTAGGGGAACCTGTTGTACCTTGGCACTATGTGTACCTAGGCCACTGGGCTCGTTTTCAAATATTCGCGCGATACTAAATTCTACTGTTTATGGTATTCGATACGTCACTACAGACTATTCAATGTGAAGTTAGTCGCATACCGCCATTAAGCCGGTGTTTGGTGTTATCGAGGCTGAAACTTTTTTTGTGTGAAAGAGTAAGTATTTCTAATATATTTTATTGAAGTCTAATAGTTTTAAACGTTTTCTAATAGTCACTTATACTGTTATATGCTATCGGTTCTTTGATTTAACAAGTTTCAACACAATAAAAAACTTACGAGATACTTAACCTATATAAAATCCACCGTTTTAGTGAAGTTGGAGTAGTGTTGTACCTCGGTCCCTGTCGATCAGTTGTACCTTGGCTAGTGGCCAAGGTACAACCTGGATGTTGTACTTTGGCCAGGAGAATATTTTATTAAATTATTTCACATTTACGTAATAATATTCCTAATCAAATATCTTTATTATTTCAGAAATCATGCCGAGAAGTAAAGAGAAGAATAAAAGGACATCTATTAATACGGATGATCTGATAAATGCCATTAAAATGATTAAGGAGAAAAAAATCTCCACTTTCGGTGCTTCTAAACATTTTGGATTACCAAGAACAACTTTGCGTCGTCATTTAAAGCACTGTTTGGAAATAGGTATGGATGTAAGCGAGTTACACCAAAACCCTTTAGTTAATCAAGTTTTTGATCGCACCGAAGAACGTACTCTGGTTGACTATATTAAAGACGCAGCCCAATTGCAATTTGGATTGACGCTAAAAGACGTGAAAATACTTGCATACCAATTTGCAAAAGCGAATGGAAAAAAGTACCCAAGGAGTTGGGATACAAAAAAAATGGCTGGAGATTATTGGCTGCGAATATTTAGGCAGCGATACCAAATTGTCTTTGAGAAAGCCTGAAGCTACTAGTTTGGTTCACTCTTCGGCGTTTAATAAACATACTGTGAGTTTAACATTCGACAATTTTAAGAAAGTCCTTTCTCAATGTCCCTCTGACATAATTGCGACTGACATCTGGAATTTAGACGACACTGGATTGTCCACTGTCCATGTTCCTCCAAAGATATTAGCACCTCTTGGCGTAAAACAAGTTGGGTCAATGACTAGCGCTGAAAGAGGAACGACGGTTACAATGATAGCGGCTAATATTGCAGGTGGTGGTTTTATTCCACCCATTTTGATATTCCCTCGTGTAAACTTTAAAGATTTTATGATAACTGGAGCTCCTGAAGGCAGTATTGGAGGCGCCAATCCATCCGGTTGGTCAAAGGAGTCCATGTTTGTGATATTTCTCCAGCATTTTATCAAATATGCAAAGCCTACCAAAGAACGACCTGTCATTCTCTTAATGGACAATCATGAAAGTCATATTTCAGTATCGGCAATACAAATGGCCAAAGATAATGTTGTAAAGCTTATTACTCTACATCCACATACTAGTAACCATATGCAACCACTAGACAAGTCAGTTTTTGGGCCTTTCAAGACTTATTTTAATACAGCGGCTAACGAGTTACTAATGTCTCCAGGACATGTGGGAAAACCATTAACTATATATGATATTGCTGGCTTGGTGGGAAAAGCTTTTCCTCTTGCCTTCACACCAAACAATGTTTGCAAAGGTTTTAGTTCAACTGGTTTCCATCCTTTAAATGAAAACATCTAGACAGACGCTGATTTTATGCCCGCATCCTATTCTGATCGTCCACTTACCGAAAAATCACCTACCAGAATTGATCAGGATTCATTAGTCAGCCGACAGCTTCAGCTAGGTGATTCTGAAACTCATATTTCGATTCCTCGTGAGGAATTTTTAATGAAAACTCTATTTGGTATTCTCAAACTCGAATTAAAGATATACTAGCGCCACTTTGTGAGATTGTAAGTAATACGAACTAATTTTCAATGAGAACTGTATTATTTGACATTAATTGGCATTCTGTATCTCGAATTCGAAACTAAAAACTAAAATTTACCTCGATTACATACGTCAGATAGAAAGTTGTTCCTGTGTGTCGGAAGAATCGTGTGAAAATTGTTAATGATTTGTATCTTCTTTTAAAATAGTTTAATAGTACCAAATAATATTTAAAAGTAAGTACTATTTATTTACGTAGAAAGCATATTATGAATTCTAAGTATTTTTGCTATTTATTAACAAATAAACCATACTTTAATTCTAGATGGCAAGGCCATGGATTATATTGAATCTCTTAAAGGAAGCGCATGAGATGGAGGTGAATACCAGTAAAAAGCAAGCCCGAGCAATTAGGTATTTGTCAATAAGGTCTCGCAACGATGAATATATTCGTATTTATCGTCTCAGTGAAGACCTTATTGACCACCTTCAAAAAGAGCTTCTCCCGTTGGTATCCAAGCGTGGACTTCCGATAAGGTCTAAGGTATGCGTACTAACGTTACTTATTATATTTATATCATTATAAAATTATTTACGTATATAAATATTATTAATAAAAATAATTTGTTCGTCTTGTCATTCTAATTCCCTTTGATTCGCGTTCAAAAACCGCTTTTACGACCGCCACGATTGGGAAGGCGATTAACAACGCACCGTTTGTCGAGGAAACTCTCTCGTATACTTATTAATTTATATTAATTTCATTTCAGATTCTTTGCACACTGTCGTTTCTGGCAAGCGGCAGCTATCAAAGAATATTGGGCACTAATATTAATAATTATTTATCTCAAGCATCTGTCTCGCGATGCATCACTGAAATAGTCGAAATATTAAACCATCCTACAATGATAAAAAAATACATAAGATTCCCACAGAATGTTACAGAGAGACACATGTTAAAAGAACGGTAAGTAGTTTTCTATGTTTTTTACAAGACAAGACGTACATAAAAGATAAAACCCAACCAAGTACCTAGTTAGACCTAGATTATACGCTCAAAAATCTTTTAATTACAGTTTTTATGAAAAATTTCGCATTCCGGGTGTTATTGGGTGTATCGACGGAACATTAATTGCGATAATTAGACCAAAAGAAAATGAGGAGATATTTTATTGCCGGAAAGGATTCCATGCGAGAAATGTTATGTTGGTAAGATGAAATTCTAACAATGATGTATTAAAAATAACTCTTAACAATGTTGGTCCTATGTATCTATTTTAATTTAATTTTACAGATCGTGGATGCAGACCTAAATATTCTCCATGTGGATGCATCATACGGAGGGAGTTGCCATGATAGTTTTGTTTTTAATAATTGTGTAATTAAAAACCATCTATCAAATTTAACAAGCTCCGGTGAAGTTGCCTATTTATTGGGTAATAATTGTTGCTTATAATAATATTTGTGATCACTTTTACTGTGTAAAACCTAAATAAATATATGGTTTACATACTAAATCTTTATATTTTCAGGCTATCCACAACGGCCATATGTAATGACTCCAGTGAATAATAGTGTCGATGGCTCTCCCGAAGCGTATTATAACCAGTTGCACGCTAGTGCTCGTAATACGGTAGAAAGGGCTATTGGCGTACTTAAGGCACGATTTCGTTGCCTTTTGGGTCACCGAGTACTTCACTATAACCCTGAAAAATCGACGAAAATTATAATCGCATGCTGTGTTCTCCACAATTTGTGCAATCGTGCAGGTTTGTCTGCTCCAGTATTGAGCGAAGATGACCTGCAGATGGAGAACACGCAGCAAGAGTTACGTTTTATAGACTCCGCTCAATCGGATTCAGAAATTGCATTGGGACGCAATTTTAGACAACTGATATGTAACTTGTGGCGTAGCAGAAATGACCACTTGGCATAAGAGACATAATATCATAGTAACCACAAGTTAGTTAGTTAGTTATAAGCATGAGAGACATAACATCTTAGTTCATATCACCATTGACGGAGTTAGGTTGGTTAATATTTCTAATAGTTAGTTAAATGTTTTAACATTGAAATAATTTTTTAATTGTGTGCAAACGGTTATTATATAATTCGTGAGGCATTGCGATCATCCCTAAGATCGCAGACTTTGGGAATGAAACGATCGCCTCCTGGCTATCTCTTTGTTGTATTGAATAATTATTATTTTTTAATTTGACAGTCAAAAAGTAAGTGTAAGTTTTTAAAAATATTGATTTGATTACATTAATGTGAGGCATGCTTAATCATCGTTATAAATTTGTTATCTTTTTGTTTGTTATATTTGTATCTCCAAAGACATGTCTGAACTAGTATCTTATTTATATTTTTTATTAATGTTATTTTAATATGCCTGCATGATTTTACAATCAGACATCATAATCTAAGTTTCAGGATTAAAAATTAATAAAAATATTATATAACGTGTAGCATATTTTTATTTCCTGCACCTCTTTCTTACACCTATACACCTGCACACTTAATTGTGTATGTGTACATAAGAAAAGAAAAAGAAAAAATAAAATAAAAGAAATAAATAGTTATTTATTTATTTTTATTGATTCGGCTAGCAACTTTAAACCCTCCCCCAGGGACTTAAGCCCCTCTCCAAGAGCTTTGACTCCCTCTGCTAGCACATTGTGAGTATGGGCCATCTCTTCCATTACTTTGACGACTCTCCCTTCATGTGAAAGCCGCTGGTCCTCCAACTTCAAAAATTTATCAGCCATGCTGTTGAATTGAGAGCGTCGTTGTGATGGTGGTGATCGTCTCATAGCTCGAAATGTGCGGCGCCTAGGAGCTGAAAAATTTATAAAACAAATTATTGTATTTTTTGCTTATTGTGTGGTGCTGTTTTATTATTTTTTTTTTATTATAAAAAAGCCAAAATCTTGCATGCAAACCCATTTGTTTAATATGATATAATAACCAGTTGTACATAAGTTAACCAAAATAAAATAAGGTAATTACTCAAAGTTGTACTGGGATTGTCAGGACACCTCGCTGTTGTTGTTTCTCTTATTTGTTCTGGAGTAGGCTAAAACAATTAAAAAAAAAACAATACTTGTTATAATATATATCATTTAGTTTTATAAAGTAAACTAAATTATATATATTATAAATAAATAAATTATATAAATTAAAAACTTTTACAAGCACTGTATTGAATTATTATTCACAATTTTACCTCTCTTTCCTGTGGAGACGGGTTTATTGCCATGTTTGTCTCCAAATTGGTGTCCAAATTCACATCATCCTAAAATCAGTCTTAGATTGTATTGTTGTGCAGTCATTAATACTAAAATTGTAAATTTATATGTATGAAAATCCCTAAATAATATGTTAGAAATGTTATGTTTACCAAAGCAAGAGCATGCCACTGAGAAGCACGTGGTCCATCTATTATTTGTTCAGAATTAACATGCACTGGTATTGGTGTTTCCTGGAAATTATTATACTTAATGACAATGCCTTTCTATTATATATATACATACTATTAGGAAAATATAAAACAAAAGAAAACTAACATCAAAAACATGCAACTGCAAATGTTCATCACCGGTTGCAAATCTACCTCCACCCAATAATGCCACTATTCTCTCTTCGATCACTGATAGCTCTGGAATTTCTTCCACTCCCCCACCAGTCTTACGTCTGGCAGCATTTCGTGCAGCAGTTTTCTTTTTAACAGCGCTTTTTTTGTCAGACCAATACTAGGCAAGGAAAAGAGTTAAAAGCTCATTCTACATGCATTATTATTTATAAATTATTTGCAAATTTTAAAAAATAGTACCTTTATCCATTTTTTGCTGCATTTTATTGCGCCTCCTCCGGAACTATTTAGAATGCTGGTAATCTTTTCCCATTCTTTAAAAGCTCTAGCCTTGGCGTTAGGGTTTCTTATAAATCCCTTTGCAAGGCTAGGTCTCTCTTCTAAAAAGGACACTAAAGCCTCCACTTGGGCTGCCGATGGATGAGACACACGTTCAATAAGACTGAAATACATTAAACAAGAAATCGAGTTAGTAATGATGTTTTATTATAAATGAACTGTCGAACCCTGAAATAAAATATTACCAGTCAAATAACGAATAAATAAATATATATCATAGGTACTTACTCCATCTTCGGGGTTTCTTTATAATGTTTTAAGCTATTTTGAGAATAATAGTAAAATTTAATTCACTATGTAAGTATTTGAATTTAAATTTTCAAACTACGTAAAATGACACTAACAATATAGCTTATTAAAAAAAATCACGCAAAGGTACTCAATATTCAGACACATAACTGTAAATTTTGTCTGATATTGCGTAATTTTTTTTTTTTTATTAAAATTTAATTATTTATGGCATATTTTGTACAAAATTAGGCGACATTATTTTTTTAAAACCTCAGTTTTTTAGAAATTTGCAATCGTAAATCTTTCCTTAAAAACCGGCAACAAGAGTCGTTGCACTATCATCTCGCTTCACAGTTTTCGCTTCACACGATATGACACATTGTTACGGAATACCAAATATTTTTCAATTCAAGGTCGTATCGAAATGACTTCAGAAATGAAAACTGTTTAAAATCCTAACGTGGTTTTTGCAGAATCGCACTACAGGTTCCGAAGTTATAGATGGAACATCGCCAACTTTGATATCGCCGGCTATAATATGCCCTCACCCAAAAGCCGAACCTCGTAAAGAAACACGAAGAGGAAGACAAAAAGGAAGATCCAGAATTTTGACCGATACACCAGAAAAGCAAGAAATAGAAAATATAAAAGCTAAAAAACATGTTTCAACTAAATTTAATCAAACAGAGTCCATCAATCTTTTGGAAAAAAATAGGTTTGTGAACAAAAACAGATTCAATAATGCAAAAAAGATAAAAAAAAAGAATTCTATCCGGAACAGAAACCAGTGAAGATTCTACCAACTATTCTCCGAGTGACACATCTGAAGGTGCCTCCGACAATGACAGCGAAGATGAGAATTTGCAGGCTGAACATGTTAATAAAGAAAATTACAATATTGAAGACTATGTTATATTTGTATATGAAGGTTCCTATTTTGTCGGAAAGGTAGAATCAATATCTGAAGAGGGTGTATTACTGAAATCGATGCAAAAATCACTTAAAAACTGGAAATGGCCTGAAAAAGAGGATTTAAATTTGTACCCGATGAGTGACATTGTAGAAAAAATTAAAATCCCGCAAAAAGTTAACAAGAACAGAGAAATTTATTATGTTCCAGAGATACAGAAGTACTGGGATTTCTACTAAATGCTTAAGGTTGAATAATATATCTACATTATTGATAGTGTTTTTATATATATAATAGCTAGTCCAAATGACTGATTAAAATTTAAGAGAGAAATAATAATTTATATATAAAGATAATTGTTTCAATATTTTGTTTTCCATTTGCTATGCTATATAGGTATATTGATTTGCTATATTATATTATGTGATATCGTCGCTGCGCCTGCCAAGTTCCACATGTGTCTTTTGTGAGATTTTGGAAAACTTTTTTTTTTTTATTTGGCACACAAGATTAATTTTTTTTAACTTCAAAATACACGTATGGAGTTTGGCAGGCGCAGCGATGTAATGTAACGAAACGGTGGCCAAAGTTAGTTGTTTTTGTTTAAATATTTTGTTTGAAAAGCATAAAAAAAGCTTATGAATATTATTTTAATTTTGATCATTTCTAAATTTTGATCATTTGAGAATTTCTAAAATGTTTTATTAAATACTGTAATAATACTGTGTACTGTAATAAACCGAATAAAATGATTTTAGTTAAGAAAACTTGATAATTTGCTTAAATTACCCCCAAATTTCAATGTGTCCTAGGTACAACGTACTACTGGCCTAGGTACATAGGGTATGCTGTACCTTGGCCTCATTTCCCATTTTTTTTTAAATTTAAAAATATTATGTAAGTAATAAATATACATTTCTGATATTTTTTTGGTGTGTACCCAAATAATTGACATTTCAAAATATGCAAATATGATTTGTGTGCTGCACGTCAAATCACAATAAAAAATATATTTCTAAAAAACCGGCCTAGGTACAACAGGTTCCCCTACTTAATTATTTAAAATGTAAATAGTGCCGTTTTATTGTATGTTTATTTAATTTTTATTTATTTATTTTTATCCGAATATATATATATATATTTTTATATATAAAAAATAACTGTACATCGTTATAATCTATCAGAACAAACACATATTCCTTCATGTCATTTTTCCCGCTCAGCTTTCCTGACGCGTCTATGTGCACTGTATGCCAAGGAATACTCACCTTAGGTATGGGATGAAGCTCTACTTGGACTCTACAAGAAGAAGGCTTTGAGATCTTACAGGTAATACAATTCTCGACAAACTTTCGTACAAACTTTGACATACCTTCGAACCAATAATGTTCATAAGCCTTTTCGAGAGTTTTGTCCCAACCCAGGTGCATGATCGACTCATGGACATTGTTTATCACTGACCACCTAAACGATCGCGGTACCATAGGTAGACATATACTTCTCCCGTTTCTCTGCACTTTGCGATATAGAACACTAGACCTTACTTCATATGTCTTCCTAAAATCTTCAGACAAAACTTCGTTTTGAATATCCGAAAGAATATTTTGAATTTCGGGATCTTTTTCTTGTACTACGCGAAGCCAGTTGCTAGAGAGTTCAGACATGTTAATACGCCTATGCTCTGTACAGCGTATCGCTTTATTAGATAATGCACAGAGAGGTGGTGGGTTACGTGAAAGACAGTTAACATGCTTCATTCTTGTGCCCTTCCTATAAACGATATCAACGTCAAAGGATTGGAGATATGCCCACCATCTATGAACACGCGGAGAAAGCTCAACTTTATTTTTTGTAGCTTGAACAGAATTGCAGTCAGTCACTACTATGAACTTGCGACCCTGCAGATAATGTTTAAAATGCTTAACAGCGTTTACAACTGCTAACGTCTCAAGCTCATAGGAATGATACCTCGACTCAGGGGAAGTTGTACGGCGGAAAATTTGGATTAAAGATCATTAACACTGGCTGCGAGGTCAAACTTGTAATAACTCACTGTTTAATTTGCTCATGTGCAGGTTGCCAGTCGATCTCACAGCCTTTGTTACTTGTCATCTTAAATAATGTGGCCATAATTTCTGAGAACTGTAGAATAAATTGACGAAAGTAGGAGGCCAAACCTATAAACTGCCAAAGCTGGGTGACAGTGCAAGGCGGAGGAAGTCGAGTTAGGGCCTCTATAGGAGTCTATTTTGGGGATAAGACATGACTTTACCATCTTCGATAACATAACCTAGATACTCCACTCGGCGTTTTAGGAATGAGCACTTAGTTAAATTTAATGAAAATCCCGCTTTAGTTAGAACTTCTAAAACGATACGTGAACGTTATATCCCTTGCTCTACATCCGATGCTAAAATTTACCAATCATCTACATAGGCTACAACGAAAATGTGACCTAGCTCTTCTAAATTGACGTCACAAGAGATAAGATATTATATCCATTGTACTGAATGCGATCATCTGCTCCGTCTTTAATCCGATATTTAAATCTGGTGAATATAATACTTTAATTTGAATTATTTTTTATTTTAATTTGTGAATGTGTATGTATATACTTTTTGAATGAATATGTGGCTGGACGCCAAAGAGATCATGGAATTCAGATTACAATACAATCAAGTTTAAGTACAACGAACGAGTGGGGCAGGAGAAGAAAGGGAACTTTTGAGGGCATTCGGGCGAGAGATAAGGATGCGACATATTTCAGTATCAATACTTCAACTATGTATACTGCTAGAAACTCAATTCCGAGTCACATCTTCCAGCGGTCCCGTCCCGGTAACTGGTGCTGCTCTCCAGTGTCTCTCCTCGTGGGCGGGGCAAGTGTGCAGCAGGCCAATTTAATCGAAAAACTCGCCATACCGCCTGGCCAGCGTGACCCTCAAAATTAATACCGCACCAGATCGACGACCCTCAGTCTTCAGCAGTCCGGCTATTCCCAGTTGCGGTACCGGCTTCGGTTCCGTCGGGATGGATGATGCTAAGAATCTCAGTATGCGAAACGACTGCCATACAAAGGCTCTGGCTTCTTGCGAAACTCGTATTTTTAATGTCGATAATAAAGCCTTGCGCTTTATGAACTTCTAGAGGAAGTGCAGTGTACAAAATGGGATGTAAGATTAACGCTCTTAATAAGACTATTAAGAAAGCTATCCACTGTGACTTAAATAGCTTTAATCACGAGAACTATTGCAAAACCGTTCAAGACAAAAGCGACTCTAAAGTTTATAGAAAAAAGGTTAGCAAGGGCAGAATGTTCACCACCGCCCATAGACATTGGCGTTGTAAAAAAAATTACCATTCTTTACATCGCCAATGCGCCGCCAATCTTGGGAACTAAGATGTTATGCCCATTGCGTCTGTAGTAACACTCGCTCAGTGCTCACTCAACCTTCAATCAGACACTCAAAAACGCCAAGTATTGCTGTTTGGAGGTAGCATATGTAATGAGTTAGTGATACCTACCCAGGCGGGCTTGCACAAAGTCCTATCAATTCGATGGTGACCTTAAAAGATGTAAAGAATTAATCGACATCATTGAAACTGAGTCCATAAACATCAAATACAGATTACAATACAATAAAGATAACATACAAAATATGAAAAAAGCCAAAGAGGAGCGGAACAAAAACATTGCTATATTCAATTAAATCAGTGAAAAATTGTATATACTGACTCAAGTTCACAAAAAATATATATACTGACTCAGTCACTGTCAAATTGTTGTCTGAAGCGGTTGTGTAGCTAGTCTCAATTCCCAAACTTAAATCTACCTACAATGGCAAGCAAATGCGATAATTGCAACAAAGCTATTAGGAAGACTTCTCCTGGTATAGAATGTAACAAGTGTGAACGGCTAGTGCATATCAACGTGAAATGTACTGGGCTAACGAACAAGCAGGTTGCGGTTCTGAAAGCAGCATCATCTGGACTGGGATGGACTTGGCTGGAATGCATACGAGAATCACCGAAGCGTAATTCCTCCATTGTGATTCCAGAAGAAGATGACGAAGAAGACGATGTACACAATAATCCTGATGCTAAAACCCTAATCCATAACATATCTAACCACGTTGAAAAAACAATTAAAAAGGAGATGAAGGAGATAAATGAACCCCTACAATTTCGTAGTGCGAAGCTCGATGAAGTAATGGGAAGTATAGAAATATTTCGACAAACAATTAAAAACCTAGAGAAAAAAAATATTGAGCTTACAAACAAAAATAACAACTTAGAAACCAGAGTAGGTGCGCCCGAACAACAAATTCAAGCCATGGAACAAGAAAAGCTTTCAAAACAGATTGAAGTTTCCAACGTACCTTACAATAATAATGAGAATGTACAAGTCATAGTTGAAAACCTAGCTCGAAAACTAAACGATCCCAAAAGCGGCATTAAGCATACACATAGACTAAGTGGAAGAGGTGATCGTGAAGGAAACCTGATAGTGGAGCTAAAAGAAGAAGCTGCTCAAACAGAGTGGATAGCAGCTGCACGATCAACATCGGTGACTGTTGCAGACATACACCCACAGGAACCTGGCAATAACGGAAGAGTATACGTAAGAGAATGCATGACTCGCTTAAATAAACAAATAATGTGGCTAGCAAAACAAGAACTTAAAATAAAACAGAACTATAAATATGTGTGGTTCAAAAAAGTTTACGTAAAAGCACGCAAAGATGACCAAGGAAAGATATTCTATCTAAGAAACCTACAAGATGTAAATTCATTGGCCAACAAGAAGCAGTAATTTAATTTATAGATTAATTTAAAATACTTTGTAACTGAAATTTATATATACATTTTTTTTTTCTTTTATTAAAATGGCCATTCAATTTCATGAACTTGTTGAATACTCAAACTGTGTTAATATTAATTGTTTTATAGAAAGAATACCAAAAAAGCAGATTAATTTATTATGTATACATGTGAATCGATCTTTAATTAAAAATTTTGATAGTTTAGAAGAAATAATATTAAATTCAAAGGAATGTATAGATGTCATTGTCTTAACGGAGGTTAATATTCATGAATCAGTTAGCTGTGTATTTAATTTAAGTAATTTTCAAATGACGAGTAGTCTGCGAAAAACCTTTTTATATCTGAACTTGATAATATGTTGCTCCTACATAGCCCCAACACGGAGTTGTTTGTGGTAGGGGACACTAATATTGACTTAAATTGTGATAATTCTGTAAAACATAAATATAATAACACACTGTATGGCAGGGGTCTTGTGCGAGGGATAACTAGCGATACAAAGTCAAAGTCAAAAATCTTTATTCAATATAGAAGTGTTTACACTTGCTTATTGATAGTCAAAAATCTACCACCGGTTCGGAATTTAGCACCTCGGACCTGAGAAGAACCGGCGAAAGAAACTCAGTGGCATATATATATATATATATTTTTTTATTACCATCTTCCATGTACAATGATAATTATATTTTAGTTATTTGAAACAGCCTGGAGGCGATCATTTCATTCCCAAGGTGTGCAGTCAACTAAAAAGTCATTAGTGTTGTAATATCCCTTTGCACACAAACGCTCTTTAACGATTCTTTTGAATTTTATAATTGAATAATTTTGAACGTTTTCTGGGATCCTGTTGTAAAAACGTATACATTGCCCCAAAAAAGAGATACTAACCCTGTGTAATCGGGTACGTGGAGTAACAAGTTTATTCTTTTTCCTAGTGTTAATAGAATGTACGTCACAATTTCTGAGAAAATCATTTATGTTTTTGCGTACATACATAACATTATCAAAAACAAATTGAGAAGCGACAGTCATTATTTTAATTTCTTTAAATTTACCTCTTAACGAATCTTTTGGGCCCAGGTTATAAATTGCACGAATAGCCCTCTTCTGCAGTACAAAAATAGTATTAATGTCAGCGGCATTACCCCAGAGTAGGATGCCATACGACATTATACTGTGGAAATAACTGAAATATACAAGCCGAGCCACATCAGTCAAAAGTCTAATTTTTTTTAACGCATAGGCTGCAGAGCTGAGTCTATTCGCCAATTTATTTATATGGGGGCCCCATTGGAGCTTAGAGAATTTAATTAAAAAATTGAATTATACGCGGATTGAAGTAACAGCTGGTAGGTTAACTAAATCCTGGATTGATCACATTTATGCGAGATCTCATACACAGGACCTATACACAGCAGCGATTGGCACAACACTAGCGGACCACCGCGCGATCGTTTTCGCCTGCATCGGATCATGTATACAGGACGTACCTAGAATCAGCAAGTGTATAAATAAAACCAAACTAATAAAATTATTGAATGATGTACGATGGGAAAATACTAACGAAATGAGCTGTCCCTGCGAAATTTACAGTTTCTTGTATTATAGTTTCACCGAGTCTTATGCAAAATGCACATCTGAAACAAAAACAATACTAAAACCAAAACGTACTAATTATGAATGGGTAAATAAAAAAATCTTAGAGGTGTGTCGTTATAGAGACAGGTTATTCAATAAGTGGATTAAAGACAGCGGCAATATGGTCCTAAAACAAGAATACAATAAGGCAAGAAACTATGCTAACACAGTATACAACGGCGTAAAAACCAATGGTTAAAATCGGAAATTTCTAGGAATGCAAATAACCCAAGAGTACTTTGGCAAAAATTAAATAGACTCACAGGTAGAATTAAAAAGTCAATCGATGATGTTATATTGAAAAGTTTTAGTAGCTTGAGGAATATGCCGTTTCGTATAGCACAATCATTTGCAGAAAACTTTGACGTAAGTGTTAAGAAATCTATTCTTAAATGCAACGTACCACTGCTAGAAAAAGGCTTTCTTCAAGGCTTTCACTGCAGAAGCTGCGTCTAGTGATTGGGTATGTTCGAGGAGAACATATTTTGTGAACGCATCTATGATGACAGAAGCGTATTCCTTCCTGTCACTCTTGCCGCTTACCTGTGATGTCTATATGCACCGTATGCCATGGAACTGAAACTTTGGGGATGGGATGCAACCGTACCTGTTGTGCTCCTGAGGTGCCTTTAGAGGCCTTGCACACTATGCATGAGTCAATAAATTTTCGTACATTCTTAGACATTTGTGGAAACCAGTACTGTTCATACAATTTATTGAGAGTTTTATCGTGGCCTAGATGTTTAATCTCAGTGTGAACGTGATTTATAAGGGTCCACACCAAAGAGCGGGGGACGACGGGAAGCCAAGTGCTCATTTTGTTCCTTTCTACTTTTCGGTAGAGAATGCCGTCTCACACATCATTTGTGTAAGCGATTGCCACTGGTAGTTCGCCTTTCTCATGCTGACTGATGAGGTTCTGGATTTCCTGATCACGTTTCTGCTCTACCTGGATCCAACTATTGTGTAATTCAACAAAATTTACATTTTTATGAAAGTTTATGGGGTTCAAATTTGACGTGGTCGTATTTGGTTCTTCCGTACTCGAGGGGGAAGGCAAAGGATTTCTTGACAGAAAATCAGCATGTGCCATGTGACGTCCTTCTTTATAAATGATGTCGAAATCATATGCTTGGAGAAACGCCCACCATCTGTGAACACGAGGTGTCAGGTCTGTTTTAGGTTTAGAAGCCTTCAAGGAATTAGTCAGTGTAGACTGTAAAATGTTGTCCGTAGAGATAGTGGCGGAAACTTTCAACAGCTCGTACCACCGCTAGGGTTTCTAGTTCGAATGAGTGGTACCTTGACTCTACCTCGGTTGTACGACGGCTGAAATACGCAACAACATGTGGTACATTCTGTTCTCTCTGAATCAACACGGCACCGTAGCCATCAGAGCTGGCATCAGTATGCAGTTCTACGGGTTTATCAGGGTTAAAGATGGTTAATACCGGTTCAGAAGACAGAATCTTAACGATTATCTTGTGTGCTTCCGAATGTTCTTGTGTCCAAGTTATACGGCCTTTGAGCTTGGTTAATGGATATAGAGGGCCAGCGATATTGGCAAAATTAGGTATGAAACGTCGAAAGTAGGAGACCAAACACAGAAATTGTCTCACTTGTCGTGCTGTCTTAGGAAACGGGACCTCTAATAGGGCTTTAATCTTTCCAGGATTAGGTCTTACCACTCCCGCCCGTAAGATGTATCGTAAATAATTAACCTCAGTTTTTATGAATTTACACTTGGCTATTTTGAAAGAGAACCCTGCTTCTGTCAGAGCTCTGAGTACGGTGTCAAGGCGCTGTAATCCTTCTTCGATACTGGACGAGTATGAAAGGACGTCGTCCATGTATGCCAATGCTACTGTGTCTTTCAAGGACTTAAGGGCTTTATTGATGCATCTCTGGTAAACCGATGCGGCATTTCGTAGACCAAACGGCATGGCGAGATATTCAAACTGTCCATCCGGAGTTACGAAAGCTGTACGTTCGATTGATTCAGTACTGACCTTAACTTGATGGTAGCCGGCTGCCATATCCAGAGAGCTGAAAAAATATGCTCCATGTAAGCGATCCACCTGTTCTTCTATCCTGGGAAGCGGGTAATGTTCTGGTCGAGTGTTGGCGTTTAGTTCTCTATAATCAACGCATAACCGGTCTGAACCATCTTTTTTCTTTACCAGTACGATAGGGCTTGCGAAGGGCGAAGAACTCTCTCGGATGATATCTGCATCTAAAAACGATTGTATCTTTTCTCTTACAATAGCCTTCTCTGTTGGTGACATCTGATGTGAACGTCTTTGCACCGTTTTATGTGGATCAATAACATCAATTTTTATTTCACCGGTAGTGACCCTACGGATGGGCATGCCTTCTATAAAATACTGACTATATTTACGTAGGATGTCGAACAATTTCTCCTTTTCGTCACCTTCCAAATCTGTATCAATCAAATTAAAGTCTAACTCACCGGTAGTTCTGCAGGCGTTGATGTATTTGCGTGAAGAAAATCGAATTGAATCACTATAAATTTCAACATGAAACCCCTGGTCTAAAATGTCTCTACCAATAATGACAGGCTCTACTAAAACATTATCTGGTACTACATGAAACAATATACTAACTGGAATACTTTGAATATGGATAAGACAAAAAATTTGGGTCGAACACTTGACGTCTTTACCACCTATACCTGTCAAATAAACCGTGGCATTGCGTACGGAGCCCGGAAGTTGGGTGATTAGGCTGTTTCTGATCAACGAACATACTGAACCACTGTCGAATATAAACGGTATTGACTTACCAGCCGATGTGGATAGCGTAACCTTCACAGTATTCCGTTCACAGATGTTCACGTCCTTCTTAGCTGGGTAGTCTTTGCCTGCCTTGTTGTTTGGACAAACAGTACTAATATGGCCTGGCTTTTGACATGTGAAACACGTGACTATCTTCTCTCGTTCTGGCACCTTTGTGGCAGAGACACTATCTCGGCGTTTGCGGCATTCTTCGATTTTGTGTCCACGATGGCCGCAGTAATGTAATAATAAAGTAATGACAGGATCCCCCGAATCTCAGTTCAGTCGTAACACGTGGTTTCTTTGAATTCGAAGGTTGATCTTCGTGTTCATCGTGACGTCTCTTCAGTGATATACCATTAAGGGCGCGATACAATTGTGCTCTCGTTGTGATGGTGTATGAATTGAGCTCTCTGCGAATTAAGGAGCTCTTTTGACTGAGGACTGATATAACAAAGCCAGTAATGACCTCTTCGACCATTTCCACTTTCGGTATACGCTCAATAAGATTCCACAAACGCATAGCTGCTTCGGAAGCGGCCTCTTGAGGGGCAATTTCGAATCTCATCACATTGTCAAAATAGTCTTGCATCAGCATGGGTTTTCCAAATCGAGCTAGTAGTAATTCCTTGATACGCGGTCATTGAATTTCTGAACTTTTCAATTTAGTCAGGCAAGAAGCGGCGCGTCCTTTCAATGCGTTTATCAAAGCAAGTAGCAACTCGGTTCCGGTGAGATTTCGGCTAGTAACTATAATGTCAGTAATCCTACACCAACCTTCGATGTCTGCCTCAGCATCATCAGGATCAAATTTCACCAAGAGAGTAGAATTATGTTGCTGTGGCGGAGGCTGGATACTGTGATTAGTTGCATCTAGCAGTCTTGTCAAAATCGATTCCATTCCAGCAAGTAAATCATGGGTACACGCACCAAGATTTTTATTCCCTCGATTGGATACTGTCTCCTGCTGGTTTGACCCTTCACATCCCACTTCTGATAAACGCTCTTGTGCATTATCATAATTATTATCAGTCATCTTCGGATAGGCGTAGATTATTGGGTAAGGAGACGGTAGTTCAATAAAAAATGTCTATTGTAATAATCACTTCACTATATAATTCACCATCGATTTACAACAGTACTTTTAGATTTCACAGGATAGTCTATTACACAATTTAATTTCCACAATCATACAATAATTGTAATTAACACAAAATTACATCGTAACGTCCACCGAGCACGTGAATGCGTGCGCACTTTGCGGCCGTCCAAAACTGACGCTTTGCTCCTGATGGCCGCTCCTTCAGTTCTCGGTGTTCGTTATGGATATTGCTATTTGACAGATCACGTGATGAGAGGCGGATGCGCCGACATATATATAAATTGTGTAATGTTCGTTGTTTTGTGTATTGTTTATATAGATTATCTCGTATGTAATATGTTATATATTTATATGTACTTGTACGTGAGTATTATTAACTAACCGATCGGACACTCGCATAAAATTAATATCTACACTCGCCACTATCATATCTCAAGATCAAGTCTTAACGATGACCCTGGCAAAATACATATGAATTCACGTGAGTATTATTATCCGTCTTCCCCAAGTCTTTAAACCGTGAGGAGGCGCGCCCTGAAAATATACACGATGAGGCGCGCGCGAGCAAAAGGCTCACATTACTTCAAATATTTTAATCAACTATTGATAAATGTTATACATTTAATAACATCAAAATAAATAAAAGACATGTAGTTTACTATATAAAGAGTTTAATTATCATTAGTTAACAAAAAATACAGTCTTATGCTTTAGCAAAAATAGCTAATTAACTTTTAACCTTAACTTTGGAAAAAAGATCGTGTTCAATGGATTGTTCAGTCCGACGAGCTGTCCTCGTCTCTTTGCTATCCAGGGACGCCCGGCGGTTTGCTTGGGTGATGCGCGCATTCTTGTACTTAGCGGCGAAATCTGCGGCGCTCGGCCCTATCGTCCCATCGTCATCCCATCGTCTCCAAAATTTTTAAAATTGGGTCGTAACCTTCATTGAAGGTACACACAGCACACTGCGTAGCGATTAGCTACTATCTGCTTGCCGCAGAATACGTGCTTTGGGGCTAGTTGCCACACAGTGATTGAAGCTCTCGTTATTGTTTTCAGTGTTCGCGCCCGTACATCGTTCTAAGAGATCCTCCGTTGTTAGGTAAATCGGCTTTAAAACTTGTTGTACGTCTTTGTCGAGTGGTGGTGGATGGGTGTTCTCCTCTCCTGTGGCCTCGGTCTTGCGCCATTCGCACCACGAATCTTCTCCCGGAGGGCAATACACATGCTGAGGATTTTCATCAGTTGAGCTTTTGTAATGAAATGTAGCCCATATGGCTTTTCTCACATTTTCCACGAAATTGGAATTTCGACGAACTGCCAAGCCATAATATTCGGAGAGATTTGTCAATAATTTTAATGTCAATTGCGCTCTTATCGGTTCAGCAGCAGTTTTTTTTTGTTTGATTTTTTTTAGTTTTCGGAGTACTCGAACGAGATTCTTTTTTTTTGGTTCACTCTTCATTGCTTTGTGTTCGATTTACTTTTTGGCCTTTTTTAGTTGAACTAACCTTTTTCTTGCTTCGTTTCCCCTATTATACACTCGCTTTTTCACGTGCAAAACGCATTCCTTTTTTTTACCGTCAAATCGTCACCGTACAGCTTGGCTTTGTGATGTTGGAACCTTAATGTATCGTGGCGTTTATTGGTCTAACTCATATATGAATAAAATATACTAATAAAATTATGCTTACAATAAATGCGAGTACAGTTACATACACAATTTCTAACATTATAATGAATACACACTTCACCTCCCGAAGGCGATGAAAAAAAAAATGTAACATTGGAACATTTTTTTTTTAGGTAACATTATTGGATATGTCTAAAAAAAACTAACTTTAACTCGTATACTACCAACAAACAACTTTAAACCCCAATTTAAAAAAAAAATATTAAAGAATATTAATATAAAAAAAAGATACTTATACAATAAAACACAGACATAACAATATAATTATATCAAATAACACAAACTCACAGATCAGCCGCTTTTGAGGGTAGCTTTCGTCACAATTCCACGAAAATTTGGAATAATATATCACCTCCTATTCGATTTTCGCAAACAACTAACACATTTAGAATAAAGTATAAAATGCATTTGCTTAAATTACAATTAAAGCTACCTACTAATAATAATTGATAATATTTTAATTACGTGGACACGTCCGTGGAATCTAAGAATGACGCCGCCAGCAACCAACTGCAGGAATAATCTGCCACCTCTCTCTTCTCTCTTCGTAACCTGAAACAATTGAATTTTGTTAGATTTAAACATAGGATTACGTGGTGTAGGATTGGATAGAATTTTAATTTAATAATTATAACTATAAATGAACATAATAAGAAAATATGTATTGTTAGCGATTTAATTTTAAATCGATTTTTATTCTGTATAATTGCAACACTTATGAATAATAATATTTAACTTTGTGGGTAGATTATAAATAAAAAAAAAAGAATAAGATGGAGGGTAATAGAGAGAGGGACATGATTAATTTTTAAGAACGAAAGTGGCTCGATTGTAAAAGGTTTAGATATTTAAGTAAGATTGTAACCAGTTTAATAATGAATAATATAAAGTGATGTGTATATCTGTGTGAGTATTATTTGAAAATCATTGAGCATTCAACATATCAGAAGTGGTAAGACCGTGCGAGAAAACAAAGAAGGTATGAAATTTTTATTACCATTTTAAATCTTCGAATTCACAAACTTTTAATAATGTATATAAATAGATAATTAAATTAAATATAATACTACGTGATAATATCTCAGTATTCAAAGTTTGTCGGAATGTTTAAACAGAAATAAAGATTTAATAACATTAATCTTTTAATATAATAAAATACATAAAATATTTTACTACATAAAAACTGTAACTAGTATATAGTGACAATATATATATATATTAGGTATAAAGATAATATTGTTATTAAAAAAAAAAAACAATATTAAGTTTATATCTATTAGATATAACTAAAATATGATATAATATTTAAAATAGAAAATACAGATGTCAACAAAATATTTTATCAATGTTTCTAATCCGTTTATATTTTTGTTTTTGTTTTTGTCATTTCAATTTGTTGTTTAAAATATAGCTTCTGTAAATTTAATGTGTTGTGTGTGTTTTATCAATGAAATTCATTTTTTTTTTCTCAATCTCATCCTATTTTAACATTCTTTAATTTAACACGTTTTACGTATACTAAATATATATCTATGAATATGATAGTCTCCCTAATTTATTAGACATATATAATCATTTATATATATACATAATATAGTATATAATACATATACATAAATATGTCATCTGCGTCGGCGTGTACACCTTCGTTACGAGATAGTATGGAAAAAAGAAATTCTAGCTCAACTCGTAATCAAAATTATAAACGACGGAGATACGATTTGAGTCGCGGCAGACCATCGAAACGTCGATTGAGCAAACGAGACAGTTATCGTCAACGATCGCGTAACCGATCATCAACGAATACGAGTTCTACTTCTAGTGAGGAATATAATTGCAAAACCAAACGTCGTAAATATCAATTGCGGGGTTACCGTAAAGGTTATCGAGTATCGTCAGATACAACGAGTCCTTCTAGCAGTATAGATTCTAACAGTTCTGATTGCTCCAATCATATTGAGGTTCATAATCGTCAACATAATCGTCATAGCACAACTGACAGTATATCATCTCGTAGTACAGTCACACGCAGAGGCAGATCTCGGTATCGTAAAACTTATAAAGACAAAAGGATTAATAAAACAACTATTTATTGATTTCTTTAAAAAATTTGCGAAGTTTATTGATAATAAACGCAATACTTTTGAGGGAGCTCATAATGTTTTACCAGAATTTGACCCAGATGCAAATGCACAAACGGCTACTGATTGGATTCGCAAAGTTAATGAAACGGCAGCTATTTACAATTGGAGTGAAAAACAAATAATTTACTACGCGATACCCAAACTTTGTGGTTATGCTCGAAAGTGGTACCAAGGGCAAAGTACATTAAACCTAAGTTGGCGGCAATGGCAACGCAAAATTCTCAGGACATTTCCGGACGATAGAAACTATGCGGATCGATTATATGAAATGCTCGAAAGACGGAGTAGGAGAGAGGAATCATTAGAAGAGTATTTCCACGACAAAGCAAGGCTAGTCAAAATGTGCGGTATTAAAGGTAGAAATGCCGTTGACTGCATAATAAATGGTATATTTGATAATAATATAAGACTAAATGCCCAAGGATCCAGTTTTAAAAGACCTTCACAATTACTAAAATACTTACGTCGAATATCGAAGAAACTTTCTGGAAATATAAGAAAATTAGTTTCAGAAAATAAAAATATTGGAAATAAAGAAAGTAACTCTAATAAAATAGTTATGTCTAACAAACCAATGGGTACTGGCTCTCGAAGTAGATTTAAAACGGTACGCTGTTTTAATTGCTCTGAAATTGGTCATACAGCTCCAAATTGTTCAAAACCAATCAAGAGATGCGATAGATGTCATCGTTTGGGTCACGAAAGCTACGAATGTCAGCAGGATAATGGCAACAAGGCAAACAATACTAAGGAGTCGACAGAGGTTAAAGCAGAAATGAAAAAGGTATTACAAATCACAATGGAAGACAAATTAAATGGCAAGTATTACAAATCTATAAAGTTAAATGGTATTATAAGGTCGGCTTATATCGATTTTGGAAGTCAGTGTACATTAATAAAAGAAAAAATAGCTTCTGAAAGTAAGTTGACACTCGATAAAATTGGTCTTCCAGTAATTAGAGGATTTGCGCTTGGTTGTGTTTCACCTCTAGGAAGAGTTCAAGTAAACATTGAAATAGATGCAGTAACAGCTATCGTAGATGCATTTGTTGTTACTGATGATTTATTAAGTACAGACGTTTTAATTGGCCAATCGCTCACAGAACTACCAACAGTAACAGCAATAAAAACTAATACTCAATTGACTTTATATTGTGATGATTCCATGATGGACTGTATTAATTTTTATAATTCCTTCGACGTGAATGTAGAAGGATTAAAAAATCTAACTGTACACACTGATAAAGAATATACCGGTAATCTATTTATTTCCGGAAATGTGTGTTTAAAGCCCGGACATAAATATATTACGCTACAAGGTGTTTTTTATTTTAAAGAAGGCATTGGACAAGTAATTCTCATCAATGTATCTGGAAACCCTTTGAAATTCGACAAAGATAAGATTATTGCACGTGCTGTAAAGTTACCTGAGATGGAATGCAACAGGGCTATCGGAAAAAAATTAAATACGAATTTATCCGATTATAAGACTACAGATGATTTTACAACGTATAAAGAACCTATTACTATGGATATGCTAAATATTGGTCCTAAAGTATCAGACGAACAAAAATATCGACTTTTGGAATTGCTAAATGAGTATCGTAATTGTTTTGCGTTCAACATGCAGGAACTGGGTTTGACAAAAATTAGCGAAATGACGATACGGCTTAATGACGATAACCCAGTAACTTATAAACCATATCGTCTTCCATACAGTGAGAGGGCTATTGTTAGAAAAATGGTGGGTGAATTACTGGCAAATAATATAATTAAAGAATCGCATTCTGCATATGCTAGCCCAATAGTTCTAGTCCGGAAGAAGCATAATGATTATCGACTTTGCGTCGACTATCGGGCATTAAATAAGAAAACAATAAAAGACAGTTACCCGATGCCAGTCATTGATGACCAACTTGACCGCTTAAGTGGAAAGGCATACTTCACAAGTTTAGATTTGGCATCGGGATACTACCAAATACCAGTTAATCAATCATCGCAACACATCACAGCTTTTGTAACACCCGATGGGCATTATGAATATACAAGAATGCCCTTTGGCTTAGTGAATGCACCTGCTGTATTCCAAAATATGATTAACAAGGCTTTGGGTAATAGAAGGTTCGAACTCGCTATTCCATACTTAGATAATTTATTATCAGCAGCCAAAAACTTCGATGAATCATTCAATATGTTAACCGAAATACTAGAATTGCTGGAAAATGCTGGACTGACATTAAATCTTAAAAAGTGCTACTTTTTCCAGTCAGAGATAGACTATCTTGGTTATGAAATTTCTGAATTAGGCTTAAGACCTGGTACTAAAAAAATACAAGCTGTGGCAGAATTCCCAACACCAACGAATGTACACCAGATAAGGCAATTCGTAGGGTTAGCAAGTTTCTTCAGAAGATTTGTCTATAATTTTGCTACTGTGATAAAACCTTTAACTACTCTAACAAAGGCAGACGTACCCTGGGAATGGGGAACTGAACAAGAAAACTCTTTCGAAGTTATTAAAGCAAAACTTACAAGCAGACCAATTTTAGCACTATACGATCCTAACTGTGAAACGGAAGTACACTGTGATGATAGCAAAGTAGGTATTGGTGGGGTTTTGTTACAAAGAGCAGAGAGTAGCATGCCTCTGCGGGCAGTAGCTTATTACAGTCGACAAACAACACGAGAGGAATCATTTTGGCATTCCTACGAATTAGAAACCATGGCTGTTGTTTTATCCTTAAAAAGATTTCGTATCTACTTAATAGGGTTAGAATTTAAAGTAATGACTGATTGCAATGCTTTACGTGCGACGTTAACAAAAAGAGACTTAATACCAAAAGTAGCTAGATGGTGGCTTATGTTACAGGAATTTAACTTTTCGATAGAGTATAGACCAGGACATAATATGCAGCATGTAGATGCATTAAGTCGCAACCCAGTGTTACCGGCGGTCGAACAAGAGGAACTTGAGATTTTAAATATTACTACTCATGATTGGCTACATAGCGTGCAGATGACAGATCCTCGCCTGAAACACATTAAAAGCGTTCTACATACAACTGATGACGACCTCAAAGAAATTAAAAATAATTATGTTCTCCGTGATGATAAATTATATAGGCGCGTTGGAGGCAAATTAAAATGGGTGGTGCCACATGGTGCACGTTGGCGCATTTGTCAACTGAATCACGATGAAGCTGGACATTTTTCATTCGAGAAGACTATAGAGAAAATAAATGCTGATTATTGGTTTCCCAAAATGAAACGTTTTGTGAAGAAGTATGTCGATGCTTGTATAAACTGTGCATACAACAAAGAACTTACAGGGAAAAAATCTGGGTACCTTAACCCAATTCCTAAATGTAATTCTATATTTCATACCATTCACATGGATCATTCGGGGCCGTTTATAAAAAGTAAACGTGGAAACACTTACATTCTGGGAGTAATCGACGGTTTTAGTAAATTCATATTTATTAGAGCAGTTAAAAATACAAAATTGCGGACAACTATTAAAGTTTTGGAAGAAATATTTGCAACGTTTGGATATCCTATAATAATTATATCTGATCAGGGTACTACCTTTACTTCTAATGAATTTAGAAACTTTGTGAAAACATTGGGTATTAAACATACTTACAATGCTGTTGCTACACCACGCGCTAATGGTCAGATCGAGCGTTATAAAAGGACTATTTTAAATGCACTTTCATCAATGAATCACGGCCTTGACGAAAAAGATTGGGATGTAAATATAAATAAACTACAATGGAGTTTAAATAATACTATAAATAAGGGGACTAATAAATCTCCTGCAGAAATTGCCTTTGGACACAGAACCACCGGTGAATCCGAAAATATTTTAAAAGGTGCTATATCGGATGTGATGAACCCAATAACAGACAAGGAAAGAGAAGAAATAAGAGAAACAGTTCAAGAGACCATTAAGGAAAAACAAAGAAAAATGAAAGAAGCTTTTGATAACAAAAGGGCCCCTAACTAAACTAACTAAAATATTTAAGGAAGATTTAGTAATGATACCAAACCATAATACAGAGAAAGGAAAGAGTAAGAAATTGGCACCAAAATTTCGGGGACCATTTAAAATAACTTCAGTTCTGGATAAAGATAGATACGAAGTGTCAAGTATAGAAGGTCACAGTAAAAGAAAATATAAAAACATATTTGCTGCAGACCAATTAAAACCTTGGATAAATTTCACGCTATCTCCACTTGAGAGCGAACAAAGTAGTAGTGATGACGACTCCCAGGAAGTCGAATAATTATTTATTTATTTATTTTAACAATTTTTATCCTTACCTAAGTGTCCATATCCTTGCCTGTTTCAGTATAGATTCGTAAAAAGGACAGATCGGTGCTAGCGGAAAGTATCCGGCTGTCAAAGCAAATCAGGTCATACTATGAAGTGAAATAGCAGACGATGATTTCGAGTGGCAACGGCAGCACATTAAATAGAAGTTGAAGAGCAGGCCGTACCCCTCTGGTGGCAAGCGGTAGCTTATTATATGACATTATTGGGCAGGCCGTACCCCTTTGGTGGCAAGCGGTAGCTCATTTTATAACATTATTGGGCAGGCCGTATCCCTTTGGTGGTAAGCGGTAGCTTTGTATATAAAGTTATTGGGCAGACCGTACCCATTGAGAGGCAAGCTGTAGCTCATTGAACATTTAATGAGCAGGCCGTACCCTCCGAATGGCAAACGGTAGCAAACTACACAAAGGTTAACCAGGCCGTAGCCCTCGGGTGGCAAACGGTAGCTGATGATTGGCAACAAGTGTTTCTAAGTTTGTGAAGTTCGTGAGGGACGTGATGATTAATAAGTTAATAGTGTTAATCAAATACAGAGAAACTGAGTCTAATTTCGTATGGAAAGTGATAATTCAAAAGTGACCAAAAGCTTTGCGTTTAATGTCTACTGTGTTTAAATTCGTTATTTTAATATTTTTGTTATAAAAGTCTAGTATTTTTATAATTTTTAATATAACAGATAATCATGTAGAGTTTAAATTTATAACATAATAATGTGATAATAAATAAATTGTGCTAGATTGTTTGTAATCTCGAAAGAAAGAAAAGTATGGGGTCATACTTGCTTTAGGAAGGCCGAGCCGTGTTAGGAATGAGGCCATTCCTATTGCAGGACAGCCGTCTGTTAGCGATTTAATTTTAAATCGATTTTTATTCTGTATAATTGCAACACTTATGAATAATAATATTTAACTTTGTGGGTAGATTATAAATAAAAAAAAAAGAATAAGATGGAGGGTAATAGAGAGAGGGACATGATTAATTTTTAAGAACGAAAGTGGCTCGATTGTAAAAGGTTTAGATATTTAAGTAAGATTGTAACCATTTTAATAATGAATAATATAAAGTGATGTGTATATCTGTGTGAGTATTATTTGAAAATCATTGAGCATTACACAGTATATATGTATATATATATGTATAAATAACAATTTCATAAAATAAATAATTTGATATTGATGTATTTTAAATATACCTGACATGATATGGCCATCAAGCTGAATGCAGATTAATACTCCAAGGCAGCATTGGCTGCGGCGCGTCCGCTCCTACTGTAGGCTTCTAGGACCCAGTTCTTATAGAGATTTTAGTTAGCTGTCCCTAAAAAAAAAAGGAAAAAAAAAATAAATATAATAAATTGTTGCTATGCCCCTACAATATTTATAACTTTCTTTTATCGACATTACTTTTTTTTTTTTCTCTCTCTCTCGTTGTCTATAAAAATAATAATAATAAAATTGGATATAATTGTTCATAGTTGTACATCAAAATAAATAAAGTACATAATTTGTTTTACTTCTTTAAGTTATTACCTTTCAACACTTACCGGTACTCAAAATCTTTATCTGTTGTTGTCGTCTAGGGATAACACCGACCGCCATGACACCCTATGGCGTGATCACTGATGCGAGACGGGAGTACGTTAACACTATAATATTAATTCGCTACCGATTTATACTATGGTGTTATTACTATAATACTTCTATGTTATGCATTTTCTCTCGATTTTGCCGTCAAATGTTTATATTTATTATCTATGATATTTTATATTAGATTACCTACGACCTTCTAAGTTTATATTAATTAACACAAAACAGCCTTTTTTCGTTTTAAGTGTTAAGTCCACTTTAGGTTAAGGAATAATGTTGTAATAAAGTTTTGGATAAGTAAATTGGTATAATTTTGTAATGTATATTGTTTTATGTTTTATGTTGTTAATTTTTTTTTTTTTTTTAGTAATAAAATTTAGAAATTAGTTTTGGTCACTGCACGTCATGGATGAAAAGGCTGCCACTGAAAACCAGTTTCTAGGTATTTCCTAGGTTATGCTGAGTGGCATACCTTTTTGGGACATAAGCTGCAGTATTTTTTATTATTATTATTTTTTTTTTTAATTAAGTCTTTGGTTCTAAGTATGTTTTGCATTTTTTTTTTTATACTTTGGTTTTGTTTTAGTTTTTTTTATTTTTTATGTAATTTTTTTCTTTCTACGTCATAAATTAACTTAAATTCTGTGTTACTTTTGTCATTTCTTTTTTATCTTCTTATTATTACTCATGTGGTGTGATCCAAATAAAAACTTTATCTATCTATCTATCTATCTATCTTATTTTTTGTACCTACTTATATTATAGTTTTATTATATTTTGTTTCTTGTCTTCAATGTTTGTCAAATATTTATGTCCCAAATAAAGATTTACTTACTTACTAAATATTATTCGTAAAAGGGTTTGGTCCTATTTTTATGAACTATTTCTTCCTTATTCGAGTTATTTTTAATCCTAACATTACATCCTAAGTCTTTTACAACTGTATATGGTCCTTTATAAAGAGGATCTAGTTTTCTACCTGTTTCTATCTTAATTAATATGAAGTCTCCTACATTATATTTAACTGGACTTATAGAAATATCATACTTAGATTTTCGCTTATGTTTATTAGTTATTAAGTTATGTTTAGCTTCAGTTTGTGCTAGCTGTAGTCTATATTTTAATTGCAATGGATCAGCAATCAGAATTATACAGCGGATCTACATTATTACTGTTTTGTAAGTGGTAGTGCCACACTGCATACCTTCGGGTTGCAGCCGAATGGGCCGGCACGCCCGGGGAAGTACCACTCTCTCACTTAAAATCGGCGTGAAGTGGTAGCTATGCTACCGCGTTTCGTCTGGTATGTGAGAGTCCCGGAGGCCCGATCCCCCCCCCCCAACCATGATGGTTGTGCAGAATTTAGTTATATTACCATCAGTGACTGCGGTGGAGAATCCCTCTCTGGGCATCCATGCTCAGGGCGTACACCACCTGAGCAGGGATGCCCAGGCTGCCCTCCGAATTCTGGGGGGGGGGCAATTTTGCGCTCGCCACTGTTCGGGGCAAGCGGAGCAGGCATCATAAGGCAACCCTTACCACCCTCACTGTGGACTTCTGCAACATAAGGGGACTCAACTCGAACTTGAACGCCGTCCACTTTCACCTTGAGACGGCGAAGCCGGCCTTGCTCTTTCTTACCGAGACTCAGATATCTTCTCCTGCCGATACGACTTTTCTTTCCTACCCCGGGTATAAATTGGAACATCCCTTTGTACCACGAGCTGGGGTGTGCGTTTACGTCAGAGATGATATCTGCTCTCGACGCCTCGGCAGCCTTGAAGGACAGGACCTATCAATTATCTGGCTGCGTGTAGATTGTGACGACCATCCGCGAATCTACGCGTGCGTTTATAGGTCCCTTAGCGGTAATGCCGAAACCGACCGACTGGTTGAGCACGTCCAAATGGCTACAGATTCCGTACTGCAGCAGATCCCATCCGCAGAGATCGTGGTTCTTGGTGATTTTAATGCCCACCATGCCGAATGCTAATACCAGCTATCATAACCTACGATAACCTGATAGCTAATAATAGCTATCAGGTTATCGTCGATCCCCCTCTGGGCTCGTCGGACTACTGTCTCGTTCGGAGTACAGTTCCGGTTATGCGGTACTCACGACCTCGTTTCATGGGCTGCCGCCGCGTGTGGCACTACAAGTCAGCGGATTGGGATGGGATGCGGTCTTTCTTTGCCTCCTACCCATGGGGGCAGGTTTGTTTCTCGCTGGATGATCCGAGCGTTATTGCCGACTCTGTTGCCGATGTGGTGCTTCAGGGTATGGAACTGTTTATTCCGTATTCTGCGGTGCCCATCGGTGGCAAGTCCCAGCCCTGGTTTGGTCGTTTCTGCAAAACGGCCTCACGCCGAAAATGGGAACGTTACCATGACTGGGCTAACGCATCAGCGTCTCGTGATGTAAAGACTAGCGCATTCAGAAAGGAATATAACTCTGCCTCTAGGTCCTTCAAAAATGTGATTGCTAAGGCGAAGAAGGAGTACATTGGCAGAATTGGCGAGAGACTGGTGCGTCTCCCTTCAGGAACACGTACGTTCTGTTCTCTCGCTAAGGCTGTTCTTGGGAATTTCTGTCAGCCTTCCTTTCCATCTCTGCACAAGGACGGTGAGTCATTGGCCCATACCGCGAAGGAGAAAGCTGATCTGGCTCTCTCTTCCGGCAAAGTGCAGTTCGTAAAGCACTTTTTTCCTTGGACATTCATAAGTCGAGTGGACCCGATGGCATCCCTCCAATCGTGCTACGGACATGTGCTCCCGAGTTGGAACCGGTCTTAACGCGTCTTTTCCGGCAATCTTACGCATTACGCGTCGTCCCGATCTCCTGGAAGCCTGCTTTAGTGCATCCGATTCCCAAAAAGGGTAACCGCTCAGACCCGTTCAATTATAGGCCTATAGCCATCACCCCCTTGTTCTCATAGGTAATGGAGACCATTGTAAACTGTCAGCTCCTGCGGTATCTAGAGGAGTACCAGCTGATTAGTGACCGCCAGTACGGTTTCCGTCGGGGTCGCTCAGCCGGTGATCTTCTAGTTTACCTTACTCATAAATGGGCGGAAGCAGTTGAGAGCAAGGGGGAGGCATTAGCAGCCAGTCTGGACACAGCGAAGGCCTTCGATCGCATGTGGCACAAAGCGCTTCTTTCGAAGCTTCCTTCCTATGGGCTTCCCGGGAAATTATGCAGTTGGATTACCAGCTTTTTGGCAGATCGGAGCATCAAGGTCGTTGTCGACGGTGCATGCTCTGACCAAAAATTTATCAACGTTGGTGTTCCACAAGGCTGCGTTCTGTCACCCACTCTGTTTCTTCTGCATATCAATGACTTGTTGCAAATCAGGAACATTCACTGCTATGCAGACGACAGTACCGTTGACACCTCATACACCGGCCGTGCTCATATTTCTCTTAAAACGTCGAAGAAAACCGGAACAAACTTGTGTCTGAAATCGAGTCTTCGTTAAACGAAGTCTCGAACTGGAGCCGGCTAAACCTAGTCCATTTCAACCTCAAAAAGACGCAAGTTTGCGCGTTAACCGCTAAAAAAACACCATTCGTCGTATCTCCACGATTCGAGAACATTCCGTTAGCCGCCGCAGCTAGTATCGGAATACTTGGCGTTGATGTTTCGAGCCTCGTTCAGTTCCGCGGTCAACTGGAAGGCAAAGCCAAATTGGCATCAAAAAAGGATTACGTCTCCTACGGACTGCTTACTTCTTCAAGATGACCTTGATAACCTATGCGCATATTGCAAGAACAATTCTTTATTCTTAAATGTAAAAAAATGCAACATCATTTCCTTCACTAGGAGGCATAGTCTTTTTACACATGACTATTGTCTGAATAATACGATAATAAATCGTGTGACCGAGGTGAGAGACCTAGGGATACATCTCGATCAAAAGCTCACTTTTAAGTCCCATATTAATCTGACGGTAGCAAGAGCATTCCGTGTGCTTGGTTTTGTAATTAGAACTGCTAAGGACTTTAAAAACGTCTCCACACTTTCTCATTTATTTAATTTTCTCGTGAGACCCATATTAGAATATGGATCCATTGTTTGGAATCCGCACTATAAATTGCACATCAACCGCTTGGAAAGTGTACAGAGGAAGTACTTAAAACACCTACAGTTTAAATTTAATGACAACACTCATAAGCTCAATAACAGCACTAGTATACTCTCTCTTGCTGATCGAAGAATTTTAAGGGACCAAATTTTTCTGTATAAATTGGTTCGAGGTTTCATAGACTCTCCATACTTGCTAAATTGTGTAAACTTTCGATAACTTTAACACGAAGTAAATATGCTCAAAACGTTTTTATTAATCGTGCATGTAATTATTATAATGAAAAATTTAATAACATTGATCTGTTTGAAGTAGATAATGCTATTAGCATTATCTACTTCAAACAGAATTGAAAATAAAGATATTGCAATTGCTTAATGATAATAATAATAATTTATCATTTAATAATATATATAAATTTTCTTTTTTTCCGTTATTATTTAAAATTGCTGCCTCTATTTGTTTAATAATTTAATTTATAATTTTGTATCTTACATAACTGATTTAATGTTTATAATTATTCTTGATAATTGCTTATTGATTTCATAATTTATCTAATAGACAAGCTCAGATTATTTTAATTTTGTTAATTATATAAATTATCCTTTAAATTAAAATAAAATTGTAATTATGTAATATCCTCCTTTTTTTCTTGTTGCTCTAATAATGTATATTATTTATGAGTGGAAACTTGATTGGCTTGTGATTTAATTTGTATTTGTTAATATTAAGACTTATTGTACTGTTTGTTTCCCAAATAAAATAAAATAAAAAAAAAATAAAAATAAAAAAAAAAAAAGCTCTGTGTGCTCAGCAAGGCAAGACAGTATTTCACGTCTACGTCAACGGCCCATCGCCTAAGACTATACAAGGCGCAAATTCGGCCTCACATGGAGTACTGCTCTCACTTCTGGGCGGGTGCTCCCCAGTACCAGCTCCTTCCATTTGACCGTATCCAACGTAAAGCAGCTCGAATTATCGACGATCAAGCCCTTTCTGATCTGCTCGATCCTTTGGTTTTGCGTAGAGATGTTGGATCACTCTGCATCTTCTACCGAATTTTCCACGGGGAGTGTTCCGAGGAATTGTTTGGATTAATCCCAGCAGCTGAATTCCACCTTCGGACATCTCGACAAAATTCTAAATTTCACCCGCACCACTTAGATGTCCGTAAATCCACAACAGCGCGATTTTTAAGGCATTTTCTGCCTCGCACAACCACTCTGTGGAACCAGCTTTCGCCGACGGATTTTCCGAACCGATACGACTTGGGAACCTTCAAGAAAAGAGCGTACTTATTTCTTAAAGGCCGGCAACGCACCTGTAACCCCCCTGGTGTTGCAGATGTCCATGGGCGGTGGTAATCATCTTTCCGTCAAATCCGTCAATCAATCTTTCCATCAGGTGAGCCTCCTGCTCGTTTGCCCCCTACACCATAAAAAAATAAAAAGTTAAATTAGAGGGTATATTGCATACTTTACCAAACCTAATTCATGTGGCGTGTAATTCGTTTCCGAATTAACTGTATTATTGAAACCGAAACACCAGAAAGATAACCAATAAAGTATCCGAGTGATTGCTACACTGAATTCTTAGAAAGGAACCTTACACTTTATGGGTGTTTTCTAATGCACCTATTGACTCGTGGTGGTAAGCAGTCGATGATAGTTTTTTTATATTCAAGATCTTACAAACCTGAGGGCCTAGCCAAGTTATATTCGTTTCATATCGAATCTCTTTCTACAATCGTTAACGCTTCGGCGTAAGCGATTATAGAAAACAATAAGTTGCTAGCCAAATTGACACGAGTGATTCGATCGCTCATTCTACAATGAACTTAGAAAAAACCTACACTTTAGTCTATGGTGAGCGATCTTACAAACGTCAAACCAACGTCAAAGTCGCAGTTGTGTACTTTGAGCGCGGGATCAACTCTTGTTTTGAATTGAAGTTTGAAGAATATTTATTTGAAGTGTTAAAAAACAAGTAAATTAAATAGGGTGGGTATATATTCTCCTTGTAATTGGTTTATATCAATATCACAGTGCCGAATGTAAATTTGAACATTACTTGTGACTCGAAATTTTATTTTATTATCCTGCTTAAGTATGACCGATACCTTAAATGATGTGATAACTTTTATAGAATGGAATATAAATCTCGAGCAAGCCCAGAACAGTTTGCAACTTTACTGGAATTTATGGAAAGGTACGTAAAATTATTAGTTATTTCGTAAATATATTCCTTTGTTATTTGAAAATCTATCATACTGTAGCACTTGAAAGTTTGAAACATAAATAATGACGCGATACGCGATAGGAACTAATATTACCACTTACGAAACAAACAATAATTGTGTTTGATTCTTTACTAAATCAACAGACCCTTTGTTTCTCTGAAATAGTTTTAACTTCTTCTAGTTATGGCGATATATCGAGGCCCCAGCAAGGGCCACAAGGTCGAATTAAAGCTGACCGACTGTGGCAGCAATTAGAAGAGTTATAAACTCCATAGGTGGAGGAGTAGTAAAACCAAGGGACAAGTGGAAAAAAGTATGGTTCTAACAAAACCCCCCTAAAAATATTATTTTATAGTTTTCTATAATTATCATTCATTCACTTCATTATTATCAATCAGCTTATTTCAAAAATTATAAAATAATTGATGAAAATATTAATGACAAAAATTAACAAATAATGTCCAGGTGTGGGCAGACTGGAAAGCTAAAACTAAGAAAAAAGCTTTAGCATTACGTCGTGAGGCTTCTGGTACTGGTGGTGGTCCAAGCAGCAGACAAACTCTCACTGCTTCAGAAGAGAGGGTGTTGTGTATAATGGGTTTGACTGCTGTAGTTGGTCAAGCTGGAATTATAGAGAGAGGCTTGGATTCTAGTTTTTTTTTTGCTTGGGGTCTTGGCTTATTAGTGTATTTTCTTCTTTAAATAAAAATTATCAAGTTGTTCATATTTTTAGGCTCAACCATCAGTGAGAAACATTCAACCATCCCCGACCTGAGATTCTAATTGTACGGTCTGTCCACCACAAATTTCTACCACAGCCACGGATGAAATTATGTTGGATTTTATTCCTTCATGCTCTATACAAGGTACCTTTTTTTTAAAGATACAATGTTTTGCCTGAACAAATTTATTTGTGCCCAATTGTGCCCAATTTAAAATATAGTTTTTTAACATCAACACATCCACCACCAGTGCTAACGCCGCCGCCCGGCACTACGTCCTCGCCGGTGCCGTCAGCGACGACACCTGCCGCTTCCACGTCACGGGGTGCTCCTCAACGGCAGCGACATCAGGCAAATCCGTCGCCTTCAGCGTCGCCCACCTCAACTCCGCGGCGCCATAGGCTCCTCCGAGCGCGCACACGCCGGGTTCAAACACCCTTTGAACGAGCCACAAGTGAGTTTGTGGCTGTTGAGAAATGCCGGCTCCAACTTGAGGCAGACCGTGAAAAAAATTACCATCAAAGAGAGTTGGAAAGATTAAAACTAGAGTCTAAAAGAATTGAGGTCCAAGAAAAGCAAAACGAAATTTTAGACAGTTTAGCTAATACAGTAGCCAATTTAATAGAAATTTTACCACAGTTGGGACCATCATCACTGCCTTCAACAGATATTATCCCATAAAATATCAATGTAGTAATAATGATCTCAGGTGTGGCTTACGTACATTTCAAATTGCCTACAGTATTAGTTTTTTTTTTAAAGTTTCTGACTCCGCAAAGCTAGTAAATCATTGGTGCAATGTATCCGTTTGTACAATAAAATTCTACAGCTATTTTTAATTTGTGATTCATACATTCATATTCGTTTGTATTTTAAATGTTTGAAAAGAGTAACTATTGAGGTTCTTGCCAGTTCTTCTGTGTAGAACCGGTGGTAGCCACTTAATATAGTTTTGTAAAATAATGTTTCAAAAGTCTACTTCAATAAGAATAATTTTATTGTATTATTGTGTGATTACTTTAATTTTGTTGTAGCATTTAAGAAACCTGATTTTACCCAAATGTTCTTTTTTGTTCTTACCTACACAATAATACTAAATTATCCATATTATATTATATTTTAACGGTGTCTTTTATTTAAATATAAATGTTAGTGTTTTAATAAAAATTTTTTTGTAATAATAAATCTGTTTTATTATTAAATAAATTACATTTAAAGTAAAATAACCTAGATTTGTTCACAATACAATCAACTTATTAATATTTACAGAAGATAAATTAAGTATAGAGTATAAAAGTTTAATTTATAACTTAGAAATGTAAAATAGATTCCTATTACAGCTTAAAATAATCTTACTATATCCTATTCAATAAACAACTCAGCATGGCTCTTCCTTTGATTACTTCACTCTGGCTACCTACAAACACAGTGGATGTGGGATCTTGCATCATTGTATCATCCCCATTGTCATGTGCAGCAGGAAGTGGTTGTAGTGGTGGCAGCCCAGCTTGCAAAGCTATATTATGTAATACACAACATGCCATTGTAATTTTGCTAGCTACACGAGGATGATAGAGAAAAACCCTGTCTCTAAGCAAACATCTCCACCTTGCTTTGAGTAATCCAAAACATCGCTCAATGCAGGTACGGGCTTGCACATGCAATCGAGTGTATTGGTCTTCCCTAGAACCTTCAACTGCATTGAGGATAGGTGTCGTAAGCCAAGGGCGTTGTGGATATCCAGAGTCACCTGAAAATTATTTTAAAATCTGGTTAGTCACAATTAAACTCCTTTAGATTAGATCTTTTTATTATTATAAATACCTACCTAAGAGCCATACTTGCTCATTATTTTGATGAAGTTCACGCATATATAATTCAACTCTACTAGAAGCCCATATATGTGAATCATGTGTAGCTCCACCAAACTGCATTTACATTTAAAATTAAAAGATTACTATCACAAACCTGAAAATAAAACCTCTATTAAGTTTGATATCTCACTCTAACAACTCTAATTTCTGCTAAATCAACTCCTGAAAATTCTCCTTTTTCCTTTAGTCAATTTACTGATAGTGATGTTAAGAAGAACATTTTAGCAATAAATTCTGATGCCGTTGGTTCGGATTGCATTAGTCGTAAGATGATCCTCCCAATCCTAGATATCATAATTCCTGTAGGCACACATATTTTAAACCAATCCATTATCCTTTGTGAATTCCCCGAATCCTGGAAAGACGCACAAGTCATCCCCCTCCCCAAAAAAACAAATCCTTCATCTTACACTGATTATCGTCCTATATCTATTCTCCCTTTCCTGTCTAAAGTACTTGAGCGCCTTATTCACAATCAATTAAACCAATACCTTTCAAAAAATGTCCTATTGAATCCTTTACAATCTGGCTTTCGTCCTGGTCATAGTACGACTACGGCTCTGATCAAAATAACTGATGACATTAGATTAGGAATGGATAATCAACAGGTTACTGTGTTGACATTATTAGATTTTAGTAATGCTTTCAACACTGTAGACTTTGATATTCTTCTTGCTATTTTGTGTTCTCTTAACATATCTCCTAAAGTAATCGATTGGTTTCATTCTTACTTGTATGGGCGCCGGCAACGGATAAGAGTTCAAGATTCTTTCTCAGAATGGGCTCCTATAACTGCTGGCGTTCCACAAGATGGCGTGTTGTCTCCCCTCTTGTTTTCGGTCTTTATAAGTACCATCACTTCTCATATATGTTCTCTCTATCACCTGTATGCAGATGATCTTCAGATCTATTCACAAAGTAAAATTGCGAACCTTCCTGAAACTATACATTTAGTAAATAATGATTTATTAAATATTTCAAAGTGGTCTACTGCATTTGGATTACGTGTAAACCCAAATAAAACACAGGTGCTGATTATTGGTAGTTCAAAATTAATTTCACGTATATCTTTTTCGGATCTCCCGGCTGTACACTTTAGCGGTGTTAACATACCGTTCAGTGTTACAGCTAGGAATTTGGGAATTACCTTTGACCAGCACCTATCTTGGGAACCACAGATAAGTGAGACTAGTAAAAAAATTTTTGCAGCCGTTGGCTCCCTTCGAAGATTACGCAACTTTCTACCCATCCCTACCAAAATTATGTTAGCACAGTCACTCCTACTACCAATTCTCGATTATGCTGACGCATGTTATCTTGATCTAAAAGAGGAGCAACTTAATAAACTTGAGCGTCTCCAAAATCTTTGCATCAGATTCATATTTGGTCTTCGTAAATTTGATCACGTTTCTGAATTTCGTAAAAAGCTCAAGTGGCTCCCAATCCGGCTTCGCAGGAATACTCACATCCTTCAACTTCTGTACTGTATTCTGTTCAATCCGTCCTCTCCTTCATATCTAAAAGAACGTTTTCAATTTCTCAGTTCTTCACATAGCCATAATCTTCGTTCTAAAGAGAATTTGGTGCTAAAAATACCTCCCCATACAACATCTTTTTATAGTGACTCATTTACAGTCCATTCAATTCTTCTTTGGAACTCTCTTCCACTAGAAGCAAGACGTGCACCAACTATTACTTCTTTTAAAAAAATGATAAAAGAGCACTATCTTGCTTCATGAAGAAATACTGCAATTCAATATTTTATTTATTATGTAAGTATCTATAGTATGTAAATGTATATATTTATAATGTATATGTATATTATATTGTTATATAATTATATATTTATGGAATATTTATTTATGTATCGTATATATACATATATATATATATATATATATATATATATATATATATATATATATATATATTGTATCTATTTTTTTATGTATTAAATAATTTGTATACCCCTACCATCCTATCTCTCTCCTCTACCAAAGGTTGCCTGGAAGAGATCGCTGTTTTAGCGATAAGGCCGCCTATTGTACATTTTTCTTTTCTTTGTTTTTGTTGTACTCCTATTATTTTTGTCTATATTGGTGTGCAATAAAGAGTATATAAATAAATAAATAAAATGCCGTACAATATAAATAATTATTATATCTACCATTTGAACATTTAAGGAATGATATCCTTTTCTATTATAAAAAAGATGCTCTTCATGGTTGGGCTTTAACAAAGCTATATGGGTGCAATCTATGCACCCAATTACACCAGGCAGGCCAAATCTTCTTTGGAACCTCGTAAATTAAAATGTTATGTTTATTAAATTTATTTCATAAAATAAATATTGTTACTTTAAATGCTCACTCTTGTCTTATAAATGCTCTGTCTTGTCGTGTTTTCGGAAATTTGATCCATTTTTCCATGATAGCAGAGTGGTTCAAAGCATCAATGACTTGTCTTATGCACCGACTAGCTGTCCGTTGGGCAAGATGCTGAGAAACCCCAACAATTTGCTGATAGGATCCTGTTGCTAGGAAACTAAGAGTGCACAATACCTACAAACACACATTGTATTTGATATTTAAAATATAAATATCAAATACAATATATATCTGTAGGATAGTGGGCGGAATTAGACGGATTGTCAGGAGGTCGGGTTCCCATTTTAAGAAACAACAATTGAGGTTTTAAATAACAATAGAATTTTATTTACAATAATTACAATAATAATAATCTTATAATAATTTACATACAATCAAACAGACAAGCCAGTGGTATACAGCCAATTCAATATGCCGAAAGGCAGCGTAACCGCGTACAAGCGGGCAAGTACAGCTAACTAAATAGCGTAGCAAAAGCAGTCAAGCCTGAGGGGTAAACCGACAGTTTTGTCGGGAGCTAGAGCTCTTGCTTGAGTCGATCCTCGGAATCGACTGAAGACTACCTAGTGAACACGGTATTTATACCCTAGCCCCTACTCCCAACAACTCTGTCCGTGGCGCGAAACGCCAGCCACGTGTTTACCAAAATGTAAATACAAAGCAATTAAATCTGCTAGGAAGGTAAAAGTCACAAAATATTCCAATATGAATTATCGTTAATCAAGAACAGTCAATTTGAAGTTATTTCTAGGTGACACGAATTAAACAATCGTTTATAATGTTTCATAACGCTATTAACAATTACCGAAATCGGAACTAGTCGTCATAAGTCAATCGCAGATAGCTAGTAAATCATACCAGATATAATTAGGAATTGTCGTAAAAGATTTACATTAAAAATCTAGCTAATTGTGATTATCATCGAGTAAACAACAAATAAATCAAGTTGGGTACTTTTATCATTACGTTGATGTGACGACTGACTCTGACATATCTATTGTGAGTAATTTTTATTATTGTAAAAATATTGTTTATGTTATTATTATATAACTGTAACGTAAATAACTGTTGTGGCTGTCTTGAAGAGTCACACACTTTATGTTAATTCTGAATATGTTTTTATTAAATTACTGGACCGTAACTGGAAGCTTTAGTATGAGATAGCATATCCGTTTCCGTCGAATTTCTACCAGTTTCCGGTCACTTTTTACCCCTAGTGGCGCCGCCTGGTGGTCGTGTGGCGTTTCGTATTCCGTCGAAGCAACAAACTCGCAGTATCTAAATTATTGCGAAATTAATCTTTTTCTTTTTATTAAAACGTACAGTTTAAATAAAATTTAAATAATACATTTTTGAAACATTCAATCGTGAAGTCAGAAATAACGAATTCATCACCTTGTGATAATAAGGAGGGTAAGCATAAAATAAACTGTAAGTGCAAATTGTTTTGTTCTACCAGTTATCCGTGCTTGTTTTTCAGTTTTATAGTGTTGAATAAAGTGCTTGTGTCTAACATAATCTGATTTCAGATATAGATAACCACGAAAATTTATTAAATACAGAGGCGATACCTGGCTCTAGTGGAGTGTCTCGCAAGCGCAATCGGAGCTATTCTAGTAGCGACAGCACAGTAGTAGTTCAAGCAATTCGTCATCTTCTAACAATAAACGAAAGCGTTTACGCCGACAGCGTCGCAAGAAAAGTAAACGACAACATTCGGAGCAGATGGAAAAACTTCTCAAGGAAGTGGGTGAGCTTCGTGAACATATTTTTTCATCAAATAACGTTGAGGCAAATTGTAATGACATGGACCATGTTTCAATTTGTTCTGGAATAAGTGGAAATCTTTTTGAGCACCAAGATATAAGCAATGAAAGATGTATTAATAATGAATGTCCAAATTCGAATCAAAACTTTACGTTCGATATCGAGACAAAGTTAAAAGAACCACCTGTTCCCAGAACATCAGAAATTTTTTTGAAAATGTTAAACGATGTGCAGCATTTAGGTTCTCCATCTTGGTCAGAAATAAGATACGCAGAAACACAAAAAATGTACAATCATACTCCCGGTTTCGTTGATTTAGAGACGAATGAGGAGGTTAAAATATACGACTCCCTTCGTTATTTAGCATTAGCTGACAGATCCTATGCAGCTATTACCTATTCTATATTAAAACAAAAGGAATGTTTGCAAGAAAGTATTCGTAATCTTCTTTTGTGGGCTAAAAATACCGAAGTTAATTTTGATAATTTGAATATTAAAGTTGATGAACTATTCCAAAAAGGTGATTTAAATAAAGTTTCATCTGATCTTTTGCAATTAGTTTGTGGTCATAGGGCTGAAACTATTCAAATGCGCCGCGAATCCATAACAAGCCAAGCTAAAGATCCATTGCTCAAAGCATCGCTTAATAGAATTCCACCTTCTAATAAGTACATTTTTGATTCTGAACCTTTTACAAATGCATTAGAAAAGGCTGGGGGTGTTCGTAAAGCCTTTTGGCCTGTAAAAATAGATGGATCTTCTCAAATGAAATCCAATCGATCAAGTCGCCGCCCCTCGCGGGGGCTAAACATGCGACATGCAGTTCCATCACGTGGAACGCAACAATTTCATGAGTCAGTCTTTACTACTCGTGACACACACAATGATTCGCAAATTCATTGTAATAATGCATTCTCGCGGGGTGCCAGATATAATATTCCTGTAAGTGGTCAAAATTCTAACGAATTCTCCATTGTCTCGAACCAACCAAGAGAGTTATTTCCCAGCCGAGGCTCGCGGCCCGATCGTGGATATAATAGAGGACGTACAATTACACGAGGTTCAAGGGGACAAAAACGGTACAAACAATGACTCGGGTCCCTTTCGAGCAGGTCAGTTGAGGTATTTTCTTCCACAGTGGAAGGAAACGGGTGCGACAAAAATAATTTTAAATCAAGGCTATCGAATCCCCTTTGTCCAAAAACCACCACTCTTGTTTCCGAATTTAAAAGATATCCATTTCCAGACCCAAGTAACAAAAGAAATGTCCACAATTATTTGCAAAATGAAAGAGCAGGGTATACTCAAAGTAGTTCAAATTTCGCCAAGTTTTGTCTCCCCCCTATTTTTAGTTCCGAAACCCGACGGATCTGCTCGACCAATTGTCAATCTAAAACGATTAAACGACTATGTAGTCACCGAGCCATTTCAATTGATAAATATGTACCGAATACCCGACTTCTTGCAACCTTGAGACTGGATGTGCAAAGTGGATCTATCCCAAGCATATTTCCATGTCAACGTGGTCAGGTCACACAGACGCTATCTACGTCTAGTGTACGACCACGAACTCTTGGAAATGACATGCCTGCCATTCGGATTGAGCACAGCACCCAAAACTTTCTCAATACTCACGAATTGGGTGGCCCAGATACTCCGACAAAGATACAGTATGAGAATATTAGTGTACCTAGACGATTTTATAATCGTACATCAAAATATTCACATACTTTGCAATCATGTGCAACAAACCGTAGAAATATTACAAAAATTGGGTTGGCAGATAAACTTTCAGAAATCGATTCTTCGTCCCGTAAAAAGTCTGGTCTACTTGGGTATCCTGTGGGACCCATGGATAAATCTAAAATCCCTTCCAAGGGACAAGATTGCCACAATAATCAAAACGGCAAAGTCAGCCATCAAAAATACGACGATAAAATTAAAAGATCTTCAAAGAATAGTGGGACTACTAAATTTTGCCAGTTTTGTAGTACCACGAGGTCGACTAAATTATCGTCAACTGCTAAGGTCCATACATTCAATACAAAATCTTCCAATCAAAAGATATCCGCTCACTCAAAATGCCTTAAGCGAACTGACTTGGTGGACTCAAAATTGTCATTTATCCACGGCTATCCATTACCCGCCTCCGACAAACTTCTTGACAACGAACGCGTCAGACCAGGGATGGGGCGCACAACTCAACAATATGACTCTCTCGGGCACTTGGTCAAACGAGGAACAGACAATGCATTGCAACTCAAAAGAGATGCTAGCCATACTCTACACAATCCAAAGCCAGATTCAATTATTAAAATACAGTTCTGGACTCATTCAAAGCGACAACAGAACAACTGTTTTGTTATCTACGGAACGAAGGAGGGACAAAATCACTACAGCTAACAGAAATCACACATCAAATTTTGAGTCTTTTAGATCAGAACCAGATACATTTCAGCATTCATTACATACCAGGGAAATACAACAATCATGCCGATCACCTTTCACGCCATCGATGCCCACCAGAATGGCACCTGTTACCAGCCTCAGTGGAGTCCATATTTGTAAAATGGGGAACCCCCGTTGTAGATCTGTTTGCCTCTGCAAAAGCTCACATAGTCCACAACTATGTGTCTTGAGATCTGACAGACAAACAAGCCCTATTTCACGACGCATTCAGTTCTCCGTGGAATTACCCACTCGCGTGGGTGTTTCCGCCACCATTTCTGATCCCGAAAGTTCTAATGCACTTAAACCAGTCGACAGGAATATTTCTAATTGTAGTTCCTCGATGGGAGAAAGTATTTTGGCGTCCAGACCTCAAGGCGCGAGCATTAACAACACCAATAATACTGAGGAACCTACAGAAAAATCTAGTCGACACATCGACGGGACTTCCACCTCCCCAAGTCGAGAACATCATTCTGGAGGTCTGGAAATGTGGGGGTGGTCCGAGGCGGTAAGTACATGGAATTCAGAACAATTATTATTACTTAAAAATTCTTGGCGAAAGTCTACGCAAAAGACGTACGAAGTAGCTTGGAATCGTTGGTGTTCATGGTCTGTTGCTAAGAACATCGATATGCAACACCCTACAGGTGCGCAATTAGCTCAATTCTTATCAGATCTGTATTTGACTCATAACTTATCTTACAATACAATTCTTTTACACAAATCAGTTGTATCAACTCTATGTAATACAGAATCATCAAGTAGTTTGAGTTCACATGTATTAGTTAAACATATTTTAAAATCAATTTCTTTAAAAAATCCAGTGCCATCCAAGCCACCTGTATGGGATGTCAGTAAACTCACTTCATACCTAACCAACTATAGAATAGACTGTAACAATCTTTTTCAAACGTCCCGCCATACTGCTATTTTGTTGTTACTTTGTTCCGGTAGACGCATACACGACCTAACTTTACTATGAATAGATCAAAAACATTATATAAAATCCGATCAAAGTATAGTATTTTGGCCTCAGATTGGTTCAAAAACCGATAGTAGTAAATACAGACAGTCGGGATGGAAACTACTTTTAAGCTCTGATAATAATAACCTCAACCCTATTTTTTGGGTGGAAAGAACAATAGACTTATTGAGTGAAAAACGCAATAATGCAAAATCATTTAATCTCTTTGTTACAGTTAGAGGTAAAGCAAAACCTGCTTCACGCACAGTAATTGCAGGTTGGATTAAATCCTTATTTAAAGAAGCCGACATAACTGCCACGCCTGGAAGTGTTCGTTCTGCGGTCGCTTCAAAAAGTTGGTTGGAAAATCATCCTATAGAGCAAATTCTAGCCCGTAGAAATTGGAGGTCAGATAAAACATTCTAGAAATTCTATAAACGTGAAGTGTGGTAGATGTGTGTAAACACGTATACGAGGAAATAAAAGTACTCACGCTAACAGTCCAGTACACGTATATTAGTCACAGTTCACAAAACACACAAGAAAGTTCAAAAGGTCAATAGAAGATAGACAGAATAGGATATAGACAGAATAGAATATAGACAGTCACACATAGAAACATAGCACAACACAAAAACTTAGGAACTCAGGAAATATAAAGTAATGAGAAAACTAAGCAAATCGCATCGAACGTTAAAGCCGACTAAGTATGTGACTACTTGTTCCGCAGTAGTCGGTAGTCGGAGAATAATATCCGAACGCCGTATACTACGGGTTTCGCCCGAGTATGCTTGTGAATTAATTATTTATATATATTTTATTATTTAATATAAATTATAATGTGTATGTATGTATTGGTGAAATGTGTAAGATGTTTATAATATTAATACATAAATAAATATTAAATAAAATATTATATTATGTTTATGTAAAGTGTAATAAATAAAATAAACTAAATAAATGTAATAATTCGCCTACATGAAGTTATTGTTAATAATACCCCTAATAATGTAAGTGAATTATTTGAACCAATTGTTGATTAAGTGATAATTTACCTTTATAAATTATTTTACTTATTTAATTGATATTATTTTCCTTTTAAATAAATTAAGTATCACAATAATTTTGTTTTTATTTATTGTCACATTGGCGTTATATACTTTAAAATAAATTATATGTTAATTAATAGTGGCACCACCAGGCGATAACAAACAAATCTCATACTAAAGCTTCCAGTTACGGTCAAGTAATTTAATAGCAGCGTTTTACCTGGAATAAAACGCATATTAAAATACTATACTATTTTATATAAAATCCATAAATTATTTATACTTATATCTAACAACTGGCAAAATATACCTATATACCATCTTCTAGACTTGAATGGTATTTTATAAAGAGATAATAACATATCACCCAGGTCTACACCCCCCATATGTTTATTGTACTCCCTTACTATTTGAGGACAGTCAACATCTAACTTTCGCTTTTCTACCTTTCAATATCTCTTTATTTTATGTACAGGTGTGCATCCAACAAATGAACTTATCAGGGTCACAGGCTTATTGTCGTTCCAGCGAACGAGAGCCAGCTTGGTTTTGTCACATACGACCTGTGAATAAGCTCCTCTCTTTTTCTTTTTCATTGCCTTTTCACTAGGCAAAATAGATCCAGCTCCCCTGGTTCTATTGTTACGAATCATGCCTAAACCAAATACGCCATAATTTTCTTTTAAAATATAAAATAACTCAAGCGATGAAAAAAAATTGTCACAAAATATGGTGGCTGGCTTTCTTTGAATAGATTGACAAAGAGTAATTACAATTTGTGCCCCAAACCCAATTGAAATTTTTTGTTCAGTGAATTTATGAAAACGGAATGTATCTTCTCCTCCATATAGGATAAAGTCATAAATCATGCCACTTACTCCAGCTCGCACGTAATTTTTGAACCCCCACTTGTTAGGTTTATCTTTCATACTGCTTTCTGTTGCCTGCCTTTCTTCCTTTATAAGCAATCATCATCTCATCTATACTAAATTTGTTTTCATTTTCTTGCAGCAAACAGTTTTTTCTTATTTTTTCTGCTATTGGTCTTACTTTGTAATATCTATCAGTATCTTCTAAGCTATTATCAGCAAAGTGTAGAAATCTACGAATCTGTTGATAGCGTTTTAAACTCATTAGATCTGTTATCGGAGCATACCGGAATCCACTGCTCCAATAGTCTAGGTAACTAGGCATTGAGACAATACCCATAAGTATATGGATAGCTATAAAATCACGCATTTCGTCTTCTGTCACTTGAATAGATATGCCAGTTTTTTGAACAGAGTATAGATTTGACTGTACGGTAATATCGGTCACAATGTCTGAAGAAAAAAAAAAATTAAAATATTCTAGGGAATCTGCAGTGGGCAGGAAAGAGGCATTCATTATATTATGGTCTTGGTTTTCTTCAATTGTAGCTTGGTGACGGAAGGTGGCGCTTTTTTTCCATTTATAGGTTTAAAATTTCGGAACTTTCTTTCGTCTTTTACCCAGTAATCACTGGAGTAATGTGCCTTTGGGCTCGAGTTTTCCTGGTAGCACTTTCAGGAGTTGATAAAGGGGCTTCAGACGGAAGAGATGGTATAGAAGATAAGGAAGGTATGTTCTCGTAGTTCGGTTCTCTAGTCGGCGTAGCTGGGCAAATTTGACGTAGAACTGGAGTCAATTGCAATGATGTTTCTGTAAAATCAAATTCAGGTGGATCGTCCCCAGTGTCATTATCTTCAGCATCTGGTTCAGGACTGCTTAAAATATCCATTCGCTCTAAAGATGAATCTAGAGATGGTGATGATGATGAAGCTAAACTTGGAGTATGCAGATCTGCCAATTCATTGTCCATGTCGGACCTATCACTGGTATCTGAGGGAGCATGCTGTATAGGCACAAGCGCCAATATTTTTGCCGTGCGTCCATGCAAAGTATGCTGTTGGCAACAGAAAATACCGAAATAAGCAAAATAGAACCCATTACTTCAAAATGTAAAAAAAAAACATAACTATTTTGGATTAATTTATCATTAGGTATTTGGCATCGTTTACCGTGATGAACATAACAAATTGTAGCTACTTTATAGGTTATTTGGCAATGTTCATCACAATAAACATAAGCTTTTGGCGGGTCATAAAACTTGTGGATTCACATAAAGGCACATAATACACACACCAAAATATAACAAATAGTCTAGATAAGTTAGTGAAAGCATTAAAATACTTGAAACAATAGAAAATCAAGTAAAATCTTTATATTTACCTTGCGGAACATAGACGACCTGCGAGGCGCCGACATTTTGCTTTGACAATGACAAGTAAAAGTGTTGCCAGGTGCGTAGACTATTTTTTTCCTATTAAAAAATATTATATACGGTATGATAATATTACAAAAAATACGAATTTGGTGTAAAAATATAACGAAATCATTTTTTTTCTCATATGTTTCTCACAGTGAACAAAATCAAATTAAGGGTTAACTATTGAGTCTCTAAGATCGCTTAGTTATCGATCAAAAACTTCGACATCGTTTCGTCAGCGCTTGTCAAAACTGTAACTTGGCTACCATTTTGTATGAAGTTAGCGATTATCGTTGTAGAAACGATTATATTCAATTCTATCACTTTAAGAGATTGTCAACTTGTATACGACTTTTCTATTAGTTTGTTTTGATCACGTGACTTAGCGTTGAGATGACGTCATGCCCATACATTTGTTTAGTTTTCTATTAGCGATTACGATTGTAGAATGTCAACTTGGCTAAGCCCTCTGTTCCATTGTCGACGAAATAAACTCTGTCCCTCGATCTGTAGCTATTACCTTAGGAATGCCAAATATTAGAATAAAATTGCGTACGAATGCATCAGCAATGGACGTAGTTTCTTTATTTACTAAAGGAATTGCTTGTATGTATTTTGACAATTCACATTGTATAGTTAAAATATAAGACTTATTATCTATGTCCTTATCTAAAGACCCAACTAAATCTAGATATACTTTCTCAAAAGTCGAGGGTGCCGTAGTGAATTATATATTATTCAATATAACGACTATGTTTCATTTTCTGACATATCGTGCATTTAGGTACAAATTCTTGTACATCTCTTTTAATGCTAGGCCAGAAATATCGTTTCTTAATTGTGTTTATCATTCTGGGCATGCTAGCATATCCGCTAGATGGCAGCAAATGAAAATCATTCATAGTAAGAGTTTTCGCTTTATCATCCGTTATTCTTTTAACACCTCGCGATATACATAAACGGGGACCGGTCCAATTATTCAATGACTTAATTTCATTACAAATATTTTTAATAAAATCTACATTATGTTCATCTTTAATGATACAAACTTCTTCAACGCCTATCTTTTTACAAAATAAACTTAATTTCTGCACAAATTCGACTCGCGAGAAGTGCGCCTTAAAATTAAGATTAATTTATAAATGTCTCCTATCTGATCTAAAAGCAAAACACTCCATTTCTGTTGTAATAACATTGTTCGCTCTCAATTTATCGAATGTTTTCCCATCCATAAACATCAACTCAATTGTATAACACAGTTTTCTTAATATATCTACGATTCTTGGTTGATCAGGCCAATTGTCTTTAGATTTATTAAGATCCACGTTCCCTTTTGAAACTTCTTTGTCATTCATTTCATTCATCCTTTTCTCCTGTGCTCTAGTTATCAAATTTACAACTTGTTCATGCATCTGCTGTAACTCATCTGAGGTCATACTAACTCTCGATAAAGCATCTGCTACAACATTCTCTTTGCCCTTAATGTAAACAATTTTGTATTTATATTCCTCTAAAGCAAGTCTAAATTTAAGTAGTCTATTAAAAGGATCTTTAATACCAAAAAGATATACTAAAGGCTTGTGGTCCGTCATTAATGTGAAATTTCTGCCGTAAATATAAGGTCTAAAGTACTTCACAGCCCAAACAATGGCCAAAAGTTCTTTTTGAATTGTTGGGTAGTTTCTTTCGGCCTTATTTAATGGCCTACTAGCATAAGCTACCGGTCTCAAATTTCTGTTACATAAGACTGCACCGATAGCGACACCTGACGCATCTGTTTGTACTACGAATTCATTGCTTGTTGAAACATCAGGATATTGCAATATTGGCGGTGATATTAAAGACTTTTTTTAAAATATCGAACGCTTTTTGACATTCCTTAGTCCATATCAATGGTTCGTTTTTTCTGGATAATTTAGTTAAAGGTATAGTAATATCAGCAAAAGATTTTGTAAATTTACGATAATAATTACAGAACGCTACAAATCGCCTTACATCGTCTGGATTCTTAGGTATAGGATAATTTTGTAGAATTTTAATTTTATTTGGGTCAGGATAAACGCCTTTATCAGAAACAAAGTGCCCTAAATACAAAAGTTCCTTTTTCAAAAATTCACATTTATGGGGGTTTAATTTTAAATTTACTTTTCTAAGTCTTTCCATCACGCTTATCAAATTCTGATTATGTGAGCTCAAATTCCGTCCAAATATTATAAGATCATCTAAATATATGAAATATTTCTCAAATGCAAGGCCTGACATAGCAACAGACATCATACGACTGAACGAACTGGGACCTACTACCTATGTATAGGTAATCTTTTCATTTGGTAATGTCCTGAGCTAGTTGTAAATTCTGTATACTTACGACTTTCAGAAGTCAAGGTCACTTGGAAGTAACCTTGGTGAAGGTCAAGGTGACTAAAGTAAATTGCTCCAGAAAGCGAATCTAAGATTTCATTTATGTTCGGTAACGGGAATTTATCATCTACTACAAGATCGTTTAATTTCCTATAATCATCTACTAGTCTCCATTTGGTATTTTGACCTTCAACAGCTTTCTTAGGAACTAACAGTATTGGACTAGACCACTCACAATTACATTCCTCTATGATATCATTTGCTTTTAAATTTTTTATTTGGTTTTCGATTTCAGGCTTTAAGGCTTGTGGTAAACGGTATGGTTTTATATATACTGGAGAAACATTTGGCTTAACAGTAATGGATTGTTGATAAATATTTGTGGTCGTTAACTTATCACCTTCCATATGAAACACATCTGCATACTTTGCACAAATGGCCTCAATGCTTTTTTGTTCATCATCGTGCAAATGAGATAAATTTAGTTCGTGCAGTAACTTTTGAACTCTATCAACACTAATATTGATTTTATTAAATGTTCATATATAATCGTTATCTAAAGATTGTAATTCTGGTGTAAAAGATGCTAACTCTACGTCTTGTTCAGTAACATTTAATATCTTAATAGGAATCCTATTATTTTTTACTGTAGTGATTTCATTAGCTAAAAAAATATCTTTGCTCAACTATTTTCCACAAACAACAACATCACCACGTATACATTCATTCACATAAAGGAAGTGTATTGATTCTGATCGAGCAGGAATAAGTAAGACTTCATTACTTTTATTAACATCGTTTATCAATTTCAAAGAATGAGTAAAGTTGTCTATACGTAAAGTAACGAAATTTGTGTATAAATTAATGTTGGCTTCGGACTTTAATAGAAAATCTAACCCTAAAATTCCATCAGCCTTTAACGGCAACGACTCAAAAACTGAAAATGTATGGTTAAACTGTATATTGTAACTAGATTTTAAAGTTAAATTTACCAATCCTTTAGCTCTGGTCTGTCCACCAATGCCATTTATTAACATATTATCTCTGTGTACTGGCTTGTTAAAAGGAATCGTTTCATTTTTTTATGACAGAAAGTGATGCACCAGTATCAATAAGCCAGTAATATTTTATGTTATTAATGTACAATGCCACATATTTTGTGTTTTCATTGCATGATAAGATGGTGTTCTTAAGATCGAAAAAACTGAATCGGATTATTATTTGATGCTTGACTACTTTGAAGCTCCTCTACTGTTGCGACTAACGCATCGGTCGCAGACTTGCGCTCGGCAACCAATGGGCGAGTGTGACGTCGTGTCTGCAGTGATGGGGGCTCGGGTATATAAGGCCCCGACAGGCCCCACTCGCTCTCTTCTCCTACATTTTCAACATATAAAATTGTAAATAGTAATACGTAATCTTGCTCGTAAATTAAAACATATTAACCAGTCTATGGACTTTTATCACGTCCCAACACTACATTGTGCTCAACTGCATACAAATTTCGATTTTGAGTGTTATTTCTACTTGGTGTGAAACTCCTACCTTTGCTAATGTAAGAAGGTCTACGATTAGCATAATTAACTTTCAAGTTATTATTAAAATTATTAGCTCTATAGTTACTATAACTAGCGCGTCCCGTTCCACGCTGATACCCGTAATTGTTATAACGCTGACCACGAAAGAAGTTTGAGTATGGCCATAATTGTGACTACCTCGGTGACCGCGATTAGCACTAAAGTGCCTATTGTTATAGAAAGTACGTCCTTGCTTTGATACATGCATGAGGTTACCTTATGGTGGAGCTGGCCTGTCCTCGTCTTTGGCAGCCTGTACTGCTTCTTTCAAACTGCTATAATTTCGCGACGTTATGATTGTAGATACTCGTGAGCTGCGCAGTCCATCTGAAAATGTTTTTATCGCAGTTTTTTCATTTATGGGTTTAAATACCAAATAAACACTCGAGTCCCCATCGGCCTGTGAAATCGTCATGTCAGTAAACAACTGCTCTATTTCCTTACCATATTCCTCAATGGTCTTTTGACCTTGTCTCATAGACTGTAACCTGGACTGAATAGCCGTATACGACTTTTTTGTTATTAAATGATTGCGTATATCTCTAATTAAGTCGTCAATATTCTCGTATTCGTTGGAAATACGTAATTTTGCGTTATCTGAAAGTATATTTTTTAAGATGAAAACTATCAATAAGGACTTACCTGCATCTTCCAGCATATCCTCGTACATTTCTATAGAATCAAGCATTTTCTTAGTGGTGTTTTCAGTATCATCCATTACTGGAATTAAATTACATGCCACTTTTAAATCAAACTCCATCTTGGTAGTTTTAATTGAGATTGGAAAAACACACAATTTTTTTATCTCGTCATACAATAGTTGACACCTCCTAAAAATTTCTTTGCTTAATAGAGCTACTTCTTTATCACTACTCTTTTCTAAACTTAATAATAATGATTGACATTTCTCAAAAATTTTGCATTTGTTTCGTTCAGTTTAGTTGCAATAGTATTACCTTTATACCTATTTTGACCTCTTTTTACTAAATATTTTCGTATTTCATATAACAAATCATAACATTCTTTCAAATTTTCTATCATTTTATACCTATAATTTTAAAATATTGTATAAAAATTCATAACTACGTAAAACTGAAAACTATTTCGTAACATACATACATGAAATGTAACGCGTAAGCAGTTTTTGTTGCAAGGTATCATGTTCGCGAAGTCTTTCTGCGCCGTTTAGTCCATTATAACTATTAGCGTAATGAAATTTGATCACTGTCTTTACACATTTTACTTAACATTAACATTAGAAAACCAAATTAACTGCTCAAATACATTCTAAATTGTTTAACTACAGCTCACACTTTCACATATTGTCATAGTTCATTGAAAATAACAGCACTTTATTACACTAAATGCACGTAATAGTTTAAAACACTCACATAGGTACGTCGTATTGCTTACGTGGTGGTCTCCTCGACGCTGCGGCCCCTGGCCCGTAATGATGACCTGATGCGGGCTACAGTTCGCATACCCAATTCCTCTTGAATTACGCGTCGAAGGCACTCCCTGTACAGCTTGCATCCGAAAAATATTACAACAACCAAAACCAGGGCTAAAACAATATACGTTACAGTGCTTATGCTGCTTAGATGGTTGCCAAAACTTTTCAATTGAGCCGAATTGTCGCCAACGGCATTTTGATTCAAAAACACATCTTCTTTTTCAACTTTTGACTCACACATCTTTACAATTTATTAATTATCTGCACCTAAGAGCTAAAACAGAAGGAAGAGGTTCCTTGGCAGAGCCCTGGCAGGGTCACCATGTGATGTTGGAACCTTACTCTCTAGTTAACGAAAACAACTGTTTACTGTATCGTGGCGCTTATTCGTCTAACTCATATATGAATATAATATACTAATAAAATTATGCTTACATAGCTAAATGCGAGTACAGTTACATACATAATTTCTAACATTATAATTAATACACACTTCAGCTTCTAATAACATCTTGAATGTTTTTGTATCGCCGTCTCCTATATAGAAACCGTATTTCGCGTTGTGCAATTCTTCTGATCTCTTGAATATTTCGATTATACGACTTCCATTTTTCCCGCGCTGCCTTCGTGATTGACGTTGCATTCGGATTCATGCGTCTCAAACCACGCCTCGTACTCGGGCGTTCCCTCTTTTCCTTTCCAGAATGCACAAGCCTTGCAGAAGCTTGATTTGACAGCAACATCCAAAACTTTGTTGGTATATTTTCCAATCACGGACACGATACCCATGCGCGACGTGAAAGCGCGTTTCGACCACGATCCATCACCGGAGACCGTCAGAATATCGCCCCGATTTTCTGCTTCCACAGTTTTTTCCTTCTCTTCGGTACCTGCTTTTTTCACAACGGCCTCGTATATTGATTTTGCTGCAATCTGCAGGACTTTCACGATTCCATAATAGGTGTTATTATTGAAGTTTGCAGTTAAATCCATCAAGGTGATAAAATTTCTAATGCCATTTATGCCGATGCCGACCATTCGCATGACAAAGCAGAAACGACGATTGATTTCATAAGTATTTTTTATCAAAGGACAAGAATATATTTCGGCCGGATCTGGACACGAACACTGAACACAAATTTTAAAGCCCAATCCGTGAATCGATTTTTTAAAAAACTTCACGTCGCTATTAATACACTTTTTGCACTTCAACAGTTCCTGAAGAGCGCTGAAAACCAAAAAGAACTCCAAAATCACATAGCTAAACGTTTGATCGATTCGGACTTCAAACTGTGGACTCTTTTTCAAGATATTTGCTGCCGAAGTGCTCGCAAACGTTAGAACCGTTTCGATATCGTGTCGATTTGTTTCCTTGAAACCCGTTGATCTTTTTCGTTCATTTCGCGGATGTCCGCTTCTCGAGCCTTTTCTATCCTGCCACGCACATTTCTCTATCGTATCTTTCTATATCCATTTTGAATGTCGAAACCGAACTGAAAGACGAACCGGACTCACGTTGGAAGGTACACGAGCAGGTAGGAACGAGACAATGACGGTCGCACGGGCAGACGGCCGACGCGGCAGCTGTAGCGCTCCGTTGCCTTCTTCCAAGAAATGCTGTACAGTAACCGAAATAATCTGAATTTCGGCATGAAAATAAAAAAAAAAAAAAACGATTTTTTGAAAATTTCACACTGAAAAGCTCCTTCAACAAAAATATAGCTTATTTTGCTAAAGAGCAAAATCAAACAAAAAAAATAGGAACTTTTTATTCTTCCATGTCATGTTGAGTAATGTTACTATCGTAACATGTATAGCACATAAACATAACGTGCTCAGTGCAGAGTAATTTTTTGCACAAAGTACAGGCTTTATAAGAGCGTCTGTTTTTCCTCCTGTGACAAAGTTCGCAAAAACCGCTCGTTTTAGCCCCAATTTCGGCATTGGGTAGTGGTACAAATCTTTTCATTATAAAATTCAGATCTGATGACATATTTTGCATACAAATTCATCGTGAAAGATGTGGCTTTACTAACTCAAGAGCCACATTTTTTAGAAATATACGTCTAGGAATTAGGTTATCTGTAATTGGAGTGTAAAAAAATTGGAGTGTAAAAGTGTGAAAAATATAAAAAAAAGGAGAAGTGAAATAGTGTCATCAGCAAAGGTGTTATGGTATTATAGACAATAGATATATTCTAATTTTATCATTATTTCTAAGTGTATATTTTTAAGTCATTTTTTGTTATTTTTCGGTACTAAATATTATATTATGTTTCTTAAGATTTAAATGGATCATATATTAGATATAAAACATCAAATTGAAAATATAAAATAAATTTAATTAAACTAAGTAAAGGGAAAAGAACTAAAAAGTTGTTAGAACAGAAATATTTAGAGGCAAAAAGTTTATATGACGAATATATAAAATATCGTGACGAGTTAAACTTTAATGCATCTAAAGGGTATATAAAAAAGGAAGAGATAAATTACTTATTAGTTGCTTGCGAAGAAATTGAATCGTTTTATCAAAAAATTCAAACAACTTGTTTAGTTAGTGACCAAGATTTTAGCACCATGACTGACTTTGACATGAAAACTGCTACTTCTCTTCTACCTATTATGACAGAAGATAAAGAAGTTACTAAAAAATTAATAGATTATATCGAATTCTATAGCCAAACCATTAGGAAAGAACATGAACAGTTACTTATTTCTTTTGTCCTTAAAACTCGTTTAACTAAAAATGCCAAATTACGTTTGTTATCTTACTATGAATCTTCCACAGAACTTATTGCCGACATGAAAAATAATCTGTTGACTAAGCAGTCAGCCACGGCACTACAAATAGAAATGTTATAATCTAGACAAGGTTCGCAGAGTATTGAGGAATTTGGTAAGAAACATGAGGATTTATTTGTTGAATTGACTATTTCCCAAGCTAACGGTGACGATAACGCGTTTAAAATATTGAGACCCGTAAACGAAAAATTAGCAATATAGCGATTCACCGAAGGTTTGAGAAACAGTCGATTAAGCACTATTTTAGCGGCCCGCAACTACTCAGAGCTGAAAGATGTTATAAGAGCAGCCAAAGACGAGGAACTGTCGCTTCAAGGCTCTTTTACATCAGCTGAAACGATTTTCACGACTCAACATCGAGGTAAGTACCAACCATCTTATAGGGGGCATAGTAGAGGTCGAGTATTAAACAACGCACGCCAACATTACACGCCAAATCGTTCATTTAGGCCGATGCCGAATCAAACATCTAGTTTATACCACCGAGGAAACAATAGAGGATCCACAAGTAATTCTCGAGGACGCGGACATAATTTTGAACGTGCAGTATCGCGAGGTAGAAATAATAACGGTAGAAAACAGCATGGGTATCTTATGAATCAATCCCAAAACGATATACGTATTAAATTACGAAAATAATACATTTACTTTAAATAGCTTCGACAAACCAATTACGCTCTCCTTAGGTTTAGGAAAATTAGGTAAAAATACATTTATAAAGGTACCTCCGAGGTGTAAAAAGTTTTTTCAAGTTGATACTTATTTGAATGAATCGTATGTTATATTAAACAACTGTACCGTTATTCGAAGCCTAATTATATATATGAGATATGCCATCGCTTCCGTTCCATTTTTTTATCTCTTTTCTCCTTTGTTTTATCCTTTTCTGTCCTTTTCTTTCAACTTTACCACCACCATCACAGTGGCGCCATCTGAGTTAACAAGGTAATGGCGCTCACTTTGCTCGTCATTACGTCGTTGTTTTTCGTTCTATAAGGTTCCAAAGTGAGAAATTTAAAAAGTGTGAAGTGTTGTTAATTTGATTATTGTAGTGCATACTATGTCCGAGGTACTACTAACTTTTAATATTAGCTATATTGTTCTATACAACAGTTAAATGAATTTAATGTTATAAAATAATTTCTTTGAATATTATAATACTCACTTTGGATAAAAATACCGTTAGAAACGTCTTTTTTAAGTGTATTTATAATTAATAATTAAACGGATTTTTCCGTTCGAAATATTTTTAAATATACCGTCATACATTATAAAAATAAATATAAATTCTTTCTAGATTAAAATGAGTGAGACAATCAATCCAGTAAATCCAGATATAAATAAATCAGATTCATGCCGAAAAAGAAGGCATGAGAAACATCGTGATGATTCGAGCTCATCATCTTCTAGTAGTAGTTCGATGAGTAGTAGTTCAAGTGATACTTCAAATTCAAAACGGCGTCGCCGGAATCTACAAGACATCGCAAAGATAAAAAATTAGATAGATTGTTTAAAGAGGTAGAGGTAAAGAGGTAAAATTATCTTAAGCATCGATTGAATAATAATGAACATAATGATGATTATTGTAGTTATCAAACGCCTAGCTATATTGATGACAATGTAAGTCGTCAGCTATACGAAGACAATGATTGTAGTAATCCAGAACCCCAATTTTCATTATCGATTAGTACTAAATTAAAAGATCCCGAAATTTTACAAACACCCTCATCTTATCTAGACATTTTAAAAAATGTGCAATGTTTTGGCGATTCAAAATGGCGAAATGTTAGGTATTCGGATGTGCAGAAAAATTATCGTCATTTCCCAGGTTTTTCTGAATTGGAAGCAAATGAAGAACTAAAACAGTATGATAATAATTGGTTTCTTATAAATGCTGACAAAGCATACATAAATGCATAGGTTCCTTGAGCTTAGCTTTTATTAAACAAAAAGATGTGCTTGAGAAGGAGCTTCGAAGCTTTTTATCATGGGTAAAAACGTCCCCTGATTTATCATTTATTGAAATTAATAACAAAAATCAAGATATTTTTGTTACAGGTGATTTCTCCAAAATTTCTAATGATGCCCTTCAGTTGGTCTGCGGCCACAGGGCAGAGATTATCCAGCAACGCAGAGAATTAATTGTAGCTTTAATTAAGGACCCGTTGCACAAAAGCACATTGCGCAGCATTCCACCGTCGTGTCAAAATCTTTTTGAAGCTGAAAAATTATCAACAGTATTGGATAAAGCAGGTGGTGTACGTAAAGTGTTTTGGCAACGTACAAAAGATCGCGCTTCTGTACCACAGACCGATCAAAATATTAAACCTCGTATAGCACCACAGCAAAATTCATTCGCTTCAGTCTCGAGAAGAGGTGGATATAGTCAAGTATCGAGGGCTATCCCTAACAAGCCCTTTCGGGGCAGGGGTAGGAAAATTACTGCCCGACGTCAAGGTGAGTCAACATAAGAATATCACCACGAACGTAAAAACTCTCCCCCTTCCCACCGGGATCAGAGAGGTAGAACAAGAAAGTTCTGTAGTGCAACCGTCACCCAGCTTCCTGTCACGTATGTTTCTGGTACCAAAAGGAGACGGGACAATGAGGCCCATATTCAATCTCAAAACACTAAATCAGTATGTCCTGGCAACGCCATTCAATCTGATAAGCATTCACAAAATACCAGGGTTCCTACAGCCGAACGACTGGCTAGTGAAAATAGATCTTTCACAAGCTTATTTTTACCTACCGATACACAGAGCACACAAGCGCTTTCTACGCCTCTTGTATCGACAGCAAATTTTGGAAATGAACTGCCTGCCCTTTGGGTTGAGTTCCGCGCCGAAAACATTCGCAGCCCTGAGCAATTGGATGGCTCAATTTCTGCGTCAAAAAGGGATACGTCTTATAGTATACTTGGACGACTATTTAATTGCCAACAGAGACGTGTCAGCCTTGAAATAGCATGTGACAATAACGATAAATTTTCTAGAGTACCTGGGATGGATGATGAATTACGAAAAGTCTGTTTTGGTTCCCAGAAAAACTATAGAATACTTAGGCATTCCATGGGACCCATGGCAAAATCGAAAAATGCTTCCAAGACAGAAACAGGTAAAATTACATTCGTCAATAAGCAATGTAATAAGAAAACCAAAAACGAATATAAAAGAAATTCAAAGCCTTATTGGACAAATGAATTTTGCCAGCTTCATTGTTCCGCGGGGCAGGCTAAATTATCGACAGCTTCAGAAATTAGCAATAACATATCTCAGATGGGAAGTAAAGAGTTTCAAGCTGAACAACAAATCAATAGCAGAACTTCAGTGGTGGCTTCAGCACCTTCGAGAGTGCTCCGTAATTCACGAGCCTCATCCGACCCACTACATGGTCACCGACGCTTCAGACCAAGGCTGGGGAGCGAGGATAAACAATGTAAATATGTCCGGTGTGTGGTCGAAAAGGGAAGGGAAGTTGCATTGCAATCACAAAGAATTACTAGTCATACTCAGAGCCTTCGAAGAGTACAGTCCGAGCCTACGTTACGCATCTGTTCATTTACAATGCGACAACAAAACCGCTGTTGCATACTTACGCAACGAGGGCGGAACGAAATCGCAAACCCTTCTGGATCTGACGTACAAAATATTTCATCTTTTACACAATTGGGAAATAAGCCTGACGATCCATCATATTCCTGGCATATACAACGCGGAGGCAGATCGACTGTCACGATTACGTACCAATCCGGAATGGCATTTTCTACCTCAAGGGACTTCACCTGTGTTTGCACGATGGGGGACTCCTGTAATCGATCTGTTTGCGTCGAATCTCACACGCGTAGTAAAGAGATACTGCTCACTGGATTGTCGGGACGATCAAGCGGAATTTCACAATGCATTGCAAATATTTTTGTAAATATTTTTGTAAGTTAGTTAATTTTTTTTTTTCTTTTTTTGTTTATTTTTTTTTCTTTCTACGTCATAAATTAACTTAAATTCTGTGTTACTTTTGTCATTTCTTTTTTATCTTCTTATTTTTACTCATGTGGTGTGATCCAAATAATGACTTTATCTATCTATCATTATCCCAAGTATGGACTTATCCGTTAGCATGGGTGTTTCCTCCTCCATTTTTGATACCCAAAGTTTTACAACATCTGCATCAATGTCAGGGTATATTCCTCATTGTAGCACCGAGATGGGAAAAGGTATATTGAAGGGCCGATCTAAAAAGTCGAGCAATTTCAGCTCCTTGGACAATACGGAACCTTCCACAAGTGTTGATAGACATATCGACAGGCCTTCCTCCCCAGAATGTATCGAAGAAGGTGCTGGAGGTATGGAAATGTGGGGGTGGAATGAACAAATAAAGGGATGGTCACCCGAACAGAGAAAACTTTTAATGGATAGTTGGCGTCCTTCGACTCTAAAGTCTTATAAAACTGCATGGTCACGATGGGTAAAATGGGCTAAGGGTAATACTGTAATTGTTAATAAACCTACTGGATCGGATTTAGCACGATTTTTATGTGATCTACACTATAAAGAAAAGTTTTCTTATAGCACAATATTGTCACATAAATCCGTTGTGTCAACCTTATGCTACTTGGAATTATCAGAGCGTCTTAGTAGCCATCCGCTAGTGAAACGAATGTTAAAATCCATTTCACTATCAAAACCTTCGACTCCAAAACCACCGATTTGGGATGTTGGGATAGTTTTCAATCATATCGCCATGTTAGACGAAACAGAGAGTTTATATGAAATATCTAAAATTACTGCTGCTATTCTTTTATTGTATTCTGGAAGACGGATACATGATTTAACTTTATTACGAAATAATTCTAATGATTATGTTTTATCAGATGATTATGTTATTTTGTGACCAGCATTCGGTTCAAAAACAGACTCCATTAATTATCGCCAGTCGGGTTAGAGATTAAATATTAATAAAGATAATAAAAATTTAGATCCTGTTCATTGGATTAACCGCTTAATCATGATTGGGCGTGATAGAAGAAAAACGTCTAATTGCGAAAATCTATTTATTTCAATCTGTGGTAAGCCTAGGCCTGCCACTAGGTCTATGATTGGTGGTTGGATCAAGAACCTCCTTAAAGAAGCTGGTGTCATAGCATCGGCTGATAGTTTTAGAGCCGCGGTAGCTTCCAAAAGTTGGCTCGAAAATAGCCCCATCGAAGATATTCTTGCTCGAGGCAATTGGAGATCAGAAAAAACTTTTAAGCGATTCTATTGCCGACAAATTCTTCCTAAAACAAGAGTTTCTGAACACCCAATACAGAATTTGTTTACGTCAGTGACAACATGACTGTTTTATGAGCTAATTATTGTTATTAATAATTTGTTATTATGAAATCATATTATTATGTTTATTAATTGTGTTAAGAGTTAAGAAGCAATTTATAATACATTCAGTATAAAGATTATTAAATTTTCTTTAACTTTTTACTAATCTTGTTTCCTATAGTCACATTACGTCGACCACCACCACCAGGCCATAACCAACACGTCTCATATATATAATTAGGCTTCGAATAACGGTACAGTGGTTTAATAATGACGTTTTACCTACAAATAAAACGTATATTAAACATACTTACCTTATTCGAAGCTTATACTTTAATTCTGCCTGGTGGCAAACAACAGACGTAATGACGAGCAAAGTGAGCGCCATTACCTTGTTAACTCAGATGGCGCCACTGTGATGGTGGTGGTAAAGTTGAAAGAAAAGGACAGAAAAGGATAAAACAAAGGAGAAAAGAGATAAAAAAAATGGAACGGAAGCGATGGCATATCTCATATATATAAGTAGGCTTCGAATAAGGTAAGTATGTTTAATATACGTTTTATTTGTAGGTAAAACGTCGTTATTTCCCAGAGAATTGTGTGAAGGTGTATTTATCGCTGGAAGTATCTGTCAACCGAAAGAGGGAAAAATATTTATTCAAATTTTAAATACTCGCGAAACAGAAATGAATCTTAGTTTTTTTAGGCCTGAAATTGATTTATTATCGAATTATAATATTTCTTCGTTTAACAAAGAAAATTTGGACGGAAAAAGAGTTCGGAAATTATTATCATTAATTAAATTGAATCATTTGAACAAAGAAGAAAGCATTAGTATACAAAGTATTTGTGCGAAATATGCTGACGTATTTTTCTTGCCAGGAGACAAGTTAGGTACGTGTAATCTTTACGAACAAAATATACAACTAAAAGCTAATACGAATCCGGTCTATACTAAACAATATAGATTACCGTTTTCTCAACGTGATGAAATAGAAAAACAAGTTCAAAAAATGTTGGCCAATGATATTATCGAACCCGCTAACAGCGAATGGTCTAGCCCAGTACTATTAGTACCTAAAAAATCAGAAGATAATAATAAAATCTGGCGTTTAGTGATAGATTTTCGGAAATTAAATGATTGTATAATGCATGACAAATTTCCCCTTCCGAATATAAGTGATATATTAGACTCACTTTCAGGAGCTATTTATTTTTCTCAATTAGATTTAACACAAGCTTATTATCAAACGAAGCTAAATGATGATAGTAGGAAATATACCGTATTCACAACACCGTCTGGCCAGTATCAAACAAACAGACTCAAATACATGACCACCAAAGCTTCCCTATATCTCAAAATACGTTTACAGTATATCCTCAATATACTGAAGCCGAAGTCTATAATGTTTTAAAAAATTTGGATGCGTCAAAGGGTGCTGGACCTGATAACATTCCGTCTCTGTTTGCAAAACGTTGTGCTGCTCATTTATCTCGACCATTAGTGGCAATCATCAATCGATCCCTTACTGATGGCAGATTTCCTCAACGATGGAAACAGGCTAGAATTTTACCAATTTATAAGAAAGGTGCGCAGGATGACATCAAAAACTATAGACCTATTTCTATTTTGTCTTGTTTTTCAAAAATATTTGAGACCCTAGTTTATTCCAGCGTTTATTCTACGATAAATAATATTTTAACACCATACCAACATGGTTTTAGGAAAGGCTATTCAATACAAACTAATTTACTTTCTTTTGTTACTGATATTTCCCAATCATTAGATGCAAGACGTGAAGTAGATGTCATTTATACTGACTTTAGCAGTGCTTTTGATAAAGTAGACCACTTAATTTTAGTTAAAAAGTTAAAGTCAATTGGTTTTGATGGTCCTGTTTAAAATTGGTTTAAGTCGTATCTGACCGATCGTCCTCAAATAGTATCTATTAAAGGGTATGAATCAGCCGTATATTATGCTAAATCAGGAGTTCCTCAGGGTTCCCACTTGGGTCCACTGTTGTTTTTAGTGTACATCAATGATATCACTCAATACATACGTCATAGTAAATATTCCCTCTTTGCTGATGATCTTAAAATATATCAGACAGTTAAATCTTGCTGTGACGTACAATTAATCCAAAAAGATTTGAATGGTATTCAACACTGGTGTGCACTCAATAATATGAAATTAAACCCAAAAAAATGTTACCACATTCGTTTTACCAAAATGAAAATAAACGCTTGTCCAGCTGAATACACAATTAATGGAGAATCGGTTGAACAAGTTGATGACGTTCGTGATCTCGGGGTTGTAATCGACAAAAAACTCACATTTGTTCCTCATATTGAAACCATAGTCAAGAAGGCATCACAAATGATCGGTTTCATAAAGAGAAACACAAAAACTTTTAACAGTAACACCAAGATTACCCTATATAATGCACTTGTACGAAGTCTTCTTGAATATGCGTCCCAAGTATGGAACCCCACGTATACAGTTCATTCACAGAGAATAGAAAACTTACAACGTGCATTTACCAGATCTCTTGCTTTTAATTGTAGTGGATTATCACATAGAACACCATATGACACGCGTTTAAATTTCTTTAAAATGGAAACCTTGTCCAAACGTCGGCAAATGCATGACCTGATATTTTTATATAAAATTACTAACGGGGTAGTCAAAAGTGAGCACCTTCTGTCGTATATTAACATCTCAGACCTCATAGAAAGCCTATTTATAAAATATTTCATACAACGGTCTCTCGCACCAATGTCGGCAAATATTGTCCTATGAATAGACTTTGCTCTGAGTACAACCAACTATGTTCTAAGATCCCGCATCTTGACATATTTTCTGATGCCTTGCCCAGATTTAAGAATAAAATCTATCAATAAAAAATTTCGTCTGTAGTCACATTTTATCACTGTACTGTTACTAAGATATAATTGTTTTATTTTTCATTTGTGGTTTTTTATTTGTGGTTTTATATATTAATTTTGTATACTAGGTCTTATGATTTTTCTTTAATATATATATATATATTTTTTAATTATTACTTAAATTCAACAGGTAGACAATAAGTTTTATTTTTTTCTTTGTGTGAATGTTGTGTACATCTGTAATTGTCACTCATATCAGGTCCTAATTTTTTTCTCTTGTTTTATCTGTTATTTATAAGTGCTGAATATGTGTGATGTTGATGTACCTTTTAAATAAATAAATAAAATATAGTATCAAATGACCCGTATGCCTATGGGTTTGAAAACCAGTCCTGGTTCATTTTCACGCTTAATGACAGTAGCAATGTCGGGACTAAATTACGATAAATGTTTTGTATATTTGGATAATTTAATTTATTTCGGAAGAAATTTAGATAGTCATAATAAAAATTTGTTAGATATTTTAACAAGGCTTAGAAAAGTTACTACCTACCCGCCTAAATAACGAATTATTAAATAAAATGTCATTGTCGAATCATTGCAATAATCTAGTTGTAAATGAATTACTGTGCTTTTTACAATGTAAAATTGATATTATGGACGAAATTAGTTTGGTGCAAATATGTGAATCTAACTTTAATGACGCGGACATTTCTACTGCTAAAACCATTCTCTTCGAAGCAGCAAACTGTCGTTCTACAAGAAAAGGGGACGGGAAGAACAACCGTTTATTACAGGATATTATTAAAGTTTTAAAAGAAAACGAGCCCGCTTCACTGCCCACCTTCGTTGCGAAAGATCTTCACCGTCTTCCGCCGGTGACATTCGACTACGTGGACGTAACGAGCTTACTAAAAGATATTTTAGTGCTTAAACAAAACATTCACTGTATTCAAACAGATTACGTTAAAGCATCTGAGTTATTTCAATTACAGCTAGAGATAGAAAACATTAAAACACAAAGTGAGAAACAGATTGGCGCAAAATCTTGCAACGGCTTTTTTTCAAATAACGAAGCCAAGCGCGTCCCGAGTGAGTTAGCAACCAACACGCATGCGCCGTGTTGCGTTCCGTCGTCGACACCGTTGTCCTTCCTCGCGCCCACGCAGAGCGGCAACGCTGCGCTTGCCACTGCTTGTGTAAGAGAGCCGCCCCCCGCGCCCGCTATAACGTCGCTGCCCGTGCGTACGCTTGCACCTGATCGTGTGACGCCATCAGCTGATCGCACCGAGAACGATATAACTATCACTCCTAAGCCTACCGAATTGCGAAATTCAAATAAAACTCAATCCAGGCGACGAACTGACCGCTCTGTGAATACGACGGAAGTAATAGATAATACCTTGGATGAAATACATTTTAATGATACTTTTACGACTGTCGTGAATAACAAGAAGAAGAAAAAGACTTACACAGGCAACAAAAACCCCAATCAGCAGGGAAAAGCTACATTAACCTCCAATAAACTTAAAATAGTACCCAAATTATCTTACATATACGCCTCTCGATTTGATAAACATACCACGGAAAACGACATCTACGATTTTATTAAAGATTGTGGACACACGGTCATAAAGGTTGAAAAACTTGTTCAATATAAAGATACTATATTTTCCTCATTTAAAGTTACGATTAAACAAGACCAGGAAAGCGTTTTTCTTAGCGCTGAGTTCTGGCCGTGTGGAGTAGAATATAGGAAATTCGCGTTTAAACGCAAGTTTTATAAGGAAGACAATCCTAGACCTAATAATCAGAACTAGCATGGTCTCTTTTAACTGTAGATCTATAAAACGATGTGTTAACCATATAACCGACCTATGTGAAGAACATGACATTATTGCACTTCAAGAGCATTGGCTACTTCCAGAAGACCTGGGTTACCTGGACAAAATACATCCCGATTTTTCTAGTAACGGAGTCTCAGCGGTAGATACGACGACGGGCGTACTAAAAGGACGACCTTACGGAGAAGTAGCTATATTATGGAAAAAGTCTGTGTATCCGAATGTAAGAGTAATCGACACCGGATCGACGCGCGTCGCGGCTGTGTGTATTCAGCTTGCCGGCGGCCGCAGCTTCATAGTAGTGTCGGTATATATGCCTACGGAGGACGCGGACCATCTACCTTTGTTTACGGAATGTTTGGGTGTCATTAGTGCGGTTATCGAAACGAACGATACTGAAACAGTGTTAGTGCTTGGTGATTTTAATGCGGATGTATCGCGCTCCAGTAGTTTATTCGGGGGTAAGATGTTAGATTTCTGTAATGACCAAAGTTGGGTGTGTGCCGATCTTGCTTTGCTTGGCACATCATCTAATTCATTTACGTATTTAAGTGACGCGCACGGCACTACGAGCTGGTTAGATCACTGTATTGTTACTGAGGCTGGTTTAAATATTGTTGATAGTATTTATGTTTTAAATGATATATATTATTCAGATCATTTCCCTATGATCATTAAATGCAATATTGATATGTTAATACCAAAGATAGATAAGTCACACAGTCACTCAATCAATAGAGTGATATGGGTATGAGGAATCCGGAACAGAAATGTAATTATGCAAACTTATGTTTTAAGTATTTGGATTCGTATGAGTGGCCCACTATCACCTGTAAAGTAGGTTCATGCAATGATGTCACCATCATCATAAGTTAATTGATACATATTATAAGCAGATAGTAAATAGTATTAAAAAAGCTGCCAAGCAGTCATATCAGGGCAAACTACGTAACAACAAAAAAACAGTCATTGGTTGGAACCATCATGTTAAAGATTGCCACGCTATAGCTAGGCAATACTATCAGCTGTGGATTTTTTATGGGCGACCTACGCAGGGTAATGTATATAACGATATGAAACATAGCAAAAGAATTTTTAAAAATAAAATTAGATGGTGTAAATTAAATGAAACTAAAATAACAATGGATATTATTAGCCACGTACAGAAGTAATAAAGACTTCGGGAATTTCTGGAAAGAAACCAGTAAACTAAATTATAAGACAAATAGGCCTTTGACTGTTGAAGGAAACCAAGACCCATCTAATATAGCTAACTTGTTTGTAAATAAATTTAATCCTCCGATGCAGTCCCAGTCTATCAGTTCTAATAATCAAAGTGTAGAGGCGACTAGTGGGCCATGGGCCCATGGTGGCTCGGAGACCGCAGAGGAGTGCTGCATAACGCTGCGCATCACAGCGGACGACGTGTACCAGTGTGTCGCGCGCATGAAGCGCGGCAAGTCTCCGGGCCACGATGGGCTCAGCGTCGAGCACCTTTTATTTGCACCTGAGTTACTTTTTGAGAAGCTGACTACCTTTTTCAATTCATGTATCGAACAAAGCTATTTACCTGCAGATTTTATGAAAACTATTGTTGTTCCTGTTATAAAAAATAGAACGGGTGATGTGTCCAGCTCCTCAAATTACCGACCTATTTCTTTGGCTACTATAATTTCTAAAATATTTGAAAAGATAATTATGAAACATCTAAATGAAAACTATATACAATTACATAATGCACAATTTGGTTTCCGACGAGGCTCATCCACCGATTTAGCCATTTTTACTCTAAAAAATACAGTGTATGAGTATTTGAATAGGGGCACCACAGTTTATTCATGCTTTTTGGATTTGAGCCGTGCTTTTGATACAATAAATTATAATATATGTTAGCGACATCCGGTCACTCCAGTCCCAACATGAAGCATACAGCATAAATATAATTATTCTTATGTTAAATATTAATTAAATAATTTAAGATAGTTAAAGAGCATAAATGTTTATTAAAATCAATCATAAAACTAATTAATGTTATTATAATATAGATTTTGTTTATCAAATATTGTGAGGGTGGTAGTAACTTATTTTCTGGGTGGGAGGATTATCAAAAGCTATATAAGTTATTACAAATTAGATGGAGTTGAGTTCAATTTGTTCATGGAGTGCTTACCAAGTGGAAACGCTGTAACTATAATTATAGTGTAATAAAAGTAATAGAAGTTTGTGTGGACTGTTTTATTGGAAAAAGTACTTAAAGTGAACAGTGAGAAGTGACCTTTATTAACATCTCAGAAGTGGGATGGCAGGCCCATACCGTAAAGGCCTTGGTGTGAGGAAAAGGAATATTACCGAGGTTGACATATCAGACGACGAAAATAATGAAATTTTTTTTTTACAATCTACCGCTACGCCTAAGCGACGCTTTGTGCAAGCCCATGCTGAAATAATACCCGAATTTCGTCCAGAAGATCAAAATAGTAACGTTAAGGGATGGCTACACAAAATAGATCAATTGGGGGATATCTACGACTGGGATCACAAAGATCGTCAGTTTATTATGCAAGTCAGATTCCGAGGTTCAGCAAGAGAATGGTATGATGATTTGGAAGATTATGACATGAACTGGGAGGAATGGAAGCAAGCCCTGGAGACAGCTTTCCCTCGATCATTTGAGTATGTAGACTGCTTAGAAAATATGTTAGCAAGAAAGTGGTAAGTTCGTAAGTGGTAGTGCCACACTGCATACCTTCGGGTTGCAGCCGAATGGGCCGGCACGCCCGGGGAAGTACCACTCTCTCACTTAAAATCGGCGTGAAGTGGTAGCTATGTTACCGCGTTTCGTCTGGTATGTGAGAGTCCCGGAGGCCCGATACCCCCCCCCCCCCCCTTAAACATGATGGTTGTGCAGAATTTGGTTACATTACCCCAGGAGGGTACCATCAGCGACTGCGGTGGAGAATCCCTCTCTGGGCATCCATGCTCAGGACATACACCACCTGAGCAGGGATGCCCAGGCTGCCCTCCGAATTCTGGGGGGGGCAATTTTGCGCTCGCCACTGTTCGGGGTAAGCGGAGCAGGCATCATAAGGCAACCCCTACCACCCTCACTGTGGACTTCTGCAACATAAGGGGACTCAACTCGAACTTGAACGCCGTCCACTTTCACCTTGAGACGGCGAAGCCGGCCTTGCTCTTTCTTACCGAGACTCAGATATCTTCTCCTGCCGATACGACTTTTCTTTCCTACCCCGGGTATAAATTGGAACATTCCTTTGTACCACGAGCTGGGGTGTGCGTTTACGTCAGAGATGATATCTGCTCTCGACGCCTCGGCAGCCTTGAAGGACAGGACCTATCAATTATCTGGCTGCGTGTAGATTGTGACGACCATCCGCGAATCTACGCTTGCCTTTATAGGTCCCATAGCGGTAATGCCGAAACCGACCGACTGGTTGAGCACGTCCAAATGGCTACAGATTCCGTACTGCAGCAGATCCCATCCGCAGAGATCGTTATTCTTGGCGATTTTAATGCCCACCATGCCGAATGGCTTGGATCGCGCACTACCGATCATGCGGGTAGATCTGTTCTCGACTTCGCTTTAGCATATGATTTGACACAACTAGTCCCCTCGCCAACGCGAATACCAGACGTGGAGGATCATACACCTTCCCTGTTGGACCTTCTGCTGACTTCCCATCCGGATGGCTACCAGGTTATCGTCGAACCCCCTCTGGGCTCGTCGGACCACTGTCTCGTCCGAAGTACAGTGCCGGTTGCGCGTTACTCACGACCTCGTTTCGTGGGCTGCCGCCGAGTGTGGCACTACAGGTCAGCAGATTGGGATGGGATGCGGTCCTTCTTTGCATCCTACCCATGGGGGCAGGTTTGTTTCTCGCCGGATGATCCGAGTGTTGTTGCTGACTCTGTTGCCGATGTGGTACTTCAGGGTATGGAACTATTCATTCCGTATTCTGCGGTCCCCATCGGTGGCAAGTCCCAGCCCTGGTTTGGTCGTTTCTGCAAAACGGCTTCACGCAGAAAATGGGAACGCTACCAAGACTGGGCTAACGCATCAGCGTCTCGTGATGTAAATACCAGCGCAATCAGAAAGGAATATAACTCTGCCTCTAGGTCCTTCAAAAACGTGATTGCTAAGGCGAAAACGGAGTACATTGGCAGAATTGGCGAGAGACTGGTGCGCCTCCCTTCAGGAACACGTGCGTTCTGGTCTCTCGCCAAGGCTGTCTTAGGGAATTTCTGTCAGCCTTCCTTACCATCTCTGCACAAGGACGGTGAGTCATTGGCCCATACAGCGAAGGAGAAGGCTGATCTTTTAGGCTCTCTCTTCGCAGCGAACTCGACTCTGGATGACCGAGGAAAGTCACCACCAACAATCCCGCGGTGTGATACCACGATGCCGGAGGTTAAATTCCGGCAAAGTGCAGTTCGTAAAGCACTTCTTTCCTTGGATATTCATAAGTCGAGTGGACCCGATGGCATCCCTCCAATCGTGCTACGGACTTGTGCTCCCGAGTTGGCGCCGGTCTTAACGCGTCTTTTCCGGCAATCCTATGCATTCGGCGTCGTCCCGAACTCCTGGAAGACTGCTTTGGTGCATCCGATCCCTAAAAAGGGCAACCGCTCAGACCCGTCCAATTATAGGCCTATAGCCATCACCCCCTTGTTCTCCAAGGTAATGGAGTCCATTATAAACTGCCAGCTCCTGCGGTACCTAGAGGAGTACCAGCTGATTAGCGACCGCCAGTACGGTTTCCGTCGGGGTCGCTCAGCCGGTGATCTTCTAGTTTACCTTACTCATAGATGGGCGGAAGCAGTTGAGAGCAAAGGGGAGGCATTAGCAGCCAGTCTGGACATAGCGAAGGCCTTCGATCGCGTGTGGCACAAAGCGCTTCTTTCGAAGCTTCCTTCCTATGGGCTTCCCGGGAAATTATGCAATTGGATTACCAGTTTTTTGGCAGATCGGAGCATCAAGGTCGTTGTCGACGGTGCATGCTCTGACTTAAAATTCGTCAATGCTGGTGTTCCACAAGGCTGCGTTCTATCACCCACTCTGTTTCTTCTGCATATCAATGACTTGTTGCAAATCAGTAACATTCATTGCTATGCAGACGACAGCACCGTAGACACCTCATACACCGGCCGTGCTAATATTTCTCGGGAAAACGTCGAAGAAAACCGGAACAAACTTGTATCTGAAATCGAGTCTTCGTTAAACAAAGTCTCGAACTGGGGTCGGCTAAACCTAGTTCACTTCAACCCCAAAAAGACGCAAGTTTGCGCGTTAACTGCTAAAAAAACACCATTTGTCGTATCTCCACGATTCGAGAACATTCCGTTAGCCGCTACAGCTAGTATCGGAATACTTGGCGTTGATGTTTCGAGTCTCGTTCAGTTCCGCGGTCAATTGGAAGGCAAAGCCAAATTGGCATCAAAAAAGCTTGGTGTGCTCAGCAAGGCAAGACAGTATTTCACGTCGGCCCATCGTCTAAGACTATACAAGGCGCAAATTCGGCCTCACATGGAATACTGCTCTCACCTCTGGGCGGGTGCTCCCCAGTACCAGCTCCTTCCATTTGACCGTATCCAACGTAGAGCGGCTCGAATTATCGACGATCAAGCCCTTTCCGATCTGCTTGATCCTTTGGCTTTGCGTAGAGATGTTGGATCGCTCTGCATCTTCTACAGAATTTATCACGGGGAATGTTCCGAGGAATTGTTCGAACTAATCCCGGCTGCTGAATTTCACCTTCGGACATCTCGTCAAAATTCCAAATATCACCCGCACCACCTAGATGTCCGAAAATCCACAACAGCGCGATTTTTAAGACATTTTCTGCCTCGCACAACCACTCTGTGGAACCAGCTTTCGCCGGCGGTTTTTCCGAACCGATACGACTTGGGAACCTTCAAGAAAAGAGCGTACTCTTTCCTGAAAGGCCGGCAACGCACCTGCAAGCCCCCCGGTGTTGCAGATGTCCATGGGCGGTGGTAGTCACTTTCCATCAGGTGAGCCTCCTGCTCGTTTGCCACCTTATGACATAAAAAAAAAAAAAAAAAGAAACAAAATGGAAAACGAAACCATGACGAAATATTTTCATGATAAAATTTCTTTGTTAAAAAAATGCAAAATTTATGGAGAAGCGGCAATTTCCTGCATTATAAGAGGACTTCCAGTTGAAATCCGTGCAAACGCAAAAGCCTACAAATGTGAAACACCACAACAATTATACTGTGGCTACCTATCGTCATTAGAAAACTACAAGGCAGTCGAAACTCAGGTGACAAAGCGAACGACTTGGAGGAGAGAAGGTACCAACACAACAGCTACTAAACTCCCTTCGAAAATCTGCTACGGCTGTCGACGGCCAGGCCACGAGATACGTGACTGCTGGACTAGACGACGCTGCGAGATCTGCCAACGAATGGGCCACACGTCCTCTAACTGCTGGCACGCTTCGAGCTCCTCAGCACAAGAAACAAAGGTACATAATATTTATTTTTTGACTTACAATGTGTATTTAGATCTTTATAAGAAGGATGTAAATGTAAATGGTCAGAAACTCAGTGCTTATATCGATACCGGCAGCAAACTAAATATTTTGACAGTTTTGTGGGTTAAAAAATTAAAATTAAATGTCACGCCGTCCAACGTCATAATGAAAGGTTTTGGTGGAGCCCATATGCGCTCCTTAGGTAGCTCTAAAATCGAAGTATCAATAGACGGAGTAGTTTTGAAAGGCTTCGTTGAAATTACTGATTACAATTTAACTGGTATAGATCTTATAATAGGACAATCGATGATAAATCAGGACGATATTAGTTTGGTCACCGCGAAGGATTCTGTTACTTTTGTACGTACAAGAAACATTAATTTTCCTTTTAAAAATACTCTACTAAGTGCTTTAGATTTTGTAGAAAAATATTCTGTGCATTTGAAACACACAACTGTTATACCGAAACAAAGTGAAATTTTTATAGAAGTTTTTATTGTATGTAATTCTAAGGACATAAACACATTTTTGACAAATTCTGTATACTTTGATTTAGGTCAAATAGCTTATATTATACCTGGTGCGATAATAAATTCAAAAGGTTCTTATTTAAAAGTAATTAATATTAGCGAATTTGATATTAAGTGGTTATCGGGTAGTATACTGGCACGTGCAGAACCAGTAGATATCATTAATAACACCAACTGTCGTGACATCTTAAATATACAGATAAATAATAATAATAAGGAAACCGAATTTGATTTAACAGAGTTGAACGTTGGTAAGTTAGAGAATAAACAATATGAAAAATTAATTTATTTGCTTAAAAAGTTTGGGTATATCTTTGCAAAAGATACAAAAGATTTAGGTTGCACACATTTAATTAAAAAGCATATAAAAACTACTACAGATCAACCTGTACATTTTAAACCATATCGGTTATCTTATAAAGAGAACGAAATTGTGAATAATAAAGTACAAGATTTAATTGAGGCAGGTGTAGTTAGGGAATCAATGTCTGAATATGCTAGTCCTGTAGTGTTAATTAAGAAAAAGGGTGGAGATTACCGTCTTTGTATAGACTATCGAGCCCTTAATGCGCGTACGGTAAAAGATAGATATCCTCTTCCACATATTGATGATCAGATAGCTCGCCTTGCTGGTAAAACTTTCTTTACTACCTTAGATCTAGCTCAAGGTTATTATCAAGTTCCTATGGCAGAAGAATCAATACATAAAACTGCCTTTGTGACTCCTGCAGGTCAGTTTGAATTTTTAAAAATGCCTTTCGGGTTGGCTAATGCCCCTGCTGTTTTTTCAAGATTAATTCAAATGGCTCTCAATAAAGTAGGAGATAGTGTTGCTATATATTTAGACGATGTGTTACTACCTACAGTAACGGTAGAATCGGGTCTTGAACTTTTAGAAAAAGTATTAGAATTGTTAAAAGATGCTAATTTAAAATTAAATTTATCGAAATGTTCCTTTCTTCAAAAAAGCGTAAATTATTTAGGTCATGAAATTACTGCTGGGACTGTACAACCAGGACAAAATAAAATTAATTGTATAAATCAATATAAACGACCACAGAATGTTCATGAGATTAGGCAATTTATCGGCTTAACTTCCTATTTTAGAAAATTTATAAAAGGATTTGCAGAAATTGCGCGACCTCTGACACAACTGACAAAAAAGGACGTTAAGTGGGTTTGGGGACATGATCAGGACGTAGCATTTCACACATTGAAACAACACTTAATTCAACGTCCCGTTTTGGCAATTTACGATAGATCGGCAAAAACAGAATTGCACACAGATGCAAGTAAACTAGGTCTAGGAGGAATTCTTATGCAATATCAACCGGATGGTGAACTTAAACCAATCGCGTATTATAGTAGGGTGACAAGTAGGGAGGAACAATTTTATCACAGCTATGAACTTGAGACCCTTGCTGTAGTAGATTCTCTTAAACGATTTCGTATTTACATAACGGGCATTCCAGTAAAGATCGTTACTGATTGTGCTGCTTTACGTACAACTTTAATTAAAAAAAGATCTAATACCACGTATAGCTCGCTGGTGGCTAGCAATACAGGATTTTGATCTCCAAATAGAATATCGCCCTGGTTCACGTATGAAGCATGTCGATGCCTTGAGCAGAAATCCATTGTCTGAAAATATTTTAATGATAGAAGAATCTGATTGGCTATTAACTCTTCAATTGCAGGATGAAAATATCCAGAATATTATTAGACAACTTAATGAGGGGACCGATAATTCAGATATAAAATCTAATTATGTAATCAAGGATGGTCTTTTATTTCGTAAAGCTTTAGCTGGGGAACGATTTGTTATTCCTAAATTAGCTAAATGGGGTCTTTTGCAAAAATATCATGACCAGATTGGACATCCTGCTTTTGATAAATGTGAAAAAACTATAAAAGCACAATTTTGGTTTCCGGGCATGACACGCTTTATACGTAAATACATAAAATCCTGTCTTCAATGTGCATATGGAAAAGGAGACTATGGTAGAACTCAAGGTGAACTATATCCAATTGAAAAGGTTCCTACACCCATGCACACTCTTCATGCTGATCACTTAGGTCCATTTGTTAAAACTCGGAAAGGGAATACTTATGTCCTCGTAGTTATTGATGCATTCACTAAATTTGTTTTTGCAAAACCTGTAAAAAATTGTAGTTCTGTGGAGACGATAAAACAACTTAAAGATATTATTTCACAATTTGGTAATCCTCACAGAATTATTACTGATCGAGGCAAGGCATTTACAAGTAGATATTTTAAACAATTTGCAACTGAAACACAATTTAGACATGTTTTAAACGCAATAGCTAGCCCACGTTCGAATGGGCAGGTAGAAAGGGTAAACCGCACTATTTTAAATGGGTTAAATACGATGTCTGAAAGTGAGTGCACTTGGGATAATAAATTAGCAGATATAGTATGGGGTATTAATAATACGCCTAATAGCACGACTGGTATGGCCCCCTTTAAACTTATGTTTGGTCATTCTAATTCGCGATTACCAGGGTACCCTCTCTATGAACCACAGGATTTCGAATCCCAGGTCCAAGCGCTACAAGACAGACGAGACGTAGCAAAATTAAGAATAGATAGGAATATGACTGTAATGAAACAAAGATTCGATAAAACTCGGAAAAAATGTATTAAGTATTCGGTTGGACAATTAGTTTTATGGAAGGGAGGTATAAGTCGGGATACGACAGCTAGAGTAACAAAAAAATTAAATGGACTCTATACTGGTCCCTATAAAATAACGAAAGCTGATAAAAATCTAGATAGGTATACAATTACAAGTATAAAAGGGATGAAAGGTTATAGACGTTTTAGCGCTATTGTACGTGGGGAAATGTTACGTCCATATAAATCAACTCGATCTGATAATGACAGTTCAGGAAGTGATCACGAAATAGACCGAGATGACCTTATTGACTTATTAGAAAGTTAATCCTAAACTGATTTAAAATATTTATTAAGCTGTTGATGTTATGAATTACAAAAATATGTTGTAAGTAATGATTTAAATGAAATTTCAAAAAAATGAATTGTCTAGCTTATAGTAAATATAGTATACTTAATCAAAACCTTTAGTGTTATATAAATAAATTATATTCTGAAAAATGGTCTCTATAAGAAATATGTAGTAGGTAAATAAATAAAACTTACTGTAAAATGTTTTATTAAAACAAAAAAAGTGATAATTTTTAATTATTATTCTGATTAAAACCACTTGTTTTTAACGAAACTACATATATGAACCAAAATATAATTCTAATTATTATTAAAAATCTTGAATTGGTCATAACTTTGTAACAAATATAATTTATGTCTCAATAATTTAATACAAATAATTACGTATATCAAAGGGTTTATAGCTATGTGACCTATGAGACCTTGACTGTATGTCAAGGGTTAAAACTAAGTGACTATGTGTCAAGGGTTAAAACTATGTGACTGTGTGTCAAAGGGTTTAAGCTATGTGACTGTGTGTCAAGGGTTAAAACTAAGTGACTGTGTGTCAAAGGGTTTAAGCTATGTGACTGTGTGTCAAGGGTTAAAACTAAGTGACTGTGTGTCAAAGGGTTTAAGCTATGTGACTGTGTGTCAAAGAGGTTTAAGCTATGTGACTGTGTGTCAAGGGTTTAAGCTATGTGACTATGTGATATTTAACGAAAACGTTACGATTATTGTCTTTGTGTCATAAAACTAGTATTTTGTACATGCTAGCGGCAGTATACTACGTGCAGTTTACGTAAAACTACAATTTCAAATTAATTTAAAATTTTAGACCGGATATTTGGTGTTTTTCATTTCTGTTACAGGTTGCAAGCCCTCATAGTGAAAATACAGAGCGCCGTGGGACACGGCTGTTGCAGGATGGCCGAGTGTTAGCGACATCCGGTCACTCCAGTCCCAACATGAAGCATACAGCATAAATATAATTATTCTTATGTTAAATATTAATTAAATAATTTAAGATAGTTAAAGAGGAGGTCTCCTCCTCCTCCGGGAGGATTATCAAAAGTTATATAAGTTATTACAAATTAGATGGAGTTTAGTTCAATTTGTTCATTGAGTGCTTACTAAGTAGAAACGCTGTAACTATAATTATAGTGTAATTAAAGTAATAGAAGTTTGTGTGGACTGTTTTATTGGAAAAAGTACTTAAAGTGAACAGTGAGAAGTGACATTTATTAACACAAGACTGGGAGTACTGATATGGGTCTATAGTTACCTGGGTCTGTATTGGATCCCGATTTATAAATTGGCGTAACCTTAGCAATTTTCAGTGTATTTTGAAATATACCGTCACATATTAGAACGTTGAAACATTTAGTCAGATTTTTACATATTAAATTTCTTGTGGATTTAATAGCTTTTGTACTTATTCCATCGATACCAACACTACAACTTGAGTCCAGTTTAATGTTTCAATGATGTTTAAGATTTCTTTTTCAGTACATGGTGCAAATGATGAAATAGAATTTTTTGATCGAGTGATTTGAGGCATAGCATGCTGGAAATTGTCATGGTAATGGTCAGGTATACATTCAGCGAGCTGTGGCCCGATCTTCGCGAAATATTCGTTAAATGTCTGACATATGGTATAGGGATCTGTTACTACTTGAGAACCAATTTCAAGTTTAGTAGGAAGACTATTGCAAGTGAATTTATTAGCTGCTAGAGTATTAACTAAAGTCAAATTTTTTTTTGGTTTCTTACTACATTTAGTAAATTCTTTAAAATGGTATCGATCTTTTGTGTCTTCAATTAATTTAGCTACAAGTTGTCTTTTCTCGGTGAAATCTTCCTTCAATGACTCCTCATGCAAATTTTCTTTATATCTTACCCACAGCAGGTTTCTTTCATTGATCTCAGAAATTATTCTTCTATTTATCCAATCTTTCTGTGGTGGATTTAGGATTTTGGTTTTCCGTACCTTGCTCATATTTACGCATAACTTTCTCAAGCTGTGTATAGTTACTATTTGTTAATTTTGGAATCTTTTGTTCGACATTATTATAGTATTAAGAGTAATCTATATCCTCATACTGCCTATATGTCTTACGAGGTGGCTTTATTTTATTTATTTCCACATATATTTGCCTATGGTCGGATAGGGGAGAATTAATGAGTATCATATTAAAAGTATCATCGGCTAAGTTAGTGCTCACGTGGTCCAGTATCGATTTTCTTGTTTGACATTCTCTTGTAAAATACGACTTCTTTACTCTATTGATAATTTTGTAACCAGTTCCTTTTAGAACCTCTTTGTATCGTTTTAATTTCCGATCTTTCTCCTACAAGTCTATATTTGCAATATAAATCCTAAACTTACAGCGGCCACGGAACGACTCCAACATTTCGTCGATGGTACAGTACTCTCCCAGTATATAGTCAGCAGTACAATGTCCAACAAAGCTTTCAAATATTTCTCGGATAGGAGCCAGATTATCTAATTACTTTCTTTCGTGTCGTGTATTCATATCATCAAACCTCAACACTCTCAATAAAAATAAAAAGCGTTTTATGGACATGGTTGCTTTAAAAAAAATCACACGCTGTACCATCATCAAGCCACATTTCTTTTACATTTAGATGACTTATTTTTTTCAATCCAGCCATATATAATAAACCAATTAATACTTTAATTTCAACTAAATCCGTTTGTTTACAATCTCTTTCTCGAGAAAATTTTTCTTGTAATTTTTTTTATGTATATATTTTTGTAAGAAACAATTTTTTCTAACATTTCATCGTCCACAAACAATGAAATAGCTTGCAAGGGTGTCGTGGCGTTTTTAACTACTTGTTTGGTTCCGGGTAAATGTGTTACTATATTGCAGCTCCTAGTGCGCACATTACGTAAAGGCTTATAGACAAGTCATTCTGTAGTCTTATCTTTTCCTGTATAATATGGTAGCCTACCACTTGGTTCTTGCATTCCTTTATTCCCCAGTTCATCTGAGGACTGTTCATTATCGTCGTCGTGGAGGCCTCTTTCACATCACTTCAGTCACACAGTCACTTTCAGCATCATCAGCACGATTAACGCCTATATCCTCAAGATCTAATGGTTCTTCTTCCTCCGATTCAAGGTCTTCTAGCCAACTAAGAATTTGAGCCTCCCGTTGATCATTCATCTTGACTTTTTATACTAAAAACAATTGACAGATATATTAACAATATTTTTACTGGGATAAATTACATAAATATGCATAAAAAACCAAATACACGTTAAAATACGTTTTATTACTAACAAAATAATACTTACGTGGACAGGCGCGTGATGAGCGAAATGCCGCGCTGCACGATGCGATGCACACAAATACCTTGCTGCGCGAACAGCTTCAGCGGAGAGGGGATGGAATGTTGGGAAGGTACTGAGAAGCTCGTAGTGCTTGAGGGTTTCTAACATAGATAACAGGACATGCCTACAACGATTTTGGTGCTGGGGATTTTAGACCTGATTTTAAGTATGTCTTAGGTGGTGATATCAAAAATGTAATCAGTTTTTTTCTATCAGCTCTAGTTTCTGAGTGAAAAAAAATACAGTTTTCAAAAATATATGTATTTTATCGGCATTAAACATCAATTGTCTTTTGAGTGATTTTCTAGAATGAATTTTACTTGGGCTCTCTCATGATTCCCCAGCAATATTATGGAGATGCGCACCCGGAAAAAGATTCTTCTACTGCATGGAGTCCCGGAGGAACATAAAGAAGACTCGGCTGCTCGTGTTGCTCAATTGTTAAATAAACATCTCGCTCTTACACAACTTACATCTAGTGACATAACTCTCTGCCATAAGCTGGGTAATCCGAAAAAGGGCAAGTCGCGAGCAATTCTCATTTAGTTTAAGGAGTTCTCCCTCAGAAACCAGGTGTGGACATCAAAATCTAATTTGAAGGGCACTGGTGTAACTATATCCGAGTTCCTAACGAAAAGACGACATAAGATCTTCGTAGCAGCTCGCCAACGCTTCGGAGTCGTAAAATGCTGGACTCGTGATGGTGTCATTTTTGTCCTGAGCGCGGATGGAACAAGACATCGTTTGTCAAGCATGCCAGATCTAGATGCAGTCCCCAGCTCCAATGCCAGCACGTCCGATGCTTCAGTCATGTCTCCGAATAAAGATGTCTCTAAACCTTCCAAGCCAACCATAACGAGAACCAAAAGGACTGTGAAGAAATAGCCTGACTCCTTTATATTCCGCCAGGTCGTCTTAATTATTTTACATATTCATATTACTTTTCTGCGCGTTGTTTTGCTGTAGGTATTGTTCTTTTTTATCGAGTTCTCCATTCATTTTAACGTAATTAACTTTAGTTTTTTTTATTATTTTTGATATGGTTTTGTTTAATTTTGTTTTACCTACTTTTTATTTATTCCTTATTATATTTAAATTTCACAATAACAAACTATTATATTATGTAAGGTAATACTGTTTTCGACTGACATCTGCATACTGATTATTGGCAGTGACGGTTTGACATTGTAATAATTATAGTGCGTTCAGAATCACTTTTTTGTGGAGTGAGAGCCTACAGCAAAAAAAGGGGTCCTAAATTTTAACTGAATAGATATTGTTTTACTGTTCTTATATTTGTATTAATTTGTTAGAGTTAATGTTAATAGATAACATATTTTAATTGTATTATTCTTTAATTAAGCTATCGTTGTTTTTTTTTCTGTTCTATGCAAAGTGTATCGCATGTTTAATTTTTGTATAGTACAGCTGGTAGGTAGTCTATGATATTTCTATTTTTGATAACTTAATTTAGTTATTATTTTTATTAAGGTTTTTGTTTTAATTTTTTTTTTTATTTTTTTATTCATCCTAATTTTTTAATTTATCTATTTTTATATTTACTTTTATAGTTGTAATTATATTATAGTATACAAAGTATACAAGTATACAAAGTGACCTTTTTATGTCTCTGTCGTCGTCTGACGAAATGTCCAGTGAAGAAAGTTTCCACAGTACATCTCCTCCTTCACTTAATGTCGCCCTTAGTTCACATTTCTCAGATTGTCTGAAAAATTTTAATGTTATCCATATCAATGCTCAAAGTATTCCGGCTCATTATCCTGATATGCTTGCTTCTTTTGACTGCCGTAATATTCATGCTATTCTTATTTCCGAATCGTGGTTGAAACCATGTCTTCCTTCGACATCCTATTCATTACCTGGCTTTCAATTAATTCGCAATGACCGTGTCGGCAGGAGGGGTGGTGGGGTTGCGATCTACTTACGCTCATATATTCCTTATAATGTAATCAGTTCGTCCGCTCAACCTCCTCTACCCGATACGGTTGAACATTTGCTTATTGAAGTCAGTCTTGCATACTCAAAAATTCTTCTTGGTGTATTTTACAACCCCTCCTCTCTTATTAATTATTACCCTAGTTTTGAAAATTTGCTAGATAATTTTGTCCCTAATTACAGCCACTCAATTTTAATGGGAGATTTTAATACATGTTTACTTAAAGGCGACGCTAATAGTAAAAAGCTATTAGCAATTACCGAATCCTGCAATCTACATGTTTTACCCCTCACAGCTACCCACTTTTCTCCCGGCTGTACCCCCTCGCTCCTTGATCTCATTATGGTCTCATCTCCTGATTTAGTTTCTAAGCATGGTCAGTGTTCTGCCGATGCATTTTCCTACCATGACTTAATTTTTCTCTCTTATAAAATACGTCCTCCCAAAGCAAAATCAAGAACGCTTCTGCTACGTAATTTTGGAGGAATGGATGTAAATCGTCTACGCGAGGATGCTTGTCAATTGGATTGGTCTGCGGTTATAGCTGCTGATTCAATTGACAAGAAGGTGGAGACCTTCAATAGTCTGCTTGTAGGGTTATACGATGTACATGCACCTATAAGACCTGTTAAAATGAAACATCTCCCTGCACCGTGGTTGACGGAAGATCTAAAGAAACTCATTGAGAAGAAAAATCGAGCTAAACTAAAATATAAAATTAATAATTCTGACCTCAATCGCGATAAATACAAGAATGCACGAAATCACTGTAATACATCATGTAGAGATGCTCAACGACGCTATACTCAACGCTAATGTCGAAAACGGCAACACCGCAAAAACTTGGAAATTTCTGGAAAAACTTGGAGTTGGTAAATCTCGTAATACCCTGATAAATATAGATACTGAACTCTTGAATAAACATTTCTCTTCTTCTTCTACAACTGCAAATTTTGATAAACATTCTACACTGAATTTTCTTTCATCGTTACCAACTTCTAACTTCCCTCCGTTTACCTTCTCCTCTTTCACTGAATGTGATGTTAAAAGGAACATACTGTCCGTGTCTTGGAATGCCGTTGGTACTGACTGCATAAGCCGTAACATGATCATGCCCATCCTAGATATTATTATCCATATCTTAGTCCATATCCTTAATTACTCCATCACCTGTAATAAATTCCCGGACGCATGGAAAAATGCTCTAATCATCCCAATTCTGAAAAAGTCGAATGCAATTAACTATTGTGATTTCCGACCGATTTCCATCCTACCGTTCCTATCTAAAGTCCTTGAAAAGTTAGTATTCCGCCAATTAAACCTCTTCCTTAATCAACATTCACTTTTTAATCCTTTACAATCCGGCTTCCGTGCAGGTCATAGTACGGTCTCTGCTCTCATTAAAGTTACTGACGATATTCGGTTAGCCATGGACAACAAACAACTCACTATTTTAACACTTTTAGTTTTTAGCAACGCATTCAACTGCGTTGATCATGATATTTTACTGAGTTTGTTAAGTTCCTTTAACATATCTCCATCAGTGATTGAGTGGTTTCTGAGTTACCTCAAAGGCCGTCGACAACGTATACGCCTTAATGAGACGTTTTCCTTATGGTGTAATGTTCAGGCAGGGGTACCTCAAGGTGGCGTCTTATCTCCCTTGCTCTTTGCTATTTTCATTAATTCCATTTCTCAGTATATTTCTTCCTCCTACCATATGTATGCAGATGATATTCAAATTTATCGCCACACTACGCTTGAAAATCTTCACATTGCGATTGAGGGCATGAATTACGACCTACAGAAAATTCACGAATGGAGTAAACTGTACGGACTTGTTATAAACCCCGGGAAATCACAAGTCATTATTATTGGTAGTCCGGGCATGGTCTCTAAGGCTAATTACATTGATTTACCGTCTATTGAGTACAATGGTACTTGTTTACCTTACTGCTCCGTTGTGAAAAATCTAGGGGTGTATTTAGATCAAACATTATCTTGGTCACATCACTTGAAAGAACTGAGCAGAAGAACCTACGCTTCACTGAACTCGCTACGACGGCTTCGATCCCTTCTACCAATTCCTACCAAAATTATGTTAGCAAATTCTCTCCTTCTACCTATTCTTGATTATGCCGATGCAAGCTATACTAATCTGACCGAGGACCAACTCAATAGGCTTGAGCGACTTCAAAATCTCGCCATCCGGTTCATATACTGCCTTCGCAAATATGACCACATTTCTGTATTTCGTTCAAAGCTCAAGTGGCTCCCTATTCGTTTTCGCCGGAACTTGCATATTTTGTCTCTTCTGTACTGTGGGCTATTTAATTCAAGGGCTCCTTCTTATTTAAAGGAGAAATTTAAATTTCTAGGCGATCCTTCTCTTTTGAGATCTTCCCGGAGTTTTACACTTAAAATACCGGCACATAAAACAAAATTCTACAGTGACTCTTTTACCGTTCAGGCAATTAAGTTGTGGAATAATTTACCGCTTAAAATAAAAAAATCTAAAACATTATTAATTTTCAAAAATTCCCTAAAGAAATTTTATCTTGAATCTGCATAGAGACGATTTATATTAGTGCTTATTTATTAGTCTATAATATTGATATATATATATATATATATATATGTATGTGTATATGAATATGTATATATATATATATAGTGTATATATGTACATTGTATAAGTATTTACATGTAGATATTTGTATGCAAGTGTAGTTATAATACCGCCTTAGCACCACCTACCCAACTTCCAAACAACCTCTCTCTCTTTATTGGGTTGTCTGAAAGAAATGGCTACTTAGCCATAAGGCCGCCCGTTGTACTCTACAATAACATCTAAATTTTTCTTGTAACATATTTTATTCTGTATCTTGTGGTGTACAATAAAGTATAAATAAATAAAAATAAATAAATAAATATTCGGCCACACACACACACACATCAGCCCGCATTCGTCCACTGCTGGACATAGGCCTCTCCAAATGCATGCCACTGTGGTCTTTCTTCGGCAACTCGTATCCAGCTCCTGCCAGCCGTCTTGCGCAAATCGTCACTCCACCGTGCCTGAGGATGTCCTACACTACGTTTGCCGAGACGCGGTCTCCACTCTAGAACACGTTTTCCCCAACGGTTATCAATTCTACGACAAATATGGCCAGCCCACTGCCACTTCAGCTTACTAATCCGGTGGGCTATGTCGATGACTTTGGTTCTCTGACGCACTGGTTGAAGACTTTCGTCTTAAGGCACTGTGGGATCGACGATGTGAAGATTCGTCGTAACTTCCCAAATGCTGCCCAACCTAGCTGAATTCTTCTATTCAACTCATCCTCAAAGTTGTTTCTACCTAATCGCAATGTCTGCCCGAGGTAGACATATTTTTGAACAACTTCGAGGATGGTACCGTGAATCGCAATCGGTTCCGCTAGAACATGTTCATTGAACATGACCTTGGTTTTATCCAAGTTCATCCGTAGGCCGATGCGCATAGAAGAATCAGCCAGCTCATTCAGCATCTGTTGTAGGTCCTGCAGCGTTTCTGCCATGATGACGATGTCGTCTGCGAATCTCCCCTTGTCTCACTCCTCGATGCAATGGTATGAGATTCGTTTGCCGACTCTGTACTTGGACGGACATGGTGGCGGCCATGGCGGCCTTGTAGAGACATCTCATCACTTGGATGTATCGCCAATCAACTTGGCAACGCTGCAGGGACTCCAGAACAGCCCAGATTTCAACCGAGTCAAAGGCCTTCTCATAGTCCACGAATGCAAGACAGGGGCCGATTATACTCATGGGACTTCTGTATAATCTGCCGCACTGTGTGGATGTGGTCTATGGTGCCGTATCCGTTCCGAAATCCAGCCTGTTCCGGGGGTTGGAATTCATCGAATCTTCGCGCAAGATGGTTCGTGATCACACAGATGTGGCTCATTAGGGATATGGATCGATAGTTCTTCAGTAGGGTCTTGTCTCCCTTTTTGAAGAAACGGACGACCACACTCCTACTCCACGCCTCCGGAGTTCTCTCTTCGAAGAGGACAGAGTTGTAAAGCTTCTGGAGCTCCCTCAGTACGGGTTTACCTCCTGCTTTCAATAGCTCTGTTGTAACGCCGTCCTCTCCAGGGGCTTTTTCATTTTTAAGCTGTTTAAGAGCAATCTCGATTTCGCCAATACTGACTTCTGGCAGGTCTTCGGTGAAATGGCGTGTTAATGTAGCTCTAGGATCCTCATTTTCGGGATCAGGTCGAAATGCATGCGATGCGTATAACCGGCCGTAGAAGTCCTCTACTTCCGAAAGAACTGCCGGCTTGGAAGAAACGACTTCTGCACTTGCTGTGGTCAACTTCGTCAGGTGGCTTCTTCCAAGAGATTGTACGAACACCTTAGACCCTCGATTCTGCTCGATGGCTCTTTCAATCGTAAGAGTATTGGAGCACCGGAGGTCGTGACGTACGCGCTTGCTGATCTCAGGTGGCATCTCTGACAGGTGGGTTTTCACGTCGTTTCTTCATCAGCCCTAAAGTCTCTTCCGAAAGTTTGGACTTTCTACCCTTACGCTGCATGCTACAAAATCTCGTGCCTTCTTCCCTGAGAATTCTCACTACATTTTTGAGGTTCTGGTTTACGTCTATTGTGGTTTTCACGGCAGCGAATCGGTTCTCCAGGTTTGACTGGAACGTTTCAGATCCCACAATAGTTTGGAGCAGGGATGGTCGGAGTGTAGATTTCATCAGACGGACGCGCTCAGCCTTAAAATTGATATTCAGAGAGCCTCGGACAAGTCGGTGATCACTACCGGTATTGAACCTGTTGATCACTGAGACGTCTCTGAATATGTGCCTTTTGTCCGTCATGAAGAAATCGATCTCATTTTGGTCATAGTGTCGGGGCTTTGCCAAGTCCACTTCCTTTGGGGCTGCTTCTTGAAGAAGGAGTTCATCAAGAAGAGCCCCTCCCGTTCGAGGAAGTTGACAAGCATTTGCCCCCTATGATTTCTGCTTCCAAATCCATGGGGTCCTACTACCGATTCGCTACAATTCTGTACTCCCACTTTAGCGTTAAAGTCCCCCATGACAACGTTGTAGTGGGTTTTCGTGGTGGAGTGGAGGGCCCTCGATATATCATCGAACATTTCCTCCACTTCATCGTCCGAGTGGGTCGAGGTCGGTGCGTACGCTTGCACCACCTTGAGGCTGTACCTCTCGGTGAGCTTTACAATGAGGTACGCTACCCTGTTCGACACACTGGAGATTTCCACAACGTTGTCAGCTAGGGACTTATTAACCAGAAACCCAACGCCAACCCTCTCGGAAGTACATTAGGTGGCCCGATTCGAGGGTTACGGTGTCCTCTCCCTCTCTACGGACTTCACATAACCCTAATATGTGCCACCTAATTTTCCCAAGTTCCACCTCGAGTTGCGCTAGATGCGAGTCAAGCCGTAGCGTGCGTCCGTTGTACGTCGCCAGGGTCAGTCGGTTGTGGTGGTCCGGTGATTCTTAGCACCCCCCGTCCCGCCGTTACCACGGCCATCATATGAGTATTCTACCTTCGTTGGTATCGATTCTCCATCGTTTTTATGTCTTGGTGGAAACGTTCTCCTTATTCTTCGCTTAACCCTTCGCCTGATTTACGAAAATGTTTTTTTTTTATATTACCGTGTTTGCTTGAGGGAATAAATGCTAAATGAAGGGAAAAATAGGCAAAAAAATTACAATATTTATTTTACATATTTATTTAGAAAAAAAACAGGTATCAATTTTGATACTTCAGGCATTGAGGCCATAAAGAAATCAGATATACCTATGCATGAAATAATGCGAAACATTGGTTGTTTTTATTATCGCTTAACGACACTTTACACTTTTTACAGAACCAAGAGATAAGTTTCCTACAATTATTAAATTTACACTTATTTCTAGAATCTATAAATATTTTTTCATGACCAATACAATCGCAACTCACGTCAGTAGCGGGTAGTACTTATGCACCTGTCCAGGGTCTTTTAGAAGGTACTATAGTATCTTGTCGACTGTTGGTACTGGGTCTTCCTTTCTATTATTTTTCGAGTGACTTTGATATCTACATAAAGTATCGGTAAGCTCAGTTCTAAAATCTGCTAACTTTATAATATTCTTCTGAAGTTTTCCTTTCACTGTGTTTACCTTTTCGTATAGTACCCAAGCATCGACGACAGTCATGTCTAACAAGTGGTAGAAGAGTCTCGTTGTCCACTTTCTCGACTTTATGCGGATGCGATATCGACCAATGAAGCTATCCATCAAATCAACACCGCCCATGTGTGCATTATATTCTTTTACGACCCGAAGACATGATACTTGAACATTAGCCTTTAGTTTTTTTTTCGTAGCGGGTTATAATATCCGCTGGTTCAGCGCCAACATACGTGGAATGTAATAGTACTTGTTAGTTGTCCTTCCAACTTGTGGCCGACAATTGTTGGCCTTCGTGAGAGGCCACATTTTCGTGATAAGTTCCTCAAGGTACTGTTATACGGTACGGACTTGGAGCCTTTTTAAAAAAAGAAAGTTCACAAAACTAAACTAAGAAATAGTAGGGGTTGAGGGTTGAGTCCTCGAAATAGAAAAAACAACAATATTAATTATTGAACGCAACCGTCGGAATCGGAGGTAGGACTGACTCTGAGGAGCGGGCTACTGTCGGTTCTATAGGAAAGGTGATGAATTGGCAGCTTCGGTCAGCAAAAGGGGTAACAATGTAGGTTTATAACAGTACGTTAGACTTCATAATTTCCCGTTTTTCTGGCAACTTGCACGACTTCCCAAGCCTGTTTCTTTTTTCTGTTGCAAGACAATAAATACCTTCGTAATACGATTACGTGATCCTAAGACAGTTACAGGTTCTGTAAAGTTGGGATTCTTTTGGAAGGCATGTTTATTTGACTCGTCCATTAGAAATTTCAAAATTTCTTCACCGAAAAAATAAGAAAAAAACTGAAAAGGAGTGTCTTAGTTCATAATTTCTTGTGAATACTCAGTATTTCCAGCAAACTGGAAAGCGTTTTGGACTATGTCCATATTCTTTACTCTCCACACTAAGATTCTAGAGTTGAAGGGTGCAGTTTGCAGGTTGTTCTGGCTGCTGGTTGTAGAAGTTGGGCTTCGTTCAACTGTTTCTAAATTATGTTGCATGTCCGGCTAGTCCGCTGGGGACTGATGGGCCGTCGATTTGGTGCGGTATAAATTTTGAGGATTTTTTAGCCGTAAAACGCCACGTTGGTCAGGCGGTATGGCGAGTTTGTCGATTAAATTGGCCTGCTGCACACTTGCCCCGCCCACGAGGAGAGGAACTGGTGAGCAGCACCAGTTACCGGGACGGAACCGCTGGGAGGTGTGACTCGGAATTGAGTTTCTAGTGGTATACATAGTTGAAATATTGATACTGAAATATGTCGCATCCTTATCTCTCACCCGAATGCCCTCAGAAGCTCCATTTCTTCTCCTGCCCCACTCGTTCGTTGTACTTAAAGTTCATTGTATTGTAATCTGAATTCTATGATCTTTCTTAATTTTTAAACACATTCACACACAAAGACATTAACAAATAAAAAAAAAAATTATTCAAATTAAAGTATTATATTCACCCGATTTAAACATCGGATTAACGGCGGAACAGATGATCGCATTCAGTACAGTGGATATAATATCTTATCTCTTGTGACGTCAATTTGGGTTCGATCCCTCGACGGTCGCGCCTACCTGCGCGAGCGCATCGTCCATCAGTCGGTCAGTCGGTCAGTCGAGAATCTATTACCGACGTAAAACCCGTGCCCCATTACGATTACTCGCTGATAAGGCTCAATTTTTGTATAGATACATATCTGTATCTACGTGTTTAATTTTGTCATTCATGCTTGTGCTTATTTGTTCTTTCTGAATATGTATATATAAATTGTGTAATGTTCTTTGTTTTGTGTATTGTGTATATAGATTATCTCATGTGTAATATGTTATATATTTATATGGACTTGCACTTGTACGTGAGTATTATTAATTAACCGATCGGACACTCGCATAAAGCTAAAATCTCCACTCGCCACCATCATATCTCAAGATCAAGTCTTAACGATGACCCTGGCAAAATACATATGAATTCACGTGAGTATTATTATCCGTCTTCCCCAAGTCTTTAATGGATACGTTTATGTTTATATTGAATTGGTATAACAATGACTTATCTTTATTTTCTCTATAAAGTAGCGTTAAGCCTTTCGTGCTACTTATATTTTTATTTTTTTCATTTATTTATTCATTTAACATGATACAAAATAGTAACAAATTATTATAGTACAGCATAAGTTTTATAAACTTTACCGTGTACCACAGTCACCGTATTTTATTTATGTAAAGTCGCATTAAGCAGTCGTTGTCGTTGTTAATTTTTTGTTTTGTTATATCTCCTTTTTATTATTTATATTTTATGTATTTATTTATGTAAATATTTATTATAGTATATATATGTCGGCGCATCCGCCTCTCATCACGTGATCTGTCAAATAGCAATATCCATAACGAACACCGAGAACTGAAGGAGTGGCTATCCTGTGAAATCTAAAAGTACTGTTGTAAATCGATTGTGAATTATATAGTGAAGTGATTATTACAATAGACATTTTTTATTGAACTACCGTCTCCTTACCCGATAATCTACGCCTATCCGAAGATGACTGATAATAATTATGATAATGCACAAGAGCGTTTATCAGAAGTGGGATGTGAAGGGTCAAACCAGCAGGAGACAGTATCCAATCGAGGGAATAAAAATCTTGGTGCGTGTACCCACGATTTACTTGCTGGAATGGAATCGATTTTGACAAGACTGCTAGATGCAACTAATCACGGTATCCAGCCTCCGCCACAGCAACATAATTCTACTGTCTTGGTGAAATTTGATCCTGATGATGCTGAGGCAGACATCGAAGGGTGGTGTAGGATTACTGACATTATAGTTACTAGCCGAAATCTCACCGGAACCGAGTTGCTACTTGCTTTGATAAACGCATTGAAAGGACGCGCCGCTTCTTGCCTTACTAAATTGAAAAATTCAGAAATTCAATGACCGCGTATCAAGGAATTACTACTAGTTCGATTTGGAAAACCCATGCTGATGCAAGACTATTTTGACAATGTGATGAGATTCGAAATTGCCCCTCAAGAGGCCGCTTCCGAAGCAGCTATGCGTTTGTGGAATCTTATTGAGCGTATACCGAAAGTGGAAATGGTCGAAGAGGTCATTACTGGCTTTGTTATATCAGTCCTCAGTCAAAAGAGCTCCTTAATTCGCAGAGAGCTCAATTCATACACCATCACAACGAGAGCACAATTGTATCGCGCCCTTAATGGTATATCACTGAAGAGACGTCACGATGAACACGAAGAGCAACCTTCGAATTCAAAGAAACCACGTGTTACGACTGAACTGAGATTCGGGGGATCCTGTCATTACTTTATTATTACATTACTGTGGCCATCGTGGACACAAAATCGAAGAATGCCGCAAACGCCGAGATAGTGTCTCTGCCACAAAGGTGCCAGAACGAGAGAAGATAGTCACGTGTTTCACATGTCAAAAGCCAGGCCATATTAGTACTGTTTGTCCAAACAACATGGCAGGCAAAGACTACCCAGCTAAGAAGGACGTGAACATCTGTGAACGGAATACTGTGAAGGTTACGCTATCCACATCGGCTGGTAAGTCAATACCGTTTATATTCGACAGTGGTTCAGTATGTTCGTTGATCAGAAACAGCCTAATCACCCAACTTCCGGGCTCCGTACGCAATGCCACGGTTTATTTGACAGGTATAGGTGGTGAAGACGTCAAGTGTTCGACCCAAATTTTTTGTCTTATCCATATTCAAAGTATTCCAGTTAGTATATTGTTTCATGTAGTACCAGATAATGTTTTAGTAGAGCCTGTCATTATTGGTAGAGACATTTTAGACCAGGGGTTTCATGTTGAAATTTATAGTGATTCAATTCGATTTTCTTCACGCAAATACATCAACGCCTGCAGAACTACCGGTGAGTTAGACTTTAATTTGATTGATACAGATTTGGAAGGTGACGAAAAGGAGAAATTGTTCGACATCCTACGTAAATATAGTCAGTATTTTATAGAAGGCATGCCCATCCGTAGGGTCACTACCGGTGAAATAAAAATTGATGTTATTGATCCACATAAAACGGTGCAAAGACGTTCACATCAGATGTCACCAACAGAGAAGGCTATTGTAAGAGAAAAGATACAATCGCTTTTAGATGCAGATATCATCCGAGAGAGTTCTTCGCCCTTCGCAAGCCCTATCGTACTGGTAAAGAAAAAAGATGGTTCAGACCGGTTATGCGTTGATTATAGAGAACTAAACGCCAACACTCGACCAGAGCATTACCCGCTTCCCAGGATAGAAGAACAGGTGGATCGCTTACATGGAGCATATTTTTTCAGCTCTCTGGATATGGCAGCCGGCTACCATCAAGTTAAGGTCAGTACTGAATCAATCGAACGTACAGCTTTCGTAACTCCGGATGGACAGTTTGAATATCTCGCCATGCCGTTTGGTCTACGAAATGCCGCATCGGTTTACCAGAGATGCATCAATAAAGCCCTTAAGTCCTTGAAAGACACAGTAGTATTGGCATACATGGACGACGTCCTTTCATACTCGTCCAGTATCGAAAAAGGATTACAGCGCCTTGACACCGTACTCAGAGCTCTGACAGAAGCAAGGTTCTCTTTCAAAATAGCCAAGTGTAAATTCATAAAAACTGAGGTTAATTATTTACGATACATCATACGGGCGGGAGTGGTAAGACCTAATCCTGGAAAGATTAAAGCCCTATTAGAGGTCCCGTTTCCTAAGACAGCACGACAAGTGAGACAATTTCTGTGTTTGGCCTCCTACTTTCGACGTTTCATACCTAATTTTGCCAATATCGCTGGCCCTCTATATCCATTAACCAAGCTCAAAGGCCGTATAACTTGGACACAAGAACATTCGGAAGCACACAAGATAATCGTTAAGATTCTGTCTTCTGAACCGGTATTAACCATTTTTAACCCTGATAAACCCGTAGAACTGCATACTGATGCCAGCTCTGATGGCTACGGTGCCGTGTTGATTCAGAGAGAACAGAATGTACCACATGTTGTTGCGTATTTCAGCCGTCGTACAACCGAGGTAGAGTCAAGGTACCACTCATTCGAACTAGAAACCCTAGCGGTGGTACGAGCTGTTGAAAGTTTCCGCCACTATCTCTACGGACAACATTTTACAGTCTACACTGACTAATTCCTTGAAGGCTTCTAAACCTAAAACAGACCTGACACCTCGTGTTCACAGATGGTGGGCGTTTCTCCAAGCATATGATTTCGACATCATTTATAAAGAAGGACGTCACATGGCACATGCTGATTTTCTGTCAAGAAATCCTTTGCCTTCCCCCTCGAGTACGGAAGAACCAAATACGACCACGTCAAATTTGAACCCCATAAACTTTCATAAAAATGTAAATTTTGTTGAATTACACAATAGTTGGATCCAGGTAGAGCAGAAACGTGATCAGGAAATCCAGAACCTCATCAGTCAGCATGAGAAAGGCGAACTACCAGTGGCAATCGCTTACACAAATGATGTGCGAGACGGCATTCTCTACCGAAAAGTAGAAAGGAACAAAATGAGCACTTGGCTTCCCGTCGTCCCCCGCTCTTTGGTGTGGACCCTTATAAATCACGTTCACACTGAGATTAAACATCTAGGCCACGATAAAACTCTCAATAAATTGTATGAACAGTACTGGTTTCCACAAATGTCTAAGAATGTACGAAAATTTATTGACTCATGCATAGTGTGCAAGGCTTCTAAAGGCACCTCAGGAGCACAACAGGTACGGTTGCATCCCATCCCCAAAGTTTCAGTTCCATGGCATACGGTGCATATAGACATCACAGGTAAGCGGCAAGAGTGAAAGGAAGGAATACGCTTCTGTCATCATAGATGCGTTCACAAAATATGTTCTCCTCGAACATACCCAATCACTAGACGCAGCTTCTGCAGTGAAAGCCTTGAAGAAAGCCGTGTCTCTCTTTGGTTCTCCTAAAAAAATCATAGAAGACCGGGGAAGATGTTTTATTAGCACAGAATTTAAAGAATTCTGTATGCGATAATAGCGATACTGACACAGCGTCCAATGCTAGTGAAAGAACCATCACTGCCAGTTCCGGCACAGTGTCGGCGTCGGAAGACGACTTGCACCCAGTAATGGAGTAAGCTCAACTTCATAGATGTAAGAGATCTTGATGAGTAAGTTAGCATGTGTGTTCTAGTGTTGTAATGTAAAGCTGGTCGAAGGGGCCATGTACGCCCGGACCACGCTTTGATAGTTGGTAATGTAAAGCTGGTTGAAGGGGCCATGTACGCCCGGACCACGCTTTTGAAGCTGGTAACGTAAAGCTGGTTGAAGGGGCCTTGTACGCCTGGACCACGCTTTTAAAGTTGGTAACTTAAAGCTGGTTGAAGGGGCCTTGTACGCCCGGACCACGCTTTGGTAGTTGGTCGAAGGGGCCTAGCACGCCCGGTCCAAGTTACCCCGCAATGAATCTCAGACTGGTCAGGAAAGACCAAGCGCATGTAATGTGTAATCTTAATTTTGTTTGTTGCAACAGGTAGAGAGGAATGACATAGTAGGAAGCGCGTAGATGCCCGACACGATGCGCACGAGGTCGTGCGATCGTCAGGATTGGCCGTGTCGGCGCATTCGCCTCTCATCACGTGATCTGTCAAATAGCAATATCCATAACGAACACCGAGAACTGAATGCGAACTGAAAGCGGCCTTTAGGAGCAAAGCGACAGTCAGTTTTGGACGGTCGCAAAGTGCGCACGCATTCACGTGCTCGGTGGACGTTACGTTGTAATTTTGTGTAAATTACAATTATTATATGATTGTGGAAATTAAATTTTGCGCGATTACTATGCGTCAGTCCCTTGGAAGGAGCGTTGCTTCAGTGAGAATGACCCGACAGCTAGCGCCGCTGCTATTGCTGGTGAGATCCTGTTGGGGATGGAATACTACATTCCTAACTCAGACCTCGCCAGTAAGGGTACGCGTAACCGTTGGTTCACTCGCGAATGTGCCGATGCTGTGTCTTCTAAGCAGGCGGCTTATCGCGCGTGGATCAATGGCTGCGTTAGTGGGGCATCTAACATTGACTCACTGAAAGCAACCTACAATAAAACTTCCAAGTCTTGTAGGAAGGCATACACAAGAGCGGATGCGCAGCGCATTGCGCGGTTTGGCCATGACCTTATTTCACAACCTAGAGGCTCCCGTAGCTTCTGGCGTCTGACCAAATCTGTGCAAAGCAATTTCTGTCAACCTTCGCTGCCACCGCTCAGGTATCCGGACGGATCGCTAGCTCACAGTCCGCAGGAGAAAGCTGATCTTCTGGCAAAACTCTTTGCGGATAATTCCGTAATCAATGATTGTAGTGCGCTGCCACCAACAATTCCTTCATGTGGCTACACGATGCCTGACATCAAAATCAGGCAACGTGATGTACGTGCAGAGCTACAATCACTTGATGTGCGGAAAGCTAGCGGTCCCGATGGAATACCAGCCATAGTGCTGATGAAGTGTGCAGCGGAGCTGTCTCCTGTGTTAACGCGCCTGTTCCAGCTGTCTCTTTCTACAGGATGTGTGCCGGATTCTTGGAGAGAAGCTAATGTGCAAGCGGTTCCCAAAAAAGGGGATCGATCTGACCCGGCAAATTATCGGCCAATAGCTATCACCTCAGTTCTTTGTAAGGTGATGGAACGGATCTTAAACAACCAACTGATCCATTACCTAGAAGATCATTGTCTAATTAATGATCGTCAGTACGGGTTTCGACCAAAACGGTCCACAGGTGATCTTCTAGCGTACGTAACACACCTCTGGGGTGAAGCTATCGATAAGCGTGGAGAGTCGTTGGCCGTCAGCCTCGATATCTCCAAGGCTTTCGACAGAGTCTGGCACAGAAGTCTTCTCTCCAAGCTGCCGGCATACGGTCTGCCGGTTCAGCTCTGCACCTGGATTGCTAGCTTCCTACACAAGCGCAGCCTTCGCGTTCTAGTTGATGGTTGCGCTTCAAAATCCCATGTAGTGAATGCTGGAGTCCCCCAGGGGTCTGTGATATCCCCCACGCTCTTTCTTCTGCATATCAATGATATGCTCTCTCTCGGGAACATACATTGCTATGCAGATGACAGTACAGTGCACGGGGGATACCACGGACGCGCAGCGGCTGGACGGGCGGAAACTGAGGAGAGACGGAGGGATCTTGTTGTTGAGCTCGATAGGACGTTAGGACTCATCGCCAAATGGGGCTCTGACAATCTTGTTGAGTTTAACGCCAAGAAAACTCAGGTGTGCGCTCTCACAGCGAAAAAGTCACCATTTTCCCCTCCTCCTTCCCTCTGAGGCACCATGCTGGAGATACATAGCAAAGTCGCCATACTGGGAATCGACGTTCGGTGCGACCTCAATCCAAAGGATCACATCGAGGCTGTTATAAAAACAGCCTCACGTAAACTCGGAGTCCTGAACAAGGTGCGGCGTTTTTTCACGCCTGCTCAACTGCTCCTGCTGTATAAAACACAGGTACGGTCCTGCGTTGAATATTGCTCGCACCTCTGGGATGGCTCCGCTAAGTACCTACTGGAGGCCTTGGATCGGTTGCAGCGACGTGCGGTTCGCATTATTGGCGATGTAAAGGTCACCAACACCCTCGAGCCTTTACAATTGCGTCGAGAGATAGCGGCACTCAGCGCTTTCTATCGAATGTGTCACGGCGAGTGCTCAGAGGAACTATTCTCCCTTATTCCTGCTTCCCCTTTCCTTCACAAGTCCACGCGTGCTGGTTCTCGATGTCACCGCCTAACTGTGACATCAATTCCATCGCGTACAAAGAAATTTGGCAACTCTTTTCTTTGTCGCACTTCCAAAACATGGAATTCTTTACCAGCGCACGTATTCCCCTCCTCTTATGACCTGGGTTCCTTCAAGCGAGGCGTGAAGAGGCATCTTGCGGGCCGGCAAGGCGGGGGCGGCTAGAGCAGATCACCTTTCCCAACTGCACTAGCCGTCGTCGCGTTTGGACTCTACTACCACTTACCATCAGGTGGAGCAGAGTCATTTGCCCTCCCGGGCAATAAAAAAAAAAAAAAGATTTTGAAGGTCTGTAAGAAACAATCCAGAACCAAAGAAATAGACAGTGAGTGAGGAGTCCAGGCGAAGACGATGCCGGCGACCGGTTGGTGAGTAAAACTTTTCACCTTCCTTTTTTTTTTAGCATTAGCAGCCCGTAAATGTCCCACTGCTGGGATAAAGGCCTCCTCTCCCTTTGAGGAGAAGGTTTGGAGCATATTCCACCACGCTGCTCCAATGCGGGTTGGCGGAATACACATGTGGCAGAATTTCGTTGAAATTAGACACATGCAGGTTTCCTCACGATGTTTTCCTTCACCGCCGAGCACGAGATGAATTATAAACACAAATTTAGCACATGAAATTTCAGTAGTGCCTGCCTGGGTTTGAACCCGAAATCATCGGTTAAGATGCACGCGTTCTAACCACTGGGCCATCTCGGCTCTTTCACCTTCCTTTGCCTTTTGTTATTTTGGGATAAGACTTCTCCTAATATAACGTTTTCTGGTTTTCTTATATAATTTTATTTAATAATTTGAATTTGAATTGTGAGTGAATTTGTCTTAACGAAAGTTTAATGAAATATATATATAATAAGTAAAAAAATCATATAGTTATATTGTTTAAAAATAAATAAATATATTGCTAGTTTAAGTTAGTGTGTAATAATTTGAATTATTTTTTTTTTAAATCGAAATGGATCATATAACTCTGATCCGTAACGAAATTTTAAAATTAATTCCACTTTTTGGTGGCGATAAACGCCAATTAAACTTATTCATAAGAAAATGCGAATATGTAATAAGTAAGTTTCAAGGCAGTGATGCACAAAATATATACATTATACTTTGCTTCGTCTTCGAGATTAGAATACTTGTAGTAGCACGAACCGTGTGGCCATTCATACACTAAAGTTGAGAAAATACATTTTTAAATCAAAACAAAAAATAAAATTTGTTTAATATTCTATGCTTTATGTTGTATTTCTCATAGTGGCAACACTGGTCGCCATTACTTGTCATTCGCTAGTGCTCGGCCGTTCTACACATTACTTTTAAAAAGTCATCTTTAAGTTTAATAATAACGATGCCTAAACGAAAAATAAAGACAGTGATGAGTACCTACTGCGAAAAATAAAGAAATTAGAAAGAAAGATACAAAAACGTACACGAAGATTATCGGACTCATCGTCAGACAAATCCAATATGGAATTGTCATTACATGAAGGTAGGTTAATAATATCAATTAATGAAAATTATAAGTGAGAATCCAGTTAAAAATATTATAATATTAAGTGTTGAGTACACTTCCATAGAGAGTGTTACCTTCACGATAATATACATTGAGGATAGTTTGTGAGACTATCGCCTTTGTATGAATTATAACAAAAAAGTGTTGAGTTAATCTTCTAAGGATTATACCTTCACATTAATATTTTGAGCACAGGTTGTGAACCTGTGTCTTTGTTACGAACATAGTATCCGAGTTTAAAATTTTTATTTTAGACAAACAACCGGATGTGTCAGCAGATGTTCCCGCAATCATCGACAGCATAGATGATACGATGACTATAATTCATTCGTCACCAGTTGAAGTGGGATTGGACCAACCGATCAAGGAAAATATTTCCGATATACCTTCAACTTATGAAGCACCAAGTGAAACTCCGGTTGTTTAGGATAATAATATTCTGGAACTGCTAGGTGAAACCCCTTCTAAAAGTAAAAAACTCAGTTCATCAATACAAACTGAACTTGCCATCCGGTGGGAACACATTGCTACCACGGGTCTATCAAAAGAAATAAAAAGAGATCTTCTTGAGAAATATTTCTTAGCAGAAAACTGCCTCAAAATTGGTTCACCCCAATTAAAGCTGCGTTGTCTGACATATTGCTAAAAAGGATAAAGCTATAGAATTAAAACAGAAAAAACAAGCAATCGCTATTACATGTATAGGTCAGGCTTTGACAACTATATTTTCAAGTCAAAATAAAGACTCTGGTGTAATAAAACTTTTATTAGATGCAGCTAGACTATTATGTGACTCCCAGTATATTGAATCTATGTCTCGTCGAAGTTTTGTAACATCGACTATTAATAAAGAAATTAAGGATCACTTATATTCTACCGAAATTGATAGTTTTCTTTTTGGAGAAAAGCTAGCCGAGACATTAAAACAGCAAAAGCTATACAAGAATCAGGAGTTCAAATAAAAACTGTGCCTCAAACTAAAGTTTTATCACAACATAATCAAACTCGTTCTTTAAGCGCGAAACCTCCGCTTCCGCTGGCGAGGCAGACGGGAGCAGCGAGGAGAGCAGCGTATACAACGCAACAGCCTCGCAAGTACCCAGATTTTTTAAAAACTTTATGGAAGGAAGGGAAGTGGATACCCTGTGATGTTGCGAGGCTAGCATTTAAGGGTACAGTTGTGCCATCGCACGTATTTGTGGATCAACAATGTTGTCTTAGATTTTCGCGATTATTACACATTGAAATAAAACTAGTTTTTTAACGGATTTAATCGCGTATATTAATTATTTTATTTTAACATCCCGACGTTTCGAGCACTTTGCAGTGTTCGTGGTCACGGGCAGACTAAGGTGACATTTGTCTGTTCGAATTAAAAAGAAATATTATTTACAACTACCGCCAACGATTTTTTAATTGGTATCTTGAGTAGCGTTCCGGTTGCACGCAGAAGGAACTAACTGTATCTTTAGGTCTTGCAGTCTGTTGGATTTGGGATTTTAAATTTTTAATAAGTGGATCTCAAGTGTTAGAAAGTCTCCAACCATCTTCTCTATTGAATTTCGGATGTTTTTGAATTTCAATAGCCTCGCGTATCATTCTAGGAATGAATCTGTGTTCTCTAGCGAGGATCTGTGGTTTATCAATCGAATAAAATGGTAAGGTTTATCCAGAGCATGTTCACAGACTGCAGACTTTGAAGAACGCCTATTTTTGACATCTCCTATATGTTCCTTGACCCTAGTACCGATACTTCTCTTTGTTTGACCTATGTAAGATAAACCACACTCACATTCGAGTTTATATACTCCCGCAGTTTGTAAAGGGATATTACTCTTGATAGGTCTCAAGAACTGGCTCACTTTCTTATGAGGCTTGTATGGTTTTAATCGAAGCTCGCTTCAAGATATTGCCAATCCTGTCTGTAACTCCCTTCACATATGGTAGAAATGCAGGTTGTCGCTCAACTGTGGGTGGCTTGATACGGCTTCTGCGATGCTGGCGAGGCACGGGCAGCTTGTTCTGGATTACCCCTATTAAAAATAATCTTTAACTACTTTGCATTGAGGTCCTTTTGTCTTTGATCCAGATTTAATTTCTTAACAATAGCATTTCTTAGAATTTCCTACCTGGTCTCTTTGTTATCTAATTTTCTCCTGAGTTTATGATTGTTACTGTACTTTTTATGTACCGATGGATAGCTAAGGAAACGCAGATGTTTTTAAAATGATCCTCACGATAAAAGCCATAGTGATTTTTACAAAAAAATTGCGAGTATCTTAAAGAATCAAAATTTAAAATTCGAAAAGTTGTACAGTTTTGGATCTGTAATTTAAAAATGCTTGAAGATTGTTTTTGTTTTATAACTGGTTATTATTAACTAGGATGTACCCTAGCAAGAAATACAAAAAAAAAATAGGGAAAATACGTTGATTTTTTTTTATTGAATTTTAGAATCTTAAACATCCTTTAAATAAAAAAAATATTAAAAAATTAATAACTCGAAAACGATACACTTTTGCATAAGCATTTTGGGGGTCATTTGATAGCTATTGTCCTGAACTATAACCCTTTAAAAGGATCGTGACATATTACCCTGTAACCCTGTAGAAAAGCTTTGTCAATGTATGTTTCTCCAGAAAATGAATCCCAACAAGCAAGGAAGACTGAAACAGTGATGCCGAAAGCCACACTTTCAAGTTCTTGGCCTTTAGAAATACGTGTACAAACAGTAGAAAAAGTTAAAGAAGAAGTAATCAATAACAGTGATGATATATATAAAGAGAAGAAAGAAAAGAATAACTCAAAAGATAAGAAATCTAAAAAAATGCAAGAAGTCAAAATGACATAGACGAGTGTTGGTGGTCTTCAAACTTAGAGTCAGAACAGTATCGGGAGACTTACGTTACTGAGGAGAAGAGAAAGTGTAAGCGTAATACTAAAATGAGCAAGGATCGTGAGGTGACTTTTAGCGAATTATTAGAAAGACTGAAAGCGGTTGTTTTTAAGCGAGGTTTTAATTTTAAGGATAAAGTTGGGCATGTAATTAAATTATGTGTAGAATGGTTAGTATTGGTAGTTTTTGAAAATTTAAGTGATTGGCCATTTTTGAAGACATTATTTGAATATTTCAGTAACATATAATCATTTCAATAATTCAGTTACAAGAGTAAGAATAGCACAATGGAACGCGCAAAGTTTAAGACCTAAGTTAATAGCTTTCGAAAATTTTCTACTACAAGATAGGATCCATATTGCTGTTCTTAGTGAAACTTGGTTGGAAAAAGGGAGTTTTTTAAAAATTATAATATTTAATAATTAATAATAATTCTAATTATAATATTTATAGACAAGATCGTAATGACGGATATGAAGGTGTTGCTGTAGTACTGCATAAAACCATCCAAGCGCACATCGGTAACATAACAGACCTCGACTTGGGTGGAAGTAATGACAGTATTGAGATTTTACATATAAAAATATTAAATTGCGATGCGATTGAAAACATTATTTCTGTTTACTGTCCGCCATTGGCTCGTACTTGTTCACATAATTGGAAAAAAATATTTTCATTGTTCACTAAGAAAACTATTATTATGGGTGATTTTAATGGGCATCATTCTAATTGGTCTAATAAAAACGATAACAGAGGGATGAAAATTTTTGATGCCCTTCTAGATAGTGCTTTCGTTTCGTTAAATGACGGAAAATCCACGCGATTAAAGTTAGATGGCGGAATATTGCAACAATCATCACCGGATATTACCTTTGTGTCCGGAGATATTGCGCTCAAATTTAAGTGAGATGTGACGAACGAAACATTAGGCAGTGACCATAGAATAATAGTTTTATCTAGTTTTTTAACCAAAAGTAAACCTCCAATTTTTAAAAGAAACTTTAAAAAAGCGGACTGGGTATCTTATACCAAATTGTTAAATAATTTGTTTTCTAATTTTCCCGAAGAAAATAATTTACAATTTGCTTATAATATATTCGTCGATTATTTAAACATTGCGGCCGATTTACATATTCCTTTTCTTAAAATAAATCAAAATCCTTGCGGTAAATTTGTCCCCAAATCTTATTGGTCTTCAGATTTATCAAAAATTGTAGCGGAACGTCGACTTGCACTAGCAAATTTACGAAGAAATCCTACTCCAACAAATTTCGACATATTAAAAACAAAAATTGGCGAGGCACAAAATCGTATACGAAAAGCTAGTTCTAAAGATAGACAAAGTTATTGGTCCGCGGTGGATCACACAGTTACGGCGGGCGATATGTGGAATAAAATGAAATGGACTAAAGGATATAGAGAGCCAAAGAGTCAGATTCCGAAACAATTAGCATATGAATTATTATTATGTCTTACCGCAGATTACGTCTCCCCGCAACCACCCGTATTTTCCTCGTCCGAATCAGTTATTAGCGTGCCTTTCACCATGTCTTAGTGAATGCAAGTTCTAAAACAAACTAAAGATACATCCCCCGGTTATGATGCGATACCGTACTGTATGCTGAGACATTTACCTTATAACGGAAAAAAAGTACTATTAGATCTATTTAATAGGTTTTTTGCAATCGGTTTTGTTCCAAATCAATGGAGAGATATTAATATCGTGGGTATACCCAAGCCCGGTCGAGAGGTTGGTTCTGTGTCGTCTTTGCGTCCGATATCAATGATGTCGTGCATCTGCAAGCTATTTCATAGCATTATTAACAGACGTTTGGAATGGTTTTGTGAACAAAGAGAACTTTTTTCAAATTACACTACGGGTTTTAGAAAAGGACATTCCACTTATGAAAATTTGGCTTCATTAGTGACAAACATGCAAATAGGTTTTTCTGATAAAAATGTACAGTGGGATGTTTTCTAGATATAGACAATGCATATAACAATGTTGATATTTTAACGTTGCTTAAAATTATTAATGATTTAGGGATTGGATTTAAATTTTGTAGATATTTGTGGAATTTTCTTATAGACAGACGACTTAGGTTACAAGTAAATGACAGTTATTTGTGTCGTTCTACGGGCCGCGGTTTGGCGCAAGGAGATCCATTTTCGCCAATTCTTTTTAATTTAGCCACTTTACACATTTCTAGGCAATTTGATAGTGTGTTTATATCCCAGTATGCAGACGACTTTGTTCTGTATGCTATCTGTTCAAGTATAGAGATATGTAGAAATAACTTACAAATTGCGTTAAATGTTCTTACACGGTTGTTTTTGGAATTGGGTTTAGAAATATCACCCACTAAGAGTAAAGTTTGTATTTTTAAAAGAGGATATAAGCGGGATATTATATTTATTACTTTGGGAAATGAACGTATTCAGGTAGTGAACCACGTTAAATATTTAGGAATGTGGTTGGATAAGTCGCTGAATTGGTCTAAACATATTTTTTTTTTTATGGCATAGGTGGCAAACGAGCAGGAGGCTCACCTGATGGAAAGTGACTACCACCGCCCATGGACATCTGCAATACCGGGGGGCTTGCAGGTGCGTTGCCGGCCTTTCAGGAAAGAGTACGCTCTTTTCTTAAAGGTTCCCAAGTCGTATCGGTTCGGAAAAACCGCCGGCGAAAGCTGGTTCCACAGAGTGGTTGTGCGAGGCAGAAAATGTCTTAAAAATCGCGCTGTTGTGGATTTTCGATAATCCAAACAATTCCTCGGAACATTCCCCGTGATAAATTCTGTAGAAGATGCAGAGCGATCCAACATCTCTACGCAAAGCCAAAGGATCAAGCAGATCGGAAAGGGCTTGATCGTCGATAATTCGAGCCGCTCTACGTTGGATACGGTCAAATGGAAGGAGCTGGTACTGGGGAGCACCCGCCCAGAGGTGAGAGCAGTATTCCATGTGAGGCCGAATTTGCGCCTTGTATAGTCTTAGACGATGGGCCGACGTGAAATACTGTCTTGCCTTGCTGAGCACACCGAGCTTTTTTGATGCCAATTTGGCTTTGCCTTCCAATTGACCGCGGAACTGAACGATGCTCGAAACATCGACGCCAAGTATTCCGATACTAGCTGTGGCGACTAACGGAATGTTCTCGAATCGTGGAGATACGACAAATGGTGTTTTTTTAGCAGTTAACGCGCAAACTTGCGTCTTTTTGGGGTTGAAATGGACTAGGTTTAGCCGACCCCAGTTCGAGACTTTGTTCAACGAAGACTCGATTTCAGACACAAGTTTGTTCCGGTTTTCTTCGACGTTTTCCCGAGAAATATTAGCACGGCCGGTGTATGAGGTGTCTACGGTGCTGTCGTCTGCATAGCAGTGAATGTTACTGATTTGCAACAAGTCATTGATATGCAGAAGAAACAGAGTGGGTGATAGAACGCAGCCTTGTGGAACACCAGCATTGACGAATTTTAAGTCAGAGCATGCACCGTCGACAACGACCTTGATGCTCCGATCTGCCAAAAAACTGGTAATCCAATTGCATAATTTCCCGGGAAGCCCATAAGAAGGTAGCTTCGAAAGAAGCGCTTTGTGCCACACGCGATCAAAGGCCTTCGCTATGTCCAGACTGGCTGCTAATGCCTCCCCCTTGCTCTCAACTGCTTCCGCCCATCTATGAGTAAGGTAAACTAGAAGATCACCGGCTGAGCGACCCCGACGGAAACCGTACTGGCGGTGGCTAATCAGCTGGTACTCCTCTAGGTACCGCAGGAGCTGGCAGTTTATAATGGACTCCATTATCTTGGAGAACAAGGAGGTGATGGCTATAGGCCTATAATTGGACGGGTCTGAGCGGTTGCCCTTTTTAGGAGTCGGATGCACCAAAGCAGTCTTCCAGGAGTTCGCGACGACGCCGAATGCATAGGATTGCCGGAAAAGACGCGTTAAGACCGGCGCCAACTCGGGAGCACAAGTCCGTAGCACGATTGGAGGAATGCCATCGGGTCCACTCGACTTATGAATATCCAAGGAAAGAAGTGCTTTACGAACTGCACTTTGCCGGAATTTAACCTCCGGCATCGTGGTATCACACCGCGGGATTGTTGGTGGTGACTTTCCTCGGTCATCCAGAGTCGAGTTCGCCGCGAAGAGAGAGCCTAAAAGATCAGCCTTCTCCTTCGCTGTATGGGCCAATGACTCACCGTCCTTGTGGAGAGATGGTAAGGAAGGCTGACAGAAATTCCCTAAGACAGCCTTGGCGAGAGACCAGAACGCACGTGTTCCTGAAGGGAGGCGCACCAGTCTCATTAGGTGGGCATTAAAATCGCCAAGAATTACGATCTCTGCGGATGGGATCTGCTGCAGCACGGAATCTGTAGCCATTTGGACGTGCTCAACCAGTCAGTCGGTTTCGGCATTACCGCTATGGAACCTATAAAGGCACGCGTAGATTCGCGGATGGTCGTCGCAGTCCACACGCAGCCAGATAATCGATAGGTCCTGCCCTTCAAGGCTGCCGAGGCGTCGAGAGCAGATATCATCTCTGACGTAAACGCACACCCCAGCTCGTGGTACAAAGGAATGTTCCAACTTGTACCCGGGGTAAGAGAGAAAAGTCGTATCGTCAGGAGAGGATATCTGGGTCTCGGTAAGAAAGAGCAAGGTGAAAGTGAACGGCGTTCAAGTTGGAGTTGAGTCCCCTTATGTTGCAGAAGTCCACGGTGAGGGTGGTAGGGGTTGCCTTATGATGCCTGCTCCGCTTGCCCCGAACAGTGGTGAGCGCAAAATTGCCCCCCCCAGAATTCGGAGGGCAGCCTGGGCATCCCTGCTCAGGTTGTGTACGTCCTGACCATGGATGCCCAGAGAGGGATTCTCCACCGCAGTCGCTGATGGTACCCTCCTGGGGTAATAAAACCAAATTCTGCACAACCATTATGTATTGGGGGGGAGGGGGATCGGGCCTCCGGGACTCTCGCATACCGGACGAAACGCAGTAGCATAGCTACCACTTCACGTCGATTTTAAGTGAGAGAGTGGTACTTCCCCGGGCGTGCCGGCCCATTCGGCTGCAACCCGAAAGTATGCAGTGTGGCACTACCACATATAAATGAAACTAAAGAAAAAGCTTCAAAATTTTTGAACACCCTTAAAGTTTTAACAGGGTCTGGATGGGGTGTACATCCTTGCCATTTAAGACGTTTATATATGGCCGTTGTGAGGAGTAGACTAGAATATGCTAGTTTTCTTTACCACCATACCAGCAGTAAAACTCATTTAAACAAATTAGATGTTATACAAAATCAATGTATGCGAATTATCGGTGGTTTTATCAGATCTACAGCTATCAATGTGATGGAATCGGAACTAAGCTTACCCCCTCTAATTGTACGTCGAAAATATTTGGCGGGAAATTTTTTATTAAAGTGTAAATCGTTAAACAGTCAAGATATTTGTTCTTTGTTAGACAGCTTAGAAGAACGGATTAATAATAATTTTTGGAGATATAAAAAGAAACCTCTGCTTCTTCAGTTACATGAAATTTTACGAAATAAACCTATTTTTAAAAGTAAAAAATTAGAAATGTTTTCTCTTTCAACTTGGGTTAGCAATATGGATCTTGGATCAGCTGTTCAGTCAAATATTGATTATGTCACCAGAGCAAAGTGTCATTATAATCCGATTTCATTAGGTGTTTTGTGTAATCGGTTCATACAGGATCGTTATGATAATTTTTATAAAATTTTTACCGATGGTTCGAAAGACCATTCAGGTGTAGGTGCTGCCTTTTATGATGTTCAGAACGACACTAAAGTTTGTCTTAAAATTTCACCAACCATTTCAATTATGCGAGCGGAATTGATAGCTATAGCACAGAGGCTTTGTCTTATGTTGGAGATATTCAAGGTCAAAACATTGTAATTCTGTCGGATTCTAAAAGCGCTGTACAACATGTGGCTCGGTGTGCCTCGACTGTTCGATGCCTTCCGATAGCCTATTCAATCATGCAATCCATGTATGAATTGATGAATCATAATAAAAATGTAATATTGCAGTGGATACCTTCGCATACCGACATTCCAAGGAACGAAAAGGTCGATATTTTGGCCCGAAATGCTACGATAGAAGGCGAAGATTTACATAGTGTGCCATATTTTTCAGAGTTGCTGGGCTGGTTGAAAGATTTGTGTTGGAAGCAATGGAAAGAGCATTTTGATGAAAGAGCCTGAAGCAAAGGAATATGGTACAATACCATCCAGCCTAGCCTTTGTCACGTGGACCTTGGTTTGCCGATAGTCGTATAAGTAGGAAGAATATTATCATAGCCCATAAGCTCCGATCTGGTCATATTCCACTGAACAGCTTTGGTTTTCTTTTGAAAAAAGTCAACTCTCCATTGTGCTCAGTATGTAACCGCTTAGAAGACGTGTACCATGTGTTAGTGGAGTGTGTGCGTATCGAAGCCGAACGTAAACATTTTTTTTTGCATTATCCACAATACAATGTAAAAAATGTGGGGATATTTAATAGTATCCTGGCCACACCTACCTCCAGAGAGGCTAAGCATTTATATAAATTAGTTAGATTTATTTAGATAGAAGAGGTTGATGTAGTTTGGAACGATGGGGGTGACATGGTCATTATTGACAAAACCCCTTTTATAAATAAAGATAAAAAAAAAAAAGTTACAAATATAGTGATTTTTGTGCTTCGTTAATCAGCTGATTGGATCAGCTGACGTGTATGTACCCACAAACAAATAAAACAACATATATTTTTTAGTTTTTATTTAGTTTACAGTATTATAAGCTAAGCTTCTTTAAAATCGGACAAACAATTTTTTTTTTGCTGCTACCCGAATCGTATAAAAGAGCGGTAACAGATGTTTGTGGGGACATTTCCTTGTCGACAGTCCGAGAGGTTGGATCGCTGGTCACATGAGCCCTTTAATTACTCTTTTGTTTACGTTTATTTCTATTATCGAATTGCTGTGTGTTTTTGTTAAAGTGTTGATTGACATTTTATTTCCTTAAATAAATTGTAAGAAATAGAAATACAGAGTGTTTGTCATATTTGTTATTTTTTTTTATCTTTAACCACTTCTGATCCTTACATCAGAAGTGGGATAAAGAACACCAACGCTGCCCACTTTTTAAAGGAAACAAAATATCACCCTCCACAATCGTAGTTTTGTTTGTTTTTCTTTAAAGTCGCATTTCTTTTTTTTTTTTTTTGTTGTTTTTGTCAAAAATGGTACGTAGTATATCGCGTAGTAGTACTCGGTTTCGTTCGCGAAGTGGCTCGCGTGACCGAAGTCGACACCGTCCTCGTTATAAGTCGCGTACTCGTACGAAGCGATACTCGCGCAAACACTCCCGTTCTCGTGGTAGATCCCGTCGTTCTTCGTTTAGTTCGAGCGATAGTACTAGATCCTCTCAAAGTAAAGTTCACCATAGTTCACGATAGATCGCCATCGCGGCGCGGGCAAACACGATTGTCAGGGTATATGTCGATTAAATTAAATTCAGTACCCCAGTTTACTGCCGTCCGTACCGTCTTTCACATGCCGAGACGCTTCGCGTTCGAGAAATAATTAAAGAACTGTTAGACAAAATACTTCGCGAGTCGCGCTCCGGTAGTTTACCAGCGAATCATCGCTAAAAAACTTCGCGAGTTCATTGAATCTGGCGATATTCTTGTCTACATTGATGATGTCCTTATTTTAAGTAAAACCGTAGATAAGGGGCTTGTTCTGCTCCGCCAAGTTTTGAGTGCATTAACGAAAGCCGGTTTCTCAATAAATTTAAAGAAGCGTTCTTTCGTAACGAATCAGATCGAATACTTAGGCCGTACAATTTGTGAAGGTCAGGTTAGGCCGAGTCACGAAAAAGTTAGGGCTTTGGTTGACACACCTGAACCGCAGAATGTCAAGCAGTTTCGTCAGTTCATGGGTTTAGCCAGCTATTTTAGACGTTACATAGCTGACTTTGCCCAGAAGACCGCTTGTATTACGTGAGATGCGCGCGAATCAAGAGTGTCAAGATGCATACGTCAACCAAGGTCGTAAGTTGCCTCGTACTTTTGAAGTAAACTCATTGGTTTTTGTTAGAAAACAGGCACAATCGACTGGGAAGCTGGATTCCTGTATGCGAGGGTCTTATCGCGTGGTAAGAGTTCTTCCGCACGGTCGCTATGAGCTTCAGCTTGTGGCTGGATCGTACGGTAAAATAACGCAAGCAGCTGCGGAATACATCATTCTGTGGCAAGGAGAGTGGACTCCCGATGTGTGCTCTGCTATGTTTAATGGTTGGGATTTGATGTGAGTTGTTGTGCTTTGTTTGTGTGCTCGGACACTGTCTTGGAGTCGCTCAGACATGTGGTCCTGGAGCTGTGTACACGCAGGGTCATGCCACGAGTTGGCCTCTGACGAGTCGTAGTGTGTGTGGCGTATGTCTACGGGGCAAACATTGTCCGTGTTTTTATTGTTGTTAGTTTGGGTTGAAACATGCTTTTATGGGTACTGACTCACACATGCAAAGTTATGTCTCATGTAAGTCCGCATAGACCTCTATCGAGTCATGAGGGTGCACTCCCCCGACGGGAACTGCCCCGGGTGATTGGTACTCATATCTGCTTGTTTTATATCCGCTGTATTTAGGCTGTGCTATTTTGTCAGTTTAGCTTACAAGTATACCAAATTGAATGATAACCTTTAGCGCTTACAAAGAATTTTCTATCTTGGAATATTTATTTATGTGAATTTGCTCTGTGGTGGTATTTCGTTCTGTGCAGATGCAGATGGTCTGATAAGGGAGCTGATACAGTCTTCCTCATCACGGCATCCTCGGGCGTTGGTTCTGTTAACCAAGGCGTCCTCGGGCGTTGGTTTTGCTAACCAAGGCGTCCTCGGGCGTTGGTTTTGCTAATCAAGGCGTCCACGAGTTCTGGTTTTATTAACCAGGGTACTATGGCGTTGACTGTGTTTACAAAGTCGTTGGTAAACGTCTACACATGTCAAGTCGCCTTGTGCGTCGAGTATTATCATTCTCGAGTCGCACTGGCGTCGACCGCTTTGGTGTCGAGTCGCCTCATGCGTTGACATATTGTTGTCAAGTCGCATTGGCGTTGACAATTTTATTGTCAAGTCGCCAGGGACCCGTAGCATGTTTGCTAGGCGGGCAGTCGAGTTGTTTGCGACACTGTTGCAGGTGGCAATTTTCTGCAACAAATCCAGATCCCAGTCATGTATTAGAACATTTGAATACACCAAATTTTAAGTGCAAAAAGAGAGACGTCTCTATAGGTTGTGATGTATGAAAGCTTAGTAATGTCAGAGGTTTAGTGAGTGACGAATGAATTAAGTGACTGTTGTGTGAAAGGGGCATACTCGAGATTGAATGGAAATGATACACTCTCTGAGCAATTAGTTCTAATTCTTTAATTCTGTTTTTAGGCGAAAATGAAAACTCCAACCAGGCGAGTTCGGTCGATACTTCATCCGAACTACCCGTGGATGAAAATCTGAAGGCAGGAACATCAAATACCGAGGTTGCTGGCTGTAGCACTACGGTCGAGGGCGACCTACAGTCAGGAGAGGCCGTATAAGCTAAGCTTCTTTAAAATCGGACAAACAATTTTTTTTTTGCTGCTACCCGAATCGTATAAAAGAGCGGTAACAGATGTTTGTGGGGACATTTCCTTGTCGACAGTCCGAGAGGTTGGATCGCTGGTCACATGAGCCCTTTAATTACTCTTTTGTTTACGTTTATTTCTATTATCGAATTGCTGTGTGTTTTTGTTAAAGTGTTGATTGACATTTTATTTCCTTAAATAAATTGTAAGAAATAGAAATACAGAGTGTTTGTCATATTTGTTATTTTTTTTTATCTTTAACCACTTCTGATCCTTACAGTATAATTATCTCGTCTGTTTAAATACATAAACATTATTAATGACTATTATTACTTATATTTAATTATTATAACAATACTATAACAATATTTAATTTCGTTAATTAATATTACATAAAAATATTTGTTTGGTGACATCTATCGGTGACGTTACTTATTACGTTATATGCAAAATGGCCAACAAATGCAATCAATGCGGTAAGTTCTTGTCGCCTACAGATGGCGCAAAATGCAATAAGTGCAATGCAGTATTCCATCGGTCATGCGTTAACATCAGCCCTGACTCCCGCCTCCCTGCGCGCTGGACATGCCGAGGTTGCCGCGGACCGGAATATAAGAATAAGTCCCCGGTAAATACCGGAATAACGCCCTCGGTGGATATATTTATAGACGCTAACACTACAGAAAATGAGGAGAAGACATCGGAATTATCCTTAGCTAAGGAGATGAAGCTTCTCAGGATGGAGTTAATAATATCTGTCACGCGGGAGATGACTTCATACAGGTTAGAATTAGCAAGAATGAACGAAAATATCGTTGAATTCAATAAGAGGGTTGGTAATGAGGAAGAGCGCATGACCTCTTTAGAAGGAAAATTCTCCAGTTCTGGTGTCAGCAAAGACGAAAATTTACATGATATTATCATACAGTTGAAAGCAGACATCAATGACAGAGAACAAAATTCACTTTTAAATGATGTACAAATAACGGGTGTGGCAGAACGGAGTGGAGAGAATGTTATGCATCTAACACAAGCGATTGCTAATAAGTTGGGTATGGCTCTCGACTCTCGCGATATTGTCTATGTGCGAAGTGGTTGGTGGGGAACGGCAAATCGATCTTAGCGCACGACGTGGCAGAAATGTGAATTAATTCTGGGCTGTCATGTGTCGAATTGCTTTATTTTCATAACTTCCTTTATAATTTTAAGTAAAAACGTAAAAATTTGCGATATGGGTCATAGTACATGCTGTGTCGTAAATTGTAAAAACAATGAGAAAAACAGTTCGTGCAAGTTTTATTCGTTTCCAACATCAAAGTGGACATTACAGCAAAGACAAAAATGGATAGCTGCTGTGAAGAGAAAAAAGTAAGAAATTGAACCTAGTACACTATAATAATAATAATAAGCGTTCCAAAATTACAGTCCTTTTTTATTTGTTTAGTGCTGATGGGTCCCCATGGCACCCAAAACGACATGATACAATATGCAGTGAACATTTTATTGGAGGCAAAAAGTCAGACGCAGAGGCGAGCCCTAGCTATATTCCAACAATATTCCCGTCAATATATCGGTGTAAGAAAATGGACCATTCTCAGGTCACTGCTAGATATAATCGTTTTATGACACGAAGATATCCGGATCAACAATTTATCGGAAAATACGAACAGAATCAGTTACCAATCGAAACAGTTACTAAAGTAAATGAAAGGGAATTTACTATGATGGCCGATAAAGGATGCCAAGCAGATATTTATAATCAGTTCGAGTTGAAAGAAACAACATTTATTTGTAATAGATACGTTCAAAATAATAACTGTGATGCTGAGATCCAAGTAGAAATACCAACTACTTCCAAAATTGTCACCACAAATACTCCAAAAACTAAAGATATAGGTTGTTGCACTACTGCAGTTACATATAGTACCCAATCAACATCTACAAGTAGTCAAGACTTTGTTGGTATTTCATCAATTAAGAATGACCAACAACAACTAGATCTCGCTGGTGTGTCATTCAAAAGTTTTGATATTTTATTAAGAAGAATGACAATTGGGAAATATGCAGTTTCCAAAAAGGACCGGCTTTTAATTTTTTTGATGAAATTCAAAACGAGTGTACGTTCAACAGAGTTCCTTGGTATGATAATAGACTCTAAGCTCCAATGGGCCCCCATATAAATAAATTGGCGAATAGACTCAGCTCTGCAGCCTATGCGGTAAAAAAAATTAGACTTTTGACTGATGTGGATACGGCTCGCCTTGTGTACCTCAGTTATTTCCATAGTATAATGTCGTATGGCATCCTACTCTGGGGTATGCAGCTGACATTAGTACTATTTTTGTACTGCAGAAGAGGGCTATTCGTGCAATTTATAACCTGGGCCCAAAAGATTCGTTAAGAGGTAAATTTAAAGAAATTAAAATAATGACTGTCGCTTCTCAATTTGTTTTTGATAATGTTATGTATGTACGCAAAAACATAAATGATTTTCCCAGAAATTGTGACGTACATTCTATTAACACTAGGAACAAGAATAAATTTGTTACTCCAAGTACCCGATTACACAGGGTTAGTAACTCTTTTTTGGGGCAATGTATACGTTTTTACAACAGGATCCCAGAAAACGTTCAAAATTATTCAATTATAAAATTTAAAAGAATCGTTAGAGAGCGTTTGTGTGCTAAAGGATATTACAAGACTAATGATTTTTTAGTTGACTGCACACCTTGGGAATAAAATGATCGCCTCCAGGCTGTTTCAAATAACTAAAATATAATTATTATTGTACATGGAAAATGGTTAAAAAAAAAATAAAAAAATATATCGGTTCTTCTCAGGTCTGAGGTGCTAAATTTCGAACCGGTGGTAGATTTTTGACAATCAATAAGCAAGTGTAAACACTTCTATATTGAATAAAGATTTTTGACTTTGACTTTGAAGATAGCTGTAACAATTTGATGATAAAGCGGTCACATAAGTATTGCCTCCTTTTATGTAGAGGAGGGTCAACACACTCAACCTGCAGAGCATTAGTAGGGGTGGATTTTATCGCACCCAAGATTATGCGCAAACATTTAAACTGAATTTTGTTTAATTTTTCTGAAGCTGATTTATTGAAGGGATCTAGAACAAACAGTCCATAGCCCAAATGACTACGAACTATTGCGTTATAGATCAGCTTCAATGTATAAGGGTGAGCTCCCCACCAAACTCCAGATACTGCTCTAAGGGCATTAATTGATTTTTCACATTTCTTGGCTAAATGGTCAGAGTGTGAAATTCCGTTCAGTCGGTGATCGAGAATAATACCAAGAAATTTTGTTTTGTCTACAAAGTTAATGCGTTGACCCTCATAAAATAAATTAAAAGTAGGTATACGTCTTTTTTTAGTAAATACCACTGCTTGACTTTTAGCTATCGACAGCAATAAGCCATGGACAGAGAGCCATTGGGGTAGGTAATGCAAAGCGGAGTTTAATCGAAATGTTAAATTTTCTATGGAACTAGATCTATAATGCAAAACAGTGTCATCAGCATACTGGAGTATGTTATAAAAATTGTTAACAGACAAATCGAGATCATGGGTGTATATGCTGTAAAGCAGAGGACTGAGTATGTTGGTGTCTAACCGTTATTGATCTGCAAGTTACAAATGAGATGTACTATCCTCGGTGGAATACTCAGCTGTTGCATTTTCTGCCTGAGCAACGGAAGAAGTACATTATCATATGCAGAAGATATATCTAGAAAGATTCTCACAAGGTACTCTCCTTTAGCAAAGGCAATTCGAATGTCTGTTGTAAGTATGCTTAGACTATCAATGGTGCTCAACCCCTTCCGAAAGCCAAATTGAGAGGGAGCAAGTATATTTCTGCTTTCCATTAACCATTCCAGGCGGTTCTTCAACAGATGTTCAGTGATCTTTGCCAAAGTTGATGATAAAGCTATCGGTCTATAAGGCGCTGACTGTACGAGCGAGAGAATCGCGGCGATATTATCGTCGTGCCACGTATTTCTATACATTCTCTATGGAACCGTCTCCACACGGCGATATTATCGCCGCGATGCGACGAGTGGCAACGAGCGCGCGAAACGTCATTACATCGTTGCTAGCCGGCCGCGACTAGCAGCGGGCCCGCCGCGCTCTCGCGACGAGCGCGCAGCGGGCGCGCTGTCAAACGCAGCGTCATTTCAGCGTTGCCTCTCGTTATACAAGGACGTTTCGAGAAGCTTTTTCAACAAAAGTACAATGTTTGACATTGAAAAGTTTATACTTGAAGTGAAAGAGAGACCTGCTCTTTACGATGTTCAGTTGGCCAAGTATCGAAACAGAGAAATTAAGGCCAAGTATTGGTACGATGTGGGAAGTGCTATGTTCACAGAGTGGGATGACCTAACTTCTAAAGAAAAAAAAGGAAAAGGTAGGCGTACAATATTATTATTACAAGGTTAATATTTTTAATTTTTAAGTAATTTTCTATGATATAACAAAATAATATACATTCGTCGGTACAAAATCGTTGTTTCAACAATAATTATAACATAATTTTCATTAAACGATCTGGTCATTTTGCCAAGGAACCGCGCCCAATGTGTTAAAATAATCTTTAAATAAGTTTCGAATTTGCAACCCCGAATTCCTTGTCCTTTGAAGTACAGGTGTCATATTTTGTTGATTGGATATGTCTTCCTTTTCCCCGTCAGTGGCATTTAATGCTCGACGCTTTATGAAGTTGTGCAAAACGCAAGCTGCTTTTACTACAAGGATTGAACTGTCCGGTTGAAGATTTATTGTATTATGAAATATGCGAAATTTTGAGGTGATTTGCCCAAAGACACATTCTACGTAACGTCTCGCAAGAGACAGTCTGTAGTTAAAAATCTTTTTATCCGTAGGAAGACATCGACCTGGATACGGTCGCATTAAATTTCGATGAATACCAAAGGCCTCATCAACTACAATCACATATGGCATTTTGGGTCCGTCAAATACTAGTTCTTCTTCTTCCGGCAAATCAAGGGCTTCTTTATTTAGCTTCTGGCCTAGAATTGAAGATTGAAAAATGGTAGAATCATTTTCACGGCCATAAGAACCTACGTCAATCACAGTAAATAAACAATTCGAATCCACCAAAGCCAATAAAACGATTGAGTTGTACTTTTTATAATTAAAGTATAGAGAGCCGGAATTCCGAGGGCACTGAATTCGAATGTGTTTGCCGTCTAGTGCTCCCAAGCAATGTGGGAAATTCGCGTTGTCTTTAAATCGTTCTGCGATTCTTTTCCACGATTCTTTGTTCGGGGCTGCCATTTCTTTAGGTGCTTGCACTTTCCATACAATTCCACATGTTTCTTTTATTAATTTAACCAACGTTTTTTTCGAAATTCTGTACTTATTCTGAAGGCGTTTATAACTTGTTTCAGAAGCGAGATATCTGGAAAATAACAATATTATTAAAAAATATATTTTTTTAATATAAAATAGGCTCGAGTGTTGTTATTTTTATTAAAATACATAATAATTAATTATGTATACTTATATATTATTATATTATTTAAATTAAAAGTTATCTCTTTGCTTCAGGACTTGAGTTAATGACAAAATGGAAATCTTTAAGGGATCAATTTCGTAAGGAGTTAAAGTTGCAGCAATGTCCAAAATCCGGTCAAGCTGCCTCATTATGACCTTCATTATGATGCATTACTTTTTTTAAAGAAACACACAGAACACGCTTCAACATCGTCAAACATGATCAATGAGGACATTAAAGATGTTTTTGATGATGACGACAGTTCGGTTAATACCAAACCTAGTGTTACGGAACCATCCACGTCTAATAAAAAGAAAACATTAGTCCAAATGTTTCTGGAATCGAATAAAGAGATATCGAATGTTATGCGCGAGAGTATAGATATACAAAGAAATAATGTTCAACCACAGTATCGCGACGAGCGTGGAAATAGGCATTTTTCCGTTCGTTGCTACCACTTATGGACAAAATAAAAAAAGACTGTTTAATTGATGCCCGAACTGAGATTATGGCCGTAATTAAGAAATACACACCATCATCACATACATTTCTAGACTCTTATTCTCGTACATCTACACCAACAAGCGAGGACGATATTGCTCAAATGTTAGAACACTTTGATGGAATGTAAACTTTAAATTTAATTTGATGTAAGCGTGTAAGTAAAATAAATCTGCTTTAAACTTACTGTAGTGTTACTGCTAATCTTTCACATGCCCCGATACTTTTCCTCATATTAGTATCTTGTTTTGATAAGTGTATTGATAGTAAACTTAACAGTTCATCGAAAATAGGAATTGGCATTAAATATTCATCTTCAAACCATTCTGGATGATTTCGATATTCTTCATAATTCACATGGAAATGTCAATGACTTTCACGACGTAGCAACATGGGATGTGTCCACCAACGGCGCTTCTTTTCCCTTTTTAACAATAACAATAACTGCATATTTACTAGCGTACTTGCAGAAGCACCCCATAACACTATATCCATAATAAAGAGTTATTTTATCGACTGAGACACTATTTCGCTCTCGTCTGGCACGTAACTGAATTCTTTCTTTCGGAACGCGTCGTCAACGAAACGCGGGGATACCGTTACGAGTCGCCGCGGAAACTCTGCGATTCCGTTACGACTCGCGACGATACGCGGCAGAATTATCGCTCGTTCGTGGAGATTGTCCGACGATAGAAGCGCGGACTCGTTGCGATTCTCTCGCTCGTGGAGTCAGCGCCTAAGAGTTGCAATCTAAAGGGTTTTTACCCGGTTTAAGGATCGGGATAACAATTTGTGTCTTCCAAGATTGCGGGACAATTCTTTTGATAAAAACCGAGTTAATTATATTTAAAAAACATTTTTTCGCTTTATCATTTAATTTAGAAATAAAAGAGTAAGGAACGCCGTCTTCCCCAGGAGTAGAATCAGACAAACCATTTAAACCACATTGAAGTTCGGAAAAAGAAAAGGGGGCATCCATTTCATCCAAAATGGATGTGGATGCTGGCGTAGAACTAAGAAAACTGTCCTCATAAGGGACAAATGGGGGGGGGGGGCAAGCTTATCAGCAAAATTGTTAAGCCACTCAGAAGGAGTATTTGAGGAAGGGTCAACAGAATTAAGGCATCGGCGGAATTTTTTAAGTTGGGACCAGACTACAGGAAGAGGAACGAGGACTCAGGGATTCACAGAAATGAATCCAACTAACTTTTTTCTTTTTAGAAATTAATTGTTTAAATTTGGCGTCGATTTTCTGATACTTACAAAAGTTATCCAAAGACATACACAATGAGTATGATGCTTCAGCCTCTAGTCTCTGTTCAGATAATCGTTTGCATTCCTCATCCCACCAGGGGGAACTTGCTTTTGCGATTTGGATTTCTCATATACACTTTCAAAATGCCAAGAAAGTCTGCTTTTAAGTGCTATTTTAGATGTATTCCGTATAAAGGTATGGTTTTTATAATTCGGTTACGAAATTATTTTGGTGAAAGAGATCTACAAGCTTATAATTAATATTGTCTTTCAGGAAGAGTCCATCACTTTCCACCACCGCAATATCCATATTTGGAAAAGTTTGATCAGTGGAAAATGGTATTAAATGAAGTGGACAAGGAAAAGGGTGATAATTTCATATACAACAACATTCGTTTGTGTGATCATCATTTTGAAGAATTTTACCGAACGGCCAGTGGACGTCTTACCAAAAATGCTGTTCCAACATTGAATTTAAATATTGGTAAGCATCTATGAAAATCTACCTCAGTATAATTATAATATAATTTTCACTTCTCATACAAAGCCTCTATTTTATGATGTTGTTGAACCTTTAGAATATAATTTTCACAAAGTTCTTATAACTATAGATATATTTAAAATTACCGTAGACATACCAGAACAGAGGGTGCTACATTAAATATACAAAATTGTTCAATTTTCACATTTGATTAGAGATACATTTTACCATAAATTTGACTTAATTTTGGCTCAGGTCAATAAACGTCTCAAATAAAATGACTCATTTTACCCACTTGTTGTGCAATCTACTATTTTATTACCTTATCAGATATACACTTAAGTGATTGTTGTTTTACAATATCAATTATACAAGCTGAGTTCTGTATTTTCAATCCTTTGGTAAAAAATAGCTCCATTTATTAAATAAAAAAGTTTTTATAATTCCTATCCCCAGCAAGTATGATGTTGCAGCTGTGGCTTATTGTACACAAGGTCTTAGTTTGAGGCAAAACAGTAGTTATCATTATTTGTGACATATGGATAGATAGATAGACAGCAGATTGACATTAATAGGTCTCCATTTTACCCTTTGAAGGCAGAACCCTGAAAATATCAATTACTGTGGGCCCCCGTAATCCAACAAACATTTTGCAGGACAGTGTCGGACTATTGAATTTGTCGGATTATAGAGTACTGCCTAAGACACCCTATAGTCTGAATTTTTTTACAAAAGAATACCTTGTAATCAGACAAATTACAGATCCAATGATAAATTTGTATATGTTGTATGTACTCTGAAGTACAAATCATACTTCATTATGTATTACAAATTTAGTAAATTTAACAACACAATAGAGAGCATATGTTTAATTATAAAATTAACATCATTAATACTATAGAACTTAAAATGCTATAGAACGAATACGTAATACACAGTGAATAAACAATAAACACACACGCTAGACTGCACCGCTATCTTCTTCAAACCAAGCAATCAGAATCAAAACCATTTCCTACGCGTCGAGCACAACAGTGGTGGTGCGTACAAATTATAACTTTTTCAATCAATAATAGACCATGTCAGATTACAGGGGGTGCCGGATTAGACAGAGGTCGGATTACCGGGGGTCCATTGTATAGTCAATGTTAAAGCTCTATCAATCGAATAATTATTTGCATACCCATGCAAAGCTGGGGTGGGTTGCTAGTGTAACTATATATTATTATAATTTAATTTGTTTTACTTATTTCGGCAACTACATCAAAAGCTTTGCAATCCTCTGAAATGGTTTTGACTTGGCTTAAAAATAAATTTCCAATTCTTAGCTGTACAATTTCTAAGTTGCTAGTTAATAATATTGTAATGTATGCAAGTTATGTAGTAATTGTATAATTTTTTCTTTAAAGGATTAACATCAAAAGAATTTGTACCATCATGTGAGGCTCCACCTGTACCAATTATGCTAAGACATGCTTCTGTCAAGAAAGGTCAGTACTTGTGTTTACTTAAATTAATAACAGGATAATCTAAATATATAAAAAAACAAGTCCCCAACATTCACTCATTTGTTCGCTCAATAGTAATTCATTAACGTTCAGACCAACCCTGGACCTACAAAGCTAAAAGGAGAATGCCCAATAACAGTATCGCAAAAAATCTTCTTGTGTCTCTTCTTTATGAACTTAGTTATTATAAAGTAAAATTAAACAAATTATTTTAAATATGATGAGATTTTAATATCTCCGGATAACTTATTATTATTGTATATTTATAAAATCGATCAACTCAGTCCGATTATGATGACGTTGCGAGTTTCGATTCTTATTTTTAAAATTAATTTCCAATATACATATAATAGATTTTTTTACATTTTATCTAAAAATACTTAAAATATGCATAACACTATTATAATATGTTATATGATTTTGGCGGGTAGACGTGGAAAAAGACAGACATACATTTCGAAGCTCTATTTTTATTTAATTTTTATTTATTGCAAAAGTACATATGTTTTAAAATTTACATTACCTTCGTATAAGTAGGCTATCACTACACTCACAAGTTTTCAACACTAAAAAAATGGACACTCCTGTTGAACAGCTGGTCAAAAGTATGGAGGAACTTTCTTCAATGTTTAGCCAGAGGATGGGTGAGTTTGAAAAGAACTTAATGCCATCCAGCGCCTCTGCTTCTACAAATCCTACAATTAAGTCGTTATCCGCCGAGTTCTACGCATTTAAGTCCCTTGTATGGAAATCTTTGGGCCTACTTAGGGCCCAAATAGAGCTTATCGCCATGGGTTTGGATCGCATGGAGACTCACAGTCGCAGGAAGGTTCTTCTCTTCCATGGTGTTGAAGACGTCCTCAAGAAAACACTAGGCGTATTAACCGGCCATTTGAAGATGTCTGATGCTACACCTGAACTAATTGACTCCTGCCATCGCTTGGGGGTGAAGAGGGATGTTTCCCGGCCTATCTTAGTTCGATTTGCCTCCGTACGCTTTCGCTCCAGAGTATGGAATGCCAAGACGGCACTCAGGGGTTCTAAAATAACTCTCTCAGAATTCCTGACAAAGGCCCGTCAAAGTATCTTCAAAGAAGCTCGCAAATACTTTGGGATGAAGAAGTGCTAGACAGCTGAAGGCGAAATAATCATCCTTCTTCCCGACAACTCTCGTAAGAAAATTTCTGCATTGTCCGAGCTCAAGCAATTAGTCGCTCAGTATCCAAAGGGCAACAAGTGAACTCCGGTACTTTGTAGGTTACATTTAAATTTAGTCGGTTTATATGACGATGATACTGACGTTTGCATTGCAGGGTATAGTTAATTTCCGTTTTGTTTATTTTATGTTTTTAACTATTTTACTTTATAAATGAATTTAATAATTTTATTTTTTTACTACCGCTATCTTTTTTTTTTTTTTTTTTAATTTTGGCTTTTATTTATGCCAAGGGGGCACAGATTATTTCGCCAATGTCACGTGCGATGGAGAAGACACGATGGAGATTGATCGGTGCGGTCGAGATTACAGGCTTAATTTAATTTGAAGGCATAATAGAAGTTGACTCTCTGTTAGCCCATAACCTAAAACAACACAATAATAAATAATTAGATAAACATAAATTATTATTAAGATAACATATATGAACAAACACAAAAATACTTACAACTTAATGTTATTACGCTCAATATATTTACATAAAAATTTCCAAAATGGACTGAACACAAACATTAACAAACATTGAACATTAATAGGACGAGGAGCTTTAGGAGGGAGAACGTCATATAAGGGATGGAGGAGTTTGGGGCAAGAAAACAGTATATGGGATAAGGAACCTTCGTCTAGGCCACATTCACACAAAGAGTGATCTCTGACTCTAATTTTACAAAGATGTATGGGAGTACATGCATGTCCAAGGCGTAGTCGGCAGATAGTTGTGGTGACCCAACGATTAGCTTGCCTGTGAAGAGAATACCAAGGTCGCCTTGGAATATCTGGTTGTAGAGATGCATAAAATCTACCTTTAGATTTTGATGAAACTTTCCAAATAGAGTTCCAGGATTTATCCAGATAAGTTTTCGCTAGAGCACACAAGTCCTGAGATGAATTTTTAAAATGTTCAAGAGAGCCAGTTGTTATAGCAGCTCTAGCGAACGAGTCTGCTGCATCATTATCGGATATACCAGAGTGGCTTGGTATCCAGGCAAGCGATATTTCCAGCCCTTTTCGATGACAGGAAAACAATGCCTCCCTGATCTTAAAGATGATAAAAAATTTTCGCCTACTACGAAACGGATTTTCCTTAATTGCCAACAGACAACTCAAAGAATCTGTCAGAATTACCGTATTTCTGAGGTCATGGGAGTGGGCAAAAAGGATGGCTTCCAAAATCGCAATCGCTTCACCAGAAAAGATGGATGTTTCAGGAGGGGATTTAAATTGAAGGACAATTTTGAATTTAGGGATCCAACAGGCTGAGCCGACGCAGCTATCAGGGGATAGTTTTGAGGCATCAGTAAATATAAGTAAATGATTTGACCAATTTTGATTAAAAAATTTTTGAAATTTAGAATTTGAATCAGGGGCCCCTTTAATAAGACCAAGATCTATAATAATAGATGGATTATAGACTAGAGCTCTAAATGCAGTGGAAAAAAGAGGATTTGACTGGAACCTTAAGATAGGATGTGGGAGTTTCGTAAATTTTAAAAAACTGTCTAATAGTAAGGATGAACTTTTGGGGTTCGCCCCAACGCAGAGTTGGGACAATTCGCTTAAACGGGACCAGAGAGGATGAGAGGATAACTGTAATGATTTTACCACAAAACGGTCGCATAAAAATTGCCTTCTCAGTTGGAGTGGAGGATCAACACATTCAACTTGCAGAGCGTTAGTGGAAGAAGTTTTCATAGCTCCTATAATTATCCTAAGGCATTTGTATTGAATTTTATTAATCTTATCAGAAACGGCTTTATTTAGGGGTTCTAAGACAAACAGTCCATAGTCTAAATGACTACGAACTATTGCATTGTACAGTAGTTTAAGAGAATAGGGGTGAGCTCCCCACCAGACTCCTGAGACTGCTCTAAGGACGTTAATGCCCTTTTCACATTTTTTAATAATATGCTCAGAGTGATAAATTCCGTTCAGTTTGTTGTCGAGTATTATGCCTAGAAATTTCGTCTTGTTGACAAAGTTGATTCGTTGATCCCCACAAACCAAGTCAAAGACAGGAATTAGTCTTTTCCGAGTAAAAACAACTGCCTGGGTCTTATCTATTGATAAAGATAAGCCATGGTCAGAGAGCCATAGGTCAAGATAATGCAAAGTAGAGTTTAATCGCAAAGTTAAATTTTGAATAGAAGAAGATTTAAGATATAAAACAATGTCATCGGCATATTGAAGAATGTTACAAAAGTTGTTAACAGACAATTCGAGATCATGGGTATAAATGCTGTAAAGCAGAGGGCTGAGGACTGAACCTTGCAGGAGACCTTTCCAGACAAATCTGGGGGGGAGAATACAATTTTGATGTTTAACGGTAATTGATCTGCAAAATAGCAGATTACATATGAAATGGGTAATCATCGGAGGGATACTCAGCTGTTGCAGTTTCTGCCTAAATACCGGAAGAAGAACATTATCATATGCCGAAGAAATGTCTAGAAAAACACCCACAAGGTACTCTCCGTTAGAGAAGGCTATTCGAATGTCTGTCGTGAGAATGCTGAGACTATCAAGAGTGCTCAAACCCTTTCGAAAGCCGAATTGAGAGGGCGAGAGAATATTCCTGCTTTCCATTATCCATTCCAAACGGTTTTTTAGGAGATGTTCAATAACTTTCACTAATGTAGACGATAAAGCAATGGGTCTATAGGAATTTGGATCCAAAGGGCTTTTTCCTGGTTTGAGTATGGGAATAATAATTTGGGACTTCCAAGATTCCGGGACGATTCCTGTTAAGAAAAAAGCATTAATTATATTCAGATAGACGCATTTAGAATTATCACTGAGGTTTATTATAAAGGAGTAGGGCACGCCATCTTCCCCTGGTGACGAGTCCTTAAGTCCATTTAGAGCTGTGTGTAGCTCAGAGAGTGTAAACGGACTATCCATATCATCTGAGACTGAGGTTGGAGTAAAGTTTATAAAACTATCTTGGCATGGTACAAAGGGAGGTGCAAGTTTGGTAGTAAAATCATTAAGCCATTCGGACGGATTATAGGCGTTTAGGTTTTCTGAATTGAGGGAGCGGCGAAATCTCTTAAGATTTCTCCAAACTGTTTGAGGGGGAGACCGAGGACTAAGGGATTCACAGAAATTGATCCAACCCTGCTTTTTCTTTTTAGAAAATAGTTTTTTAATTTTGGCATCTATACGCTGATATTTGATGAAATTCTGTGTAGTCATAGACTGCAGTATATGACTCTTCGGCTTCAGATCTCTGTTGGACCAAGGCATTACATTCTTCATCCCACCAAGGTTGGGAGAAACAAATCTTTTTATTAATATTTTTTTGTGGAAAATGGGTATCAGCGGAGGATTTGATAATATTAAGGAAAAGTTCGTAGTATGCAACAGCATTTTCACCATTTACAAAATCAGGGAGGGAGTTCAACATGACATCAACAGAGTTAGAATATGCTAACCAGTTAACGTTTTTAAGTCTATATTTTAGGAGAGGGGATGATTTGGTAGGAGCAATGGATCTGTTGTTTAATGAGAGAAGGATAGGGAAATGGTCACTTCCAAATGTCGATGGAAGGATGTTCCAACATATTTGCGAGGATAGGGAGATGCTAGGGATAAATCAACAGCAGAATTAGGATTCTGATTAGGATAAACTCTACGAGTAGGCGAACCATCATTGAGAATGCAAAAATTTACATCATCAGCGATATCCACCAACAAGGGAGCAAATCCATCACAGAAATAGGAACCCCATAATGTATGGTGGGCATTAAAATCCCCCATAACAAGAACAGGGCTTGGGAGAGAAGATAAAATGGAATGTAACTCAGGAGCAAGTGAAGGAGTAGGACGGGGAATGTAAATAGATAAAAAGGAAATGTTGAAGGCTTTTATAGCTACAGCATTGATGTGCTGGCTAAAAGGAGGTAAGGGGATTTGGGAGAAGGGAATGGAGTGCCTGATCAAGATGGCACTACCTGCATACCCATACCTTCTGTCATCCCTCAAACAGGTGAAACCCGGAATCCGAAATCGAGAACCGGGAATCAACCATGTCTCAGAGACGGCAATAATGACAGGTTTATACAAATTAATAAGTGAGAGGAGTTCAGGTTTCTTAGGACGGACGCTTTTGCAGTTCCATTGAAGGAATCTGATTGGGGCCATTGTGGAGGATGTTAAATAATTGATTTAGGTCATTGGCAACGTTGGACGGTAAAGGGATTTCATTGCATGTACTGAGGATATTTAAGAGGATTTTTGTGAGTAGTTCCAATAAGTTAGGATTATTATTAGGAGGGGACGGGTTAGCAACATTTAAGGCACAACCATTAGGAGAGGAGGAGGGGCAATTGCCAACTATGGCTTGATGGGCATGTTTATCATACCCCTCCCCTTGAGGAAGTCTAGGGGAGGGAGAGCGGACAATGGTTTGTCTGTATGATTTACTAGGATAGGGGGTGGACTTAGAAGGACCAGGGTTAGTTGGGATGTATGTGGGAACGGAGAACAACTCTTGCTACCTTTGCATAGGATCTACGGACACTAGGAAAGCGAGAGGCAGCTTCCATGTAAGAAACATTATCCTGAGACATTACAATTTTTATAGAGTGCTGTCGCGAATACTCCGGGCAATCTTTATCTGTGGCAAAGTGTTTGCCAGAGCAGTGTAGGCATGTAGCATTATCTTTAACAACCTCACACAACTCACCTGTATGAGATTGGGAACATTTAAAACACCTGGGAGTGGATCTACACTCTGAGTCTTAATGTGGCCATAACGACAACAGTTCAAGCATATTATAGTGGGGAGATTATAGGTTTCGACAGGGAGGGATGTATGGTAGGAAAAGATTTTACCAGGAAGGGTTTGACCTTTAAAAGTTATAACAACCGATTGAGTTGGAATCCAGGACACAACTCCTTCGTTAAAAGTCTTACGGTTTAGTCGTCTCAATTTGATTATATCCCCACATCCATGAGGGAGCTCAATTGACTCCAAGAGATCCTCCATAGACCAATCCACTGGAATGCCTTTTATTAGACCCATTCTGGTAACGTTATATGTGGGTAAACTAGCCTTATACTTGCAGAGATCTAATATTGGGTTTTTAATAAAATTATTTGCCGCTTGTGCTGATGAAAATTGTATTTCTATTTTATTGCGACCAAAATTTTTAACACCATCATTAACAATTGAGCCAATCTTGTGATTATGTAAGAACTGTCCGAATTTAATGGCTCGTATCGAAATACCAGCAGCTGGATCAGCAACTTCCCGAGAGACGTGAACTATGAAGGGACCTTTATCGTCATCTGTATAACTTTTAGGGCCATCGATGAAGGATGGATTTACATACACAGTTTGAATAGAAGGACTTGCGGTAGTAGGGTGGACTACTGTTTTCTTAGAGGAGGAAACAAGAGAACATGAGGAATTATCCCCGGAACGTTTGCGAGAGGAGGATGATGAGAGGTCAGTTTGTAATTCTGAGGAATAAATCCCCAGGATCGGGAGGTTCAGGAGGAGGATCGACAACCATTATAAACTAACTACTGTAACTAAACTAATATACTTTATCTATAATAAAAAACTAAAAAATAACACTTACCGTAACCGAATTATGTTAGTAAAAACCAAAAACCATAAAATCGAACTATTTGCACTGAAAATTAATGAAAGAATCACACAAAGTTATTGTAAAAACACAGATATCTCACTAACACGTGTGTCAATCAAAGCTAACGCAAGCGAAGAAAACAAGGAGGGCTTTAGACTAAAATTTTCTAAATGTCATTTTGCACAGGACTCCGTAAAATATTTGGGCCACATAATAAAAAATAATACAGTCACTCCACTAAAAGATCATTTAATAGCTATAAAAGACTTTCCTGTTCCAAAAACAAAGAAAAATGTTAGACAGTTTCTAGGAAAAATCAACTTCTATGGAAAATATGTTCCAAACATATCCATCATATTAGATCCCCTTCACAATTTATTAAAGAAAGATCAAATATTTATATGGACTGAAAAATGTCAACAATCTTTTGACAAGATAAAAAAAAAAACTACTTTGTTCAAAACCTATTTTAGAAATTTTTGACCCAGAGTTACCTATACATATTTATACCGACGCTAGTATTCACGGTATAGGCTATTTTGAAACAGTTACAGGAAAATGGAGAAGAAAAGTCATGCGCCTATTTTTCAAGGAAATTGAATGAAAGTCAGAAGCGGAAAAAAGCTATTTATTTAGAATGTCTAGTAATAAAAGAAGCAGTTAAATATTGGCAGCATTGGCTCATAGGAAAAAAATTTAAAGTGTTTTCAGACCATAAACCTCTAGAAAAATTAAATATTAAAGCAAGGACAGATGAAGAACTAGGAGATCTCACATATTTTTTATCGCAATTTAATTTTGAAGTCATATATTCACCAGGAAAGCACAATTTAGAAGCAGACAGTTTGAGCAGAAACCCAGTGTTAGAATCAGACATAAACCAAGAAGAAATTTTAAAAATTATAAATTTTATTAAACTAGAAGACATCAAACATGATCAAGATGAAAATGAAGACTTAAAACTATATAAAGATAAACTAATACTAAAAGATATGATATACTTTAAAAAGACAGGGAAAAAAGAGAAAATTATTCTCACTGAGGAATTTAGTAAAAAATTTATAAAAAATGTACATTATAGATATTGCCATATAGGAGTAAAACAAACAGAAAATAAAATCAAACCATTTTATACAGCAAAGAATTTAATAAATAATATAAAAATAATCTGTGAGAACTGTGAAATATGCATAAAAAATAAATCTAGAACTAAATTTAAATATGGATTGATGTCACATCTGGGTCCCGCTACTTATCCGTTTGAAATCGTCTCTATAGATACCATTGGTGGATTTGGTGGCTCCCGCTCTACAAAAACATATCTCCATCTTCTGGTAGATCATTTCACCAGATATGCCTATATATTAACATCAAAAACACAGAATGCAGAAGATTTCATAAAACTCATAAAGAAAGTTATTCCTGATAATAAAATTGGAATGATTCTATCTGATCAGTATCCGGGGATAAATTCCAATGAATTTAAAAACTTTTTAAGAAAGGAGAGCATACCTATCATTTTCACTGCAATAAATACACCTTTTTCAAATGGTTTAAATGAACGATTAAATCAGACATTAATTAACAAGATAAGGTGTACAATTAATGAAAAAAATGGTAAAATAGCTTGGACAACTATTATATTGCCCATCAATGCACCTAGAAATATAATGAAACTGAACACACTGTAACAGGATTTTCCCCTGCAAATTTATTGGAAGGAAGAGTCATTAATATCTTACCGGATGAGTTAAAAGAACAAAAGACACAAAATGATTTATTAAACGATAGAAAAATAGCATTGGAAAGAACAATAAATTCACACAATTATAATAAAAAACAATTTGATAAAAACAGAATAAATACCCAACTAAAAGTAGGAGACTTTGTATATGTGGAAAATGGTAACAGATTAAATAGGAAAAAGCTAGACGAATTAAAAATTGGACCTTACAAAATTTTAGAAAAATTATCTAATTCAATTTATAAAGTAAATACTGGATACAAAAAGTTAGAATCAAACCTGTTTCACATTACAAAACTTATACCAGTGCCTGATAATTTTGTAAACCAGGGGGGGAGGGAGATGTAAATGAAGCTCTTTTACTCTTCATTTAATTTAATAGATAATTATAGATACTTGCTCATTACTTAATATAATATATATATATATACTTTTTCGGAGGGTAGGAGTGAATTAATGCACAGCACAAAATTTTGCTTTTGAACTTTTTATTTAAATTAAATATACATATTCATATTTTATATACAGTGTTATGAAAAATTAATATATGTAGCTTACATTTACCGTCAGCAAGTGTTTTCCTTTAATAAAGTTCACTCTAAACAATTACCACCAACTTAAACACTCAATATGGACTCTATCAAGCAATCACTGGCAGCCATGACAGAGTTGTTTAATAACAGGATGCAAGAGTTCCAGCACGATCTAAATAAAACCTCCTCTCCCGGATCTACAACTTCTTTGGCATCAGATTTTATTACATTTAAATCTTTTGTAATATCTGCTTTAAACACTCTTCAGTGCCAAGTAGAATTTCTTGGGAGAGAGCTTGACCGTCAGGAGATGCGGCATAGACGGAAGATGCTTCTTCTTCATGGTGTCCCAGAGCAGAAGACTGAAGACACGTCGGCTCGCGTCACGGGTCTTGTAGCGGATCATCTCTTGCTTCCAAACTTTTCAAGCGCCAGCATTAAGCACTCATACCGCTTAGGCCAACGGTCAGATAAGAAACCCAGGCCTATTGTGGTAAAATTCACTGACTTTAGCATCCGCGATAAAGTTTGGTTCGCAAAAACCAAATTTAAAGGCACGGGTTTAACAGAGTCGGAGTTCTTGACGAAAAGCAGGCACGATGTTTTGCTCGAAGCCAGAAGACGCTTTGGCATAAATAAGTGCTGGACGCGGGACGGTTTCATATACGTAATAGCGTCGGATGGTGCTCGTCATCGAGTTGAAAGCCTGTCGGCAGACAGCATACCCACTGCGTCTACTACGAAGTCGCCGGTTCAAACAAAGTCTTGTGACTCCAAAGGTGTTGACAAGGTAATTGTTACACGTACTAAGAGACTGATAAAAAAAGTAATTTCTAATGTTTACTTTCTCGACTTTACTATCTTAGTACCCACTTGTTAATTTTATTCATATCTAATAATTTCTCTTACGGTTACCTACTCTAATTATTTTAGCATTGTGTATGTCAAACTGTCAAATGTCCGAAGTGTCAATGTCTTACTTAATTATCTATTATCTGTCACGGGTTTTCGCTTGCGTTAGCGTTGGTTAACACACGTGTTAAGAGATTTTGAGTGTTTTCGTTTAGTACCATAGTATATTTTATTGTTAATAGTGTTTTAGTTGGTAGTTGGGTTAAGTGGTGTTACTAATATTTGTAAATCTTGTAAGTATTTATCATATTTAATATTACTTAGCTTTTAAATTTTATAATGGAGGTTGATCCTCCTCCAGAACCCCCTGATCCAGGTGGTTCAATAGAATCAGTTCCCGATATTTGTCCTCCTCCCGCTATACCTGTTTCTCGAAAACGCTAAGGTAATGATTCGAGTAATTCCGATTTGAACGCAAAAAAAACCATAATACATCCAAGTACTGCTAATCCTTCAATACAAACGATCTACACCCATCCATCCTTCACTGAAGGCCCAAAAATCTATTCTGATGATGACAAGGGTCCTTTCATTGTTCATGTGTCCCGGGAAGTCCCTGACCCAGCTTCGGGAAATACTGTACGGGCTATTAAATTTGGACAATTTCTGCACACACATAAAATTAATGGAATAATTAACGATGGTGTTAAAAACATAGGCCGAAACAAAATTTCAGTTGAATTTTCAACATCCCAAGCAGCAAACTCATTTCTAGCTAATCCTATTGTTGAAATGTGCAAGTATAAAGCTACTGTACCGACTTTTAATGTAACTAGAATGGGATTGATTAAGGGTATTCCCGTAGACTGGACGATGGAAGAACTTGCAATGTCACTTGAGCTTCCCACTGGATGTGGTGAAGTTATGAAAATAAGACGCCTGAACAGAAAAACAATTGCTGATAGTGTTACTACATGGGTTCCTACCCAATCTGTTGTAATTACATTTAGAGGTCAAATACTTCCTTCAAAAGTGTATTCCTACCACACGTCCCTTCCAGTAGAAACTTACAAACTGCCCACTATCCAATGCCTTAATTGCTGCCGTTATGGTCATATTAAAACTCAGTGTCGATCTCAACCTAGGTGTTTTAAGTGCTCCAAATCCCACACAGGTGAGTCTTGTAGTGTAAGTAAGGATGGCGTTATCCTTACTTACACTACATACTTGCTTACATTGCTCTGGTAACCATTTCACAACAGACAAGGACTGTCCAGAGTTTTCTCGCCAACAATCGATCAAAATAGTTATGTCTCAGGACAACATATCATACATTGAAGCATCCTCTCGGTTCCCTCCTGTACGTAGATCCTATGCAGAGATTGCAAAAGAGATGTTTACCCCTCCCACATATTTTCCAATTCTCCCTAGTCAACCTATCCCTTCAACTACCAGGTCCTATCGGAAGACTGTTATCAGTACTCCTCGCCCAAGATCACCTCTTGGGAAAGGGTATGATAAACAGGCCCATCAATCGATCGTAGTAATTGTCCCTCTACTGCTCCTAATGGTTGTGCTCTCAACCAAAACACTCCTAACCCTCTTAATAACAATCCCAACTTCTTAGAAATGCTAACTAAGATACTTCTCAGTATTATCTCAACATGTAACGATATCCCCTTACCGTCCAACGTTGCTCAAGACTTATGTCAGTTATTCTCCATCCTTCACAATGGCCCCAATCAGCTTCCTTCAATGGAACTGCAAGAGCGTCCGGCCTAAAAAACATGAACTCCTCTCTCTCATAAACATCCATAAACCTGTCATTATTGCCATCTCTGAAACATGGTTGATCCCTGGATCCCGATTCCGGGTCCCAGGCTTCTCCTGTTTGAGGGATGACAGAAGTGATGGTTATGCTGGGAGTGCCATTTTCGTTCGGCACTCCCTTCCTTTCTCCCAAATTCCTTTATCCCTTCCCAGCCAGCATATTAATGCTGTTGCTGTTAGAGCCCTCAACATCTCGTTTCTTTCCCTGTATATTCCTCATCCTAATCCAGCTTTAATTCCTGATATATCTGCCATCATTTCCTCTCTCCCTAGTCCTATCCTAGTCATGGGGGATTTTAACGCCCATCACACCTCCTGGGGTTCACATTTCTGTGACCCATTTGCTCTCTTGTTGACGGACATATTTGACGATGCAAACCTCTGCATCCTCAATAATGACTCACCAACACGTAGAGTATATCCTAACCAAAACCCAAAATCCGCTGTAGACTTATCCTTAACCTCACCAGTCCTTGCTTCTCAAATATCCTGGAATGTCCTCTCATCCTCTTTTGGCAGTGACCACTTTCCTATCCTCCTTTCTTTAAATCACCGATCCATTGCCCATATCAATCCAAATCCCTTATTAAAATTTAAATTAAAAAATGTTAACTGGTCTGCATATGCTGAGTCTGTTGATTCCATGATCGACTCCCTCTTTGTTTCACAAGACTATGGAAATGTAATTCTTTGCTATGATCTTTTCCTTAACGGTATTTTAACTGCAGCTAATCTCCACTTCCCTAAAAAATACACCTCAAAAAATCATTTGCTTTCCACCCCCTGGTGGGATGAGGAATGCAAACGATTATCTGAACAAAGACTAGAGGCTGAAGCATCATACTCATTGTGTATGTCTTTGGATAACTTTTGTAAGTATCAGAAAATCGACGCCAAATTTAAACAATTAATTTCTAAAAAGAAAAAAGTTAGTTGGATTCATTTCTGTGAATCCCTGAGTCCTCGTTCCTCTTCCTCTGTAGTCTGGTCCCAACTTAAAAAATTCCGCCGATGCCTTAATTCTGTTGACCCTTCCTCAAATACTCCTTCTGAGTGGCTTAACAATTTTGCTGATAAGCTTGCCCCCCCATTTGTCCCTTATGAGGACAGTTTTCTTAGTTCTACGCCAGCATCCACATCCATTTTGGATGAAATGGATGCCCCCTTTTCTTTTTCCGAACTTCAATGTGCTTTAAATGGTTTGTCTGATTCTACTCCTGGGGAAGACGGCGTTCCTTACTCTTTTATTTCTAAATTAAATGATAAAGCGAAAAAATGTTTTTTAAATATAATTAACTCGGTTTTTATCAAAGGAATTGTCCCGCAATCTTGGAAGACACAAATTGTTATCCCGATCCTTAAACCGGGTAAGAACCCTTTAGATTGCAACTCTTATAGACCGATAGCTTTATCATCAACTTTGGCAAAGATCACTGAACATCTGTTGAAGAACCGCCTGGAATGGTTAATGGAAAGCAGAAATATACTTGCTCCCTCTCAATTTGGCTTTCGGAAGGGGTTGAGCACCATTGATAGTCTAAGCATACTTACAACAGACATTCGAATTGCCTTTGCTAAAGGAGAGTACCTTGTGGGAATCTTTCTAGATATATCTTCTGCATATAATAATGTACTTCTTCCGTTGCTCAGGCAGAAAATGCAACAGCTGAGTATTCCACCGAGGATAGTACATCTCATTTGTAATCTGTTAACTTGCAGATCAATAACGGTTAGACACCAACATCTCTCACTTCCCCCCAGACTTGTCTGGAAAGGTCTTCCTCAAGGCTCAGTACTCAGTCCTCTACTTTACAGCATATACACCCATGATCTCGATTTGTCTGTTAACAATTTTTGTAACATACTCCAGTATGCTGATGACACTGTTTTATAGATCTAGTTCCATAGAAAATTTAACATTTCGATTAAATTCTGCTTTGCATTACCTATCCCAATGGCTCTCTGACCATGGCTTATCGCTGTCGATAGCTAAAAGTCAAGCAGTGGTATTTACTAAAAAAAGACGTATACCTACTTTTAATTTGTTTTATGAGGGTCAACTCATTAACTTTGTAGACAAAACAAAATTTCTTGGTATTATTCTCGATCACCGACTGAACGGAATTTCACACTCTGACCATTTAGCCAAGAAATGTGAAAAATCAATTAATGCCCTTAGAGCAGTATCTGGAGTTTGGTGGGGAGCTCACCCTTATACATTGAAGCTGATCTATAACGCAATAGTTCGTAGTCATTTGGACTATGGACTGTTTGTTCTAGATCCCTTCAATAAATCAGCTTCAGAAAAATTAAACAAAATTCAGTTTAAATGTTTGCGCATAATCTTGGGTGCGATGAAATCCACCCCTACTAATGCTCTGCAGGTTGAGTGTGTTGACCCTCCTCTACATATAAGGAGGCAATACTTATGTGACCGCTTTGTCATCAAATTGTTACAGCTATCTTCCCATCCTGTATTGGCCCGATTAAACAAATTATCCCACCTTTACAACTCAAACAGTCCAAAATCCTCATTCCTATTAAACAGTTTCCTTAAGTATACCAACCTCCCTCATCCCCTTACAACTTTTCCTTCTAATCCTCTCTTTTCCACCTCCTTTAAAGCTCTTATTTATAATACCCCTGTTATAACAAATCTTGGTCTGATAAAAGGTTCTCCTGATACTAGTGTCCAATTCCAAAAAATGTTTCATCAAAATTGGCCAAATCACCTCCCTATATATACTGATGCCTCTAAGCTCTCACCGACCGGCTGCGTTGGCGCAGCTTGTTGGATACCTAAATATAAAATAGCCCTTTTATTTAAATGCCCCCCTGAAACCTCTATATTTTCCGGTGAGGCCATTGCTTTACTGGAAGCTATTATGTATGCCCAGTCACACAACATACAACAATCACTTATCTTATGTGACTCATTAAGCTGTCTGTTGGCCATTAAAGAAAATCCTTTTCGTAGCAAATTAAGACTTTCTATCGTTTTTAAGATCAGAGGGGCCCTGTTGTCCTGTCACCAACAAGGTCTTCAAGTTTTGCTGGTCTGGATTCCAAGTCATTCCGGTATTATTGGAAATGAGATGGCTGACTCATATGCTAAGATTGCTATCCAATCTGGTTCATCTGAGCATTTTGTCAATTCATCTCGAGACTTGCTCACTCTTGCGAAAACTCATATGGATAAATCCTGGAATGCTTTCTGGATTTCATCAAAATCGGTTAAGGGTAAGTATTATTCGGCGTTACAACCTGAAATTCCGAGGTGACCTTGGTTTTCATTTCACAGGCACGCTGACCGTTGGGTCACTTCCACTATCTGTCGGTTACGCCTCGGCCATTCATGCACACCTACCCACCTAGCAAAGATAAGAGTTCGAGATCACTCGCTGTGTGAATGTGGCCTAGACGAAGGTTCCGCTACCCATATCCTGTTCCTTTGTCCTAAACTTCTTCATCCCATTTACGACATTCTCCCTCCTAAAGTTCCTCGTCCTATAAATGTTGAATGTTTGTTGACGTTTGTGTTTAGTCCATTTTGTTCTTTTTTGTGTAAATATATTAAATGTAATAAAATTAAGTTGTGAATAGTCCAATTGAGTGATATATCTTATTATATATAGTTTAGTTTAGTTTCTATTACTAACCCTTAATGTTTGTGTTGTTCTAGGTTACGGATTAATCGCGCGGAGGCTGGCCGAAATGCGGCCCAGATACGAGAGGTCGCTCTTAAATCCTCCAACTTAAAAGGAGGGTTTATTAAAAAGCTAAAAGACGCAGCGACCTCTCTGGAGGGTGTGGTCGAGGCCCTCGCCTCTCGGACGGAGGCCGAGGAGAGCAGGAGGCTCCGGGCGGACAACAACCGCCTGCACAGGGAGGTTGAAAACCTCAAGGCGGAGCTAAAGGCCCACCGCCGTGAGTACGCGGAGATGCGTACCACGGTGGCAGCGGCGACCGAGGCGGCCAACACCCCGCGAGGCGCTCCTTCGATGGAGGAGCTCAAGGACTTCATCGTCAGGTCGATCGGCGCGGCGATGAAGGACCAATTGGCGGGCCTGGAGGAGCGCCTCCCTGCAAGGATGCAGCGACCTCCCTCCGCGGCAGATAAACTGCAAGAGGTGACGCCGTCTCACGCGTCGGCGGCCCGTCAGCCGGCGATTCCGAATAAGGCCAGGAAAACGGCCCCACCAGTGGCACAATCGCCGACCGCAGGCCCTCCATGTGCGACGGTAAGCGCCCCGGTTGCACCGGCGACGTCCCAGACACCACCGAACAAGGAAACGTCCTGGTCCACGGTGGTGAAGAAGGGCAGGAAGGGGAGCAAGACCACCCCTTCCGCCGACGCTACGGCCGCAAAGGCGCCGCCGAAGACGCCCCACCCAGCCAAATCGAAGCTGGCCACCCCTCGCTCGGCTGCAATCGTTCTCACGTTGCAGCCGGAAGCAGTAGGAAAGGGCGTCACCTACGCGCAGGTCCTGGAGAGAGCGGAGCAAAGTGTCAAGCTCCAGGACCTAGGAATCAGCGGTGGGCTGAAGGTGCGACGCACGGCGACCGGAGCCAGGGCTCTCGAGCTGCCGAAAGCCCAAGCGGAGCAGGCCGATAGGTTGGCGGCGAAGCTCCGCACAGTGCTCGACGGGGTCGCTGACGTAGTGCGCCCGGTCAAGAAGGCCGACCTGAAGGTGACGGGGCTCGACGACTCCGTCACCTTGGAGAAACTGGCCGCGGCGATCGCGCGCGCCGGTGACTGCTCCTCCGAGGCGGTGAAGTGCGGAGTGATGCAGCGCGGACCCGGCTATATGGGGATGGTCCGCGTCACCTGCCCCCTCACGGCAGCGAAGAAGCTGGCCGCTGCCGGTCGCCTCCTCGTCGGGTGGAGCTCGGCCAAGGTGGCCGTCGTGGAGCAGCGCCCTATGCGCTGCTACAAGTGTATGGGCCTGGGCCATACACGGGCGCTCTGCCCGTCGAAGGCGGAGAGGGGAGGCCTGTGCTACCGCTGTGGCTCGGACGGCCACAAGTCAGCGGAATGCACGGCCAAGATGCGCTGCGCGGTCTGCGCGGAGGCCGGCAAGCCTTCAGGGCACCTGATGGGGGCCAGGGATTGCAACCCCCCCATCACGAAGGGTAAAGCGGTCCAAGGAACCAGGACCGCCCCGCGCGAGGAAAGCTGCCAGGCTACGGAGGAAGCTCAGAAGAATCAAGTATGCCAGCACACCTGAGCTTCCTACAATCGAACGTGAACCACTCCGCCGGAGCGCAGGACCTTCTGCTGCAGTGCATGGCGGAGTGGCAGGTAGACCTGGCGGTGGCCTGCGAGCCCTACTTCGTCCCTCCCCTACCTCACTGGCTGGGGGACTCGGACGACACCGTGGCGGTTCTCACGAGGAGCGGAACGAGCCCCCCCCTCTCACTCATCGAGAGGGGCTCGGGATACGTAGTGGTGGGGTGGGGGGAGTACGTCGTCGTCGGTACGTACTTCTCCCCTAACCGCAGCCTGGCTGAGTTCGAGACTTATCTCGGCTTAGTCAGAGCTGCGGTGGCCAGGCAGTCGCCGAAACCGATACTGGTTCTCGGCGACTTAAACGCAAAGTCGCGTGCCTGGGGCAACCCCGCCACGAATCCGCGAGGGAGGGCCGTCCAGGTGTGGGCCCTGCTCTCCGACCTGTCCCTTCTCAACAGGGGGCAGGTTCACACCTGCGTGCGACATCAGGGGGGTTCCGTGGTGGACGTTTCGTTCGCCACCCCTGTCGTTGCACGCAGAGTGGTCGATTGGAGAGTGGAGGAGGAGGTGGAGACTCTATCGGATCACCGGTACATCCGATTCGAGATCTCCACCTCTCGCAGGCCGGCGGAACCCCAGAGGGTGCCGACTACGCTGCCGAGGTGGTCTCTCGGCCAGGTCGATCGAGAGCTGGTCAAGGAGGCCGCCATCGTGCAGCGGTGGGGTTCCGCGGGGAGGACGGAGGGCGCCAGCGCAGAGGAGCTGGCGGGCCGCATGCGCAGTTCGCTCAAGGAGGTCTGCGATGCGGCCATGCCTCGGACCCGGCGCAGGGTTCCGCGCCGGCACGTCTATTGGTGGTCGCCCGAAATCGCCGACCTTCGGGCGACGTGCTGCCGGGCGCGGAGGGCCTACGTCCGCTGTCGAAGGCGCAACGGCCTCGACACGGACCTGGAGGGACAGATGCTGGACGCTTATCGCCAGTTGAAAAAAGATCTGCAGCTGGCGATAAGCAAGGCCAAGGAGAAGGCCAGGGAGGAGCTTCTGGTGGGTCTCAATCGAGACCCGTGGGGGCGCCCGTACCGCGGCGTACGCGGAAAGTTCCGCACCCAAGGCGCCCCCGTCACTGAGACGCTGCCGCCGGAACTCCTCCTGCGCCTGGTCGGGGAACTCTTTCCCCATCCAGGCGAGCATGTCCCTCCGCAGATGGCCCCCCGCTCCGTGATCGAAGACGCAGTGGCTCCACCACTGATCACGGAGCGGGAGATGGAGATGGCCCTCGGCCGCTTGAGGGCCAAGAACACGGCGCCGGGTCCGGACGGGGTTCCAGGGCGTGTTCTGTGCGACGCCCTGGAATTCCTGGGTGCAAGGCTTCGGGAGCTGTTCGACGAGTGCCTGTGCAGCAGGCAGTTTCCGAAGCCTTGGAAAGAAGGAAAGTTGGTCCTGTTGCCGAAGGAAGGTCGGCCGATGGATTCCCCTTCGGCATACAGGCCAATAGTGCTGCTGAACGAGACGGGCAAACTCTTCGAGAAGGTCCTCGCAGCCCGTCTCGTTCAGCACCTCGAGGAGGTCGGTCCGGGTCTCTCAGAGGCTCAGTACGGGTTCAGGGCGGGCCGGTCGACGGTCGACGCCCTGGACGCCCTGAAGACTCGGACGACGGAAGCGGTGGCCCGGGGGCAAGTCGTCCTGGCGGTGTCGCTCGACGTGGCGAACGCCTTCAACAGTCTCCCTTTCGAGACGATACGGGAGGCACTCCGATACCATGGGGTGCCGACCTATCTCAGGAGGCTGCTGGAGGCGTACCTCCAGGACAGGGAGGTCCTCTGGGCGGGGGTCGATGGGAGGCTGGTCCGGCGTCGGGTAGGCTGCGGCGTTCCACAGGGGTCGGTTCTCGGCCCAATCCTGTGGAACGTCGGTTTCGACTGGCTCCTGCGAGCTCCCGTCCTTCCCGGGATGGGGGTGTTGTGCTACGCTGACGACACCCTCGTCACGGCGACTGGGCGGGACTTTCGGGAGGCGGCACGCCTCGCCGAGGTCGGAACGGCTCTCACCGTGGACCGTATGGGAATGCTGGGCTTGAGGGTCTCCATATCCAAAACGGAGGCCCTCCTGTTCCACGGTCCACGGCAAGGACCCCCACGAGGGGCGAGTATCACCGTCCGGGGGACGGTGATCAAGGTGCAGGCCCAGATGAAGTATCTGGGCCTCATCCTGGACGGTCGATGGAGCTTCGGGCAGCATTTTGTCCATCTCGGCCCGAGGCTCATCAACGCCGCCGCCGCTCTCGGCCGCCTCCTTCCGAATGTGGGGAGGCCGGGATCGCTATGCCGGCGTCTATATTCTGGCGTAGTGAGGTCGATGGCGCTGTACGGTGCCCCGATCTGGGTCGACGCCCTCACCGCTGACAACCGGGCCCTGCTGCGTAAGCCGCAGAGGGTCATAGCGGTGAGAGGCATCAGAGGGTACCGTACGGTGTCTTGGGCTGCGGCGACACTTCTCGCGGGCGATCCGCCATGGGAGCTAGCCCAGCGAGCCCTGATCGCCCGATGGCAGGAGGATCTGGGGTCACCCACGGCGGGCCTGGCGACAGTGGAGGCGATCCGGCCCCACTTGAGTCGCTGGGTCGAGAGGAAGAAGGGCACACTCACCTTCAGGATGACGCAGGTACTTACCGGGCACGGATGCTTCGGTAAGTACCTGCACGGGATAGCGCGGCGGGAGGTGTCACCCTCCTGCCACGAGTGTGGTGCGCCAGTCGACACGGCGCACCACACCCTGAGTGAGTGTGCTGCATGGGGGCCCCAGAGGCACACCCTTGCGGCGACTATGGGCGGAGACCTCTCGCTGCCGAGCATCGTCAACGAAATGCTCGGTAGTGAGACGTGTTGGTCGGAGATGCGCTCCTTCTGCGAAAGCGTGATGTCGCAGAAGGAAGCCGCGGAGCGGGAGCGGGAAGAGGATGCCGCTGCAGACCCGCTCCGCCGAAGACGACCGGGGAGGAGGAAGAAGCGCTACGCGCACCTTCTCCCCCGCCTCAATAGGCGTCGCAGGGACTAGGGGGGGTCTCAGTACCCCGAGAACCCCCTCTAGGTGTTGGAGGCCCGCATAGGCGGGCCGACCGTCAGGGCGTCACGGTAGCATGCGCAAGCGATCCCGTGGCGCCCGCCGAAAGACGGAGAGGGTACCGCTGGTTTTTTAGTGGGTAAACCCGGCGTACCTGGGCGCACTCGGCGTCCGGGGCTCCGGGGAGTCCCACACACCCCCCCACCTTCCATCACGTGGGGGAAGCGCGTAACGCGTTTTTCCAGCGAAAAAAAAAAAAAAAAAAAAAAAGGTTACGGATTAACAAGGAAATTACAACTACTATATTTGACTTTAAAATTTAATTGAGTTTGTTATCTCAACCATACCGATCAATCTCATTCGTGTCTTCTACATCCTACGTGACATTGGCGAAATAATCTGTGCCCTTTGGCACAACTAAAAGCCATTAAACTAAGAATTGAATTGAATTGAAATATCTAATTATATTTTTATTTTATTGTCAGTGTTGTTATTGTTCTTTTTTTTTTTTTTTTGATATTTTGGTTTTTCTTTTATTATTATTATTTGGTTTTTTATTACTATGATTTTTTTTTTTTTGTTAGATTTTGGGTTACATGTATGATGCATGAATCCTGCTTTGTTAATTTTATATTGATTTTTGTTTTTGAGTGCAATAAATGTGCTTTGTTTTCCTTACAGCTGGAGGATAAATGGACATTATACTAAATTTATTATATTTTTTTAGCAGTTATAGACATTTTATAATATTGAAATATATATAATTATATATTTAAAATAATTTATATACATATTTATTATTATTTATACTTTACTTACAGTTGTAGTTACAATGGCTTTTAATGACAGCTCTGATAGTGAATCTTTTTTTTCTTTATCCTCAAATGGTTCGAACAGTGACAGTAGTTTCCATAGTATACGTTCCGTCAACGAGTCCCTTGATACTTATTTCTCTGATGTTGAAAAAAATTTTAATATAGTTCATATTAATGCGCAAAGTATTCCTGCACATTATCCAGACTTATTATCCTCTTTCCAGAATAAAAATCTTCATGCAATATTGATATCTGAGTCATGGCTTAAACCCTGTTTGCCGTCTACAACGTATTCACTCCCTGGTTTCCATCTGATCCGAAATGATCGTTTAGGGCGAACGGGCGGGGGTGTTGCCATATATCTCAGATCTCATATTGCATACTCGATTGTTAGTTACTCTCAGTCTCACACCAGTGGAGAGGCAGAACACCTTTTCATTGATGTTACACTTTCACACACTAAACTTCTTTTAGGTGTTTATTATAGTCCGTCGCAGAATGTGGATTATTTTTTAAGTTTGGAAAATCTGTTGGAGTCATTCGTACCTTCGTACAGTCATACGGTGGTCATGGGTGACTTCAATACATGTCTGCTTAAAAATGATGGTCGGTCATCTCGTCTGACATCGCTTGTCAACGGGGTGAACATGACAATCTTGCCACTTTCTGCTACGCACTGTTTTCCTCATTCTGTTCCTTCTCTTCTTGATTTAATCATTGTGTCATCTATTGACCATGTTGAAAAACATGGTCAATGTGATGCGCATGCCTTTTCTTACCATGATCTTTTATATCTATCCTATAAAATCAAACCCCCGAAGGCAAAATCAAGAATTCTTCTGCAACGCAATTTTGCTGGGATGGATTTAGAGCGTCTGCAAGCTGATGCTGCTGAGATTGATTGGTCGGTGGCGTTAAATGGAAATACTGTTAATGAACAGGTTGGTGTATTCAATTCGCTTTTAACTAAACTTTATGATACACATGCACCTGTTCGGCGTATTCGTATCAAACATTTACCGGCACCATGGCTTACCTCAGATATAAAACGTCTCCAAGAAAAGAAAAATTTAGCTAAAGCCAAATATAAATCGAATCCGTCAGATACAAATAAAGAGAAATATATAAAGTATCGAAATCGTTGCAACAGGCTGTGTAGAGACACACATCGACGGCATATTCACAAAGCTGTAGTTGAGGAGGGCGATACCTCTAAAGTTTGGAAATTTCTGAAATCTCTTGGAGTTGGAAAAGCTCAGTCGGATACAAACTTTAATAATGTCGATCATAATCAGCTCAATAATCATTTCGCGTCAGCAGTTGCTATCGATGGCACTGTCAAATCAAAAACAATAAATAATCTTTCTGCTTCATCCACTCCAGCATTCCCATCTTTTAGTTTTAGTCAATTAACGGAAAGTGATATTAAGAAGAATATTTTAGCTATAAATTCTGATGCTGTCGGCTCTGACTGCATTAGCCGTAAAATGATAATTCCTATCATTGATTACCTTATTCCTGTCATCACATGTATCCTTAATAATTCAATTAATACTGGTATTTATCCTTCCTCCTGGAAAGACGCTCAAATTGTCCCATTACGGAAAAAAGTTAATCCATCGTCCTATAGTGATTTCCGCCCTATATCCATACTTCCTTTTCTCTCAAAAGTCCTGGAGCGCCTTGTTTACCAACAACTTAATTTATTCCTAACCAAAAATAACCTATTTAACCCACTTCAGTCGGGATTCCGAACTTGTCATAGTACGGCTACTGCTTTAGTTAAGATCACCGATGACATCAGATTAGCTATGGATAACCAGGAAGTTACAGTTTTGATATTACTGGATTTCAGTAATGCCTTCAATACTGTTGATTTTGACATATTACTGGCTATTTTAAGTTCTCTTAATATATGTCCTACTCTAATTGACTGGTTTCGTTGTTATCTACATGGCCGCAGACAAAGAATCCGAGTTCAGGACTCTTATTCTGATTGGTCAATTTTAAATGCCGGTGTGCCCCAAGGCGGAGTGCTTTCACCTCTGCTATTTTCGATTTTTATTAATTCCATAACTCACAATATATCTTCTCTTTACCACCTGTATGCCGACGATTTTCAGATTTACTGTCACTCTAAGTTAATAGATTTACCACTGACAATACAGACAATTAACTCAGACTTAAAAAAGATCTTAAGTTGGAGCAATTCATTCGGTCTCAAAATAAATCTACTTAAGTGTCAATCTATTATTATTGGCAGTCCAATATTAATCTCACGAATAGATTTTTCTCTTTTATCCCCTATATTATTTGACAATGCCATAATTCCATACAGTGATAAAATTAAAAATCTGGGTATAATATTCGATAAAACCCTTTCTTGGAATCCACAAATGAGTGAGGTAAGCAGAAAAATGTTTGTTGCTGTTGGTTCCCTACGTAGATTACGTAACCTTTTACCGATTCCCACCAAAATTGCGTTAGCACAATCTATCCTTTTACCAATTCTTGATTATGCAGATTGCTGTTATCTTGATCTTAGAGAAGATCAATTGAACAAACTTGAGCGCATTCAAAATCTTTGCATCAGATTCATATTTGGGCTTCGCAAGTATGACCACATTTCCGATTTTCGCAAAAAGCTCGAGTGGCTCCCGATCCGCCTTCGCAGGAATACACACATTCTCTCTCTTCTCTACTGTATACTTTTCAACCCCAATGCCCCTATTTATCTAAAACAGTCCTTCCAATTCCTTAGTGATTCCCATTTCCGCAGTCTTCGCTCCGAACAAAACCTTACTCTTAAAACTCCTTCCCATACTTCTTCCTTTTTTACTAAATCCTTCTCTGTCCAAGCAGTACGCTTGTGGAACTCCTTGCCCATAAATATAAGACGTGCACAATCCGTTGCTGCTTTTAAGAGGCTTCTAAAACACTATTATTTGTCATTGTAAATCGTTGTACTTTTATTTATGAAATATAATAATACTTTATAATATATAAGTATGTATTTTTATGTATTTGAATTTATTTATAAAACATATGTATTATTTTGTTTATACACGTATTTATATGCTATATATAACATGTATTAATCGTATGTATGTATGTTATGAAGATACGTTATGTTTGTGTATATATGATTTAAAAGGTGTACACATCCGAACCCCTTTCTTAGAGTATTCAATGTCCTCTATCCAAAGGTTGTCTGGAAGAGATCGCTCTTTTAGCGATAAGACCGCCTTTTGTACCATGTTTTCTATTTTGTTGTGTTGCTTCTTGTATTTTTTTTGTTTCGGTGTACAATAAAGTATATTTATCTTATCTTAATATATTATCTATGGTGGCAGCACTTTTTACTCTGTATTCATTATATAATTTAATCTGTGGAAAAAGGCTCTCTGGTTTTTGTACGTTTTAAGTTTAGCAAGATTTTTTGAAAAGAAATAACGATTGTTTAAAATAGAATTTGAAGCAATAGCTTTTAATGTTGTTTCTCTTTACAGGTTAGTAAATAATATCATATAAATTTGTACTAGGTATATAAGTAGTCGTTTATATTTGTGATTGTATTAAACTTTAAAAAATAAATTTCTCTTTACAGAGCAACAACTACAGTTTTTGTTTCAATAAACAACATATTACATGTATAGTAAAAGAAATGAATTTAGCAAATATAATATATCACACATAACCTATAAAATGTTAGGACTAGAATAGGATTTTATGATTTGTTTGAGTTAAAATATTATTTTCGTTTTATAAAATGTAATAATTCATACTCTTCTTATTTTTTTAGTTGCCAAATGATTTGACTAATTATACAGAGTATCATATTATGGGTAAAGACACAAGTGCGCATGAAACCAGGTTGTATACCAACGAAGTTCGAATGCCAAGAAGATAAAGGAAGCGGACGTGCAGCTATAAGGAACGACCATATATGTTGAAAAAACAAAGAATGTCAATAATCGCAGAGTGTTTGAAAGATCCAGAACCAAGTAGTACCCCCAGTTTATCTGCCATAATGATAGCAACAACGTAGCGTTCCGTGCTTGTTTCGCGAGGTGTGACGTCACGCGACTCTGATTGGTGTTTAATGTCACGTGATTAAATGCCTCATTATGTCGATTTTATTTTCCAAAAATATTATTAATCTTTTATTATTTTTGTAGAAAAGTTGTTTTTTTATTTACTAATTATCATGGTTAATCATTAGAAACTCAAAGCCATCCGATTTATTATTAGTGGAAACAAGCCTATTGTTAATAGCGTTATGAAACATTATAAACGATTGTTTAATTCGTGTCACCTAGAAATAACTTCAAATTGACTGTTCTTGATTAACGATAATTCATATTGGAATATTTTGTGACTTTTACCTTGCTAGCAGATTTAATTGCTTTGTATTTACATTTTGATAAACACGTGTCTGGCGTTTCGCACCACGGACAGAGTTGTTGGGAGTAGGGGCTAGGGTATAAATACCGTGTTCACTGGCTAGTCTTCAGTCTATTCCGAGGATCGACTGAAGCAAGAGCTCCCGACAAAACTGTCGGTTTACCCCTCAGGCTTGACTGCCTTTGCTACGCTATTTAGTTAGCTATACTTGCCCGCTTGTACGCGGTTACGCTGCCTTTCGGCATATTGATTTGGCTCTATATCACTGGCTTGTCTGTTTGCTTGTTGTTTTAGATTGTTTAGATTGTGTGTAAATTATTTTAAGACTATTATTATTGTAAATAAAAATCTATTTTTTTTTAAAACCTTAATTGTTGTTTCTTAAAATGGGAACCCGACCTCCTGACGATCAGTCTAATTCCGTCCATATCCTACATGTAATAAAAGATGAGAATAAATTTCAAATAATTAAAGAGCTAGGTTATAAATAAAATGCGTAAGTGGTCCGAACCCCGTTTATGCGTAATTAAAGGAGTTACAAAAATTATAGACGACGATACGAAAAGAGTTATATTAAACGATTATACAGAGATACGCTTGCGCGCTTTAAGCGTTAGCTCAGTATAGTATCTCTCTCTCGAAATTTATTTTTATTTAACTAGTATTTATAGTTATTTTTTTTATGTTAAAATTGAACAATTGTATAATAAAGTGCCAGTACTTAAAAGTGACTAAAGTTAAAAGTAGTGCAAGGCAAAGATTTTGTGTGTGTTGAGAAATTAAAATTACAAGTGATTAGCAGTGTTAGTATAAACTAACTACACGGTTGTCGCTGTGACCACAGGGCATTGACCTGTAGCCGAGCTGTGCGTGTGATTCATACGGCTCGCACCTGTGCATCGCGAAGAAGTCCATATCTACTAGGATTACGTTCGCTTATTGAAATTACTTATATTTAGCAACAAGTGTCACCGCTGTTTACCAGATCAACAAATTGTTATAAATTTATTATTTTATGCAAGATATCAAAGCAAAGCGCAGGTTGACGTTCGTCAATAACGCGAAAAGACTTTTTAACTTGCATAAAATGCAAAGATAATTATGATCTCCTCTGTGCGAACTTGACACATAAAAAATTTAATTCTATGTCTCAAGAAAATAAAAATAACTGGACTTGTCAAGCGTGTCGTAACAAAATACCTAAGTGTGATAATACGAACACATCAATTAGCAGTCATTATGGTACTCAAAACCAAACTGAAATCAAACCATCATGCCCAGAAATTTCTAACGTAACGTATCGATCCAAAAATATTGAACATGAACACAGATCCGTCAGAGATGAATATATAAATACGTCGGACTCTCAGGAATTAGAATGCACGAAATCTCCCATATTTGATGTTATTAAGAATGAAATACGTTATGTAGTAAGAAATGAATTCTCTTCTTTTCTCTCAAACTTTGAAACAAAAATATTCGAAATACTTGAATCTAGAAACAAGGACTTGTTACAGCAGGTTGAACGATTAACCAATTCATTGAATTTTTTTGAGCAAAAATATGAAGAAATTAGACAAGATATTAAGATTAAATCGGAGTATATAAAAGACTTGGAGTCGAAAAATAATGAATTAAAATGTACTGTCTCAGATCTTAGTGCCAGATTAACTCAAATGGAACAACATTCTAGGGCCAGTAATGTTGAGATTCAATGCATACCGGAGCACAAGTCTGAAAATCTTGTTACTATAATAAAACAAATAGCAAGCATCACAAATTATAAACTAAATGAATCTGACATACATACATCTGTACACGCGTTTCGAAATTAGATAAGTCAAATCCCCGCCCTAGGTCTGTACTAGTGAAACTTAGTTTCCCAATAGTACGAGATGAGTTTTTGGCCGCCACTTTATCTTTTAACAAGAAGAATAAAAATAAATTGGATAAATTAAATACAAGCCATATTGGCATATCGGGTGATAAAACACCTATTTATGTGATGGAACATTTATTCCCGGCTATGAAAGCTCTTCATGCTGCTACCAAGATCAAAGCTAAGGCAAAAAATTACAGATATGTCTGGCTTAAGTCAGGTCGTATCTACGTGCGAAAGAAAGAGTCATCCGAACATAAACTTATAAAAAATCAAGACTCTGTTGATAAGTTAGAATAGTTACAACTTAATGTTTTTATTATTATTCAATCGATCCTAAATTTGTTTAAAAGTTGGTTATGTGTTATTAATTTCTTATAAAGTAATTAAATTCGGTACTTTAAATATTTATTATCAAAATGTTAGGGGTCTTAGGTCTAACACTTTGGATGTATTCCTAAAAATTTTAAATACCAACTACGATATAATTGTATTTACGGAAACTTGGTTAAACGGAACCATATTTGACAACGAAATATTCGACAGTAGATATAATGTTTATAGGACTGACAGAGCTGGCGCTAGGCTCGGAGGAGGTGTATTAATAGCGGTTTCGACAAAATTCCCGTCATGTAAGACTTTAGGACATAGTAGCGATTATGAGGATCTATGGATTAGGGTAGAAGTAAATTCAGGCAAAAGGAAAGAATTTTTAAAAATCTGCGCTGTATATCTTCTTCCTCCGATGAACCTAAGAACATTTAATAATTTTTTTGATGAGGCCAACAAATTATTTGAGCAGAATTCTTCTAAATATACCTTAATACTAGGTGACTTTAATATCAATAATATTACATGGAATTCAAGCGAATCTGGTTCTAACTTAGTACCTGAATTTAATTCTGGTACTAAGTTAGAACCAGATTTTATGGAATTGAACGACATCCGGCAATTTAACTGCATTACTAACGAGAATGACCGAGTTTTAGATTTAGTTTTATTTGATTCGGATTTTCTTAAGATAAAACAATGCGATTCACCACTAAGTAAAGTCGACTCACATCACCGTCCTTTAGAGATATTTGTTTCGTTTCCATTGAGTAAAGAAAATGCGAATGCGAATCCTACGAGTATAAGGTTTAATTTTCGTAAAGCAGATTACGATAAAATTATATCAGCCTTGGACAAAATATCTTGGTTAGAGGAACTTCTCATTTATGACGATGTCAATCTTATGATTGATAAATTCTATAGTATATTAAGAGAAATAATCCAGCAGCATGTTCCTAAAAGTAAAAAATATAATAATAAGTATCCAACTTGGTTTAATTCTAATTTAATTTATCTGATTAAGCAAAAACATAAATATCACACTCGTTACAAAAAATATGAAAATCCTCTAGATTTACTTGAATTCCAATATCTTCGCGATGATTGTCAAAAACTTATGCATCACTGTTATAATAACTATATTATGTCAATTGAGTCCGCTATAAGTAATAATCCAAGGTACTTCTGGACACACATAAAGAATAAACATAAAAATAGTTCCAACTATCCACCTATCATGTCATTTAATGAAAGTAAAACAACAGACAAAAAAGGTATATGCGATCTTTTTGATCTTAACTTCTCAAGCGTATTTGAGGCAAACCTTGGCTATTCGAGCTATAGCTTAAGTAAATCGACATCTTGTAACGAAATGGAAAATATATTTATTTCTCAAAAAAGTGTTGCAATTAAATTAAAAAGACTTGATGTGCATCAAACTGCGGGACCGGATAATATACCACCTATATTTTTGAAAAACTGTTCTGATTCTATATTTTACCACTAGCAATTATCTATAGAATAGAATAGAATAAATAATAATAATAAGTTTTATTCGGGAACATGTACATGTATACAAATTAAAGAAATAGACGAAAAAGCATAAGAAAAAAAAATTAAAGTAATCTTAACAAATCTTAAAAGAGAAAAAAAAAAACACTATACCTAAAATGATGAAAAGAAAGATAATAAAAAACTATAATAAAACATGAAAAATAAAAAAAAAACATTAGGTAATGAAAATAAAATGCTTATCTATCTGGTGGTTATATAATGGTGCAATGTCCCCGAAAAGGAATGTCCCTCAGTTATGATAGGAGTTTTCGCTCCAAAACTGGTTTTCAGTGACATCCATTTCTTTTTCTACGGAAGGTAGCAACTTACTGTTGGTACAAAAAAAATTTGAAAAAATAAATAAAATAAAAATAAGGAATGAGAAAAAAAATCTTTTAAAGTAATTAGACTATTTATATATGTCGGAGGAAGCCATTGATGGAGTTGCTTGTTGATTGTACGATACTGCATAAAATTGTCTCTTTATCATCTAAACACATTTTAGAAATCTTAATATAATTTAATACGAATTCTTACATTGTTGTAAAGCCTAAAACATGTTTCTAATAACGGATTTGTGATTATATTTAAAGTAGGAAGTCATTAAGTAGCCATTGTCAACTGAATTACTGTTTAACGCATAGTGTGCAATGTTTAATGTTTATTGAAATTGTAAAAGGTTCTAATAACTTTTAATTTGATCTTACTTTATAAGTTACGTTTTTCACAGATTAAATAACATTATTATCGTAATTTAAGTAACGACCAATCAGAGCAGAGCACGTGGCTTGAGTGAGGTCGAGGCGTCATCTTTATATAAGGCAGTTTGACGGTTGTCACAAGCGAAGTTGTAAATTGGGAATGGATCGAGTTGGGTCCTTGAAGTTGGTTTATTGGTGGTGTTAAGAAGTGGCGCTTTGAACTCACTGCTCGGCCTTAACAGTTAAAACTTCTCTTTCTGATTATTATTAATTATCGATTTGAGTGTGTAACTTTGATTTTGTGTGATTTAAACGTGCTGAAACTAAATTAAATATTGTGAAAACTATAATCGACGTGTTTTGTGTTCGCACTTTACCCTCATGACGCCCACTAAGCCCGTAACCATTGACAACGATGGCAACAAAAATGATGTTCTCCGACATCAGAAGTGGGATCGGTGCCGGCACAAAATGGAGATCTACGGACACCAGCAGAAGACGGATGGCGCGCATTATTTGAGGCGCAGCAAACCAGCATGCGGCTACTCGTGGAGGCGCTAACTAACCCACCGAATATCGAGGATAGAAGCATTACGCTGCCTAAATTTCAACCAGAAAACGAAGACACTGACGCACAGGCCTGGCTGGCAACGGCAGACATCTGTTTATCAGATCGTGGTATACAGGGAAGTAAAATAATTCTTATACTTAGTAGGGCCATAAGAGGCTCAGCTGCAATGTGGTTTTCTCAGATTGTTTCTTTTAATTTAAACATTTTTTTTCTTTCTCGGTCCGATGTGTTAGAAACATGTGGAGCAACGTTATGTTATGTTATGTTATGTTGGATAAGATATGTACATACATTATATTATTATAGTAAAAAATATATTAAATATGTCTTTTATGTTTCTATTTGCTGCATTAACAAAAACGATTTATAATTACGTCTAAAACTGTTAATCGTTTTTAGATTTCGAAACGGCGGCGGTAAATTATTCCAACACCTGGTGGCGGCGTACCGGAAGCTACCTTCAAAGGCTGTGGAGCGATGTCGAGGTACGAGCAGGAGATGACTACTGGCCCACGGACTATAGGTTTTATTGCAGTCACTAGACCAATGCAATTTGTTATATAGATACTGCGGGATACCTTGTTTTACTTCACCAAATAACAAAGTAGAAAAGTGTAGTTGCCTACGGTAGTCCATTTTTAAAATCTTTGCATTGTAAATATAAGGTGTAACATGTGTCCGAGGCGGAATATCAAAACAGTACCTAGCACAGGCATTTTGAACTCGCTGAATTAGTTGATTCGTGTGTGAAAGAAGTCTAGTTACCGTGTCAGCGTAATTCAGTTTGGACAGTACCAATGACTCGCACAACCTAATTCTTAAATCTGAACTTATAAATTCTCTAATACGATAAAGAACTTTTAGACGGTAGAAACAGTTTTTTACAACACTTACGTAATGTTTATGAAATCTTAGATTTTCATCTAAAAGTAGTCCCAGATTTCGCGCCTCTGTAACTCTGCAATTCGTTCACCCTTGAAATGAAATGAAATTACTTGTACCTAATATCATGTATTTCGTTTTACTTGCATTAAGAGTTAGCGTATGTGATTCTGACCAGTTTGCGATGCGTTCTAAATCATCGTTTAATTTTTTAACGGCCGAATTGATATTATCCGGTTTGAACGAGATATATATTTGTATGTCATCAGCAAACATATGGTAGTTGCAATTTTGTATGGTTTTGACTACATCTGCACTATATATGGCATAGAGGAGGGGCCCGAGTATAGATCCTTGTGGAATACCTCTGTTTACTGTATTGCAGTCCGAAAACTGTTTAGTGCCATCCTCTTGTGATATCTCAACAATCTGGCTTCTGTTTCCTAAGTAACTTAAGAACCATTTGATAGTTTCTAAGCTAAATCCATAGTATTTTAATTTGGAAAACAGTAGTGCTCTATTTATGCTATCGAAGGCTCGAGAAAAATCTAAAAGTACTAAAATAGTCCCTTCGCCAACATACAATTCCAATATGTCATCCACCACATCAGCCAGAGCTGTAGTAGTGCTGTGTTTCGATCTAAAACCGGATTGTTTTGACGGCAAGATGTTTTTATCATTGACATACTGGTTCACCTGTTTAAAAACTACCTTTTCCAGAATTTTGGACAGACAGGGCAAAATACTAATGGGGCGCAAATCATTAAAATCATTTACGTTGTCTTTCTTTGGAATTGGCTTTACCAGCGCAGTTTGCCAGAGCAGTGGAAATGTATTGGTTAAAATTGATTTATTTACAATGTCAGTAATTATATTTATTACAACAGAAATAGCATTCGATAACATTTCTAAAGAAATACCGTCAATCCCTATTGCATTAGAATGTAAGGACTTTATTATATCAAGCACAACAGAACTATTTACTGGTTTTAAAGCAAAGTAATCTGTATTTAAGTTTGTATTTTTTTCATAATAATCTATAGTCGATAGAGTGGCATAGAATGTACCCGGAATAGCCAGAAAATGATTGTTAATTTTTGTCGAATCATTGAGATGGTCAGGCAGTGTGTAATTTCCCTTTGATTTAAAATTATTTTTTGATTTAATATGCTTTTTTAAATTTTTCCACAACAGTCGTGAGTTTTTTAAGTTCGAGTTAATATAGACGGTGAAATACGCTTTTTTTTCATTATATAATGCTATATCTACTTGTTTCTTAATATCTTTATAGTAAAACTTATGTTGTTCGATGTCCGTAATACGTGCTCTAACGTGAGCTTCATCCCGGGTTCGCATCATCAATTTTATGTTGTAGGTTATCCAAGAGTAACTTCTTTCTCTAATGTATTTAGATTTGACTGGAGCCAATATGTCATAGATGCATAGTATATGGTTGTTAAATTGAGAAACCATCTCATTTACATCCTGCGAGTCTGCCACTTGTTTCCAATCAATTAAATTTAGCGCTTTGTCCAATTCATTTGGTTCGATGTTTTTAATTGGCCTAAAAAATATACGCTTAGCTGTTTGTCTTTCCCTGGGAATGTTTATCTCGCAAGATATAAAAGAGTGCTACTAAGATCTGGTATGCGGTCCACACTGACTCGATTGATATTTACATTTGAGCAAACAAGATCGATCAGTGTGCCACCGCTGTTCGAAAAATGCGTTGGCTCAGTTACAAATTGAGTCAAATTATGGATAGATAAAAAGTCATATAATAAATGTGAGGAACTATCATTTTTATTCTGAAAATTTATGTTGAAGTCTCCTAGTAGTAAAATAACGTCACTGGGAGTAAGGGAGGCGACCGTCTCCGTTAGTGCGTTAAAAAAGATATCCGGTTTGAGCCAGAGAGGTCGATAGGCAGTGCCTACATTAACGGACTTAGTATTCATTTTAACGCGAATCCACATTTGCTCAACTTTTGAGCAATTAACATGCGGCAATATTTGTAAAGCTATTCGCTGTCTTTCTTAAAATAAAATCCAACACCTCCCCCTCGATTTCGTATATCCGACGGACGTGGTACGTGTCGCAAACGATAGCCTGGTACAGTAGGAGCACGTTCATCCTCACCTTCTTTGAGCCAAGTTTCGTTTATGGCCATGATATCCACATTATGGCGATCCATAGCCACCAGAAATTCGTCGTGTTTCGTCCCAAGTGAACCAGGATTCAAAAAACCAACTTTAACACAACGTATTTTAACCATCATATCGCATATATTCAGATATATATACACATACATATATACACACATTCATTAATCTATATGTAAATTTGTAAACCACATATACATAATTACATTTAATAAACGTATATAAGTTAGTTTTTAAAATAAATATAACAGACATCACATTATAGTATATAACAATAAACAGAAAATTTGTATTTTTATGTATATATCTTAATAATATCATATTATATAATATCATATTATATCAGAGAAAGTAATATTTAACAAAATATAGTATTTTATAATATTGTTTACAGAAATTGTTTTTATTTATTTTAGAGCACACTTTTAATATATTAAATTTTATTCTATCCTCCTCAGTCCTGAGACATCAATTTATATGTTATATGGTTTTTATTTTTATAGGAATATTAGGAGACCCAAAAGTAGCAGGAAAATAGGAATTTTATTTATTTAGTAATTAGCGTTTTTTTTTATTGCATGTCCCCTATGGAGGACATTCGGTTTCAGGGTGTAAAAATATATACTTAAAGAAATGAAAACAAAATTTAAGATAATCAATATTTATTTGAGGAGATAAGTAACAATTATATCCATTTATTATTTTAATACCCAAGTAATATTTAATTGCCAACATTTTCGTGATATTTTTTAAAGCAATTCCGTCCTGCTACCAAACATAAATGCATATTGCAAATCGAACAGTAAACCCTTGCTATTTTACTTTTACAACCTGGCATGCGGCACCTATGGTCACTAGACTCTTCATCTATCATTGGCATATGACCGGCCATGGCTGTCCTTAGCTGCAATGGAGGTTGCGGCACATATTTCCTTTTGCGGCTGGTGGATTCTATTGCAGGGGCTACTTGTTCCACAATTTCTTCGTACATTTGTATTATCTCTCTAGCTGGAGTAAAATAAAGCAATGAATTGGCTATGTCTGCTTTGAAATCGAGGTAATCTAGGATGTCCTTCTTTGGGGTTTCTAGAAGTTGAGCCTCCTTTCTGTACACCAACCATCCTGCAGCCGCCGCAAAATCAAACAGGTGAAAGATTAGGCGAACAGTCCACTTTTTAGAGCGTGTGCTAATCCTATAAAAACTTATGACTCTGTCAAGCATATCTACGCCGCCCATCTTTTCATTGTACTGCTGTATAGCAAAAGGCCTGTCGATTTCGATGTATTGCTTAGTTTTCTTACACCAACGCCTGCATTTGTTTTCAGGCTGCTTAGAATCTGTGGATGATGCTAAAATCACAGGTTTATTATCGAACCACTTCAGGCAAGACACTTGGCCATCATTTCTTACTAATTGGTCTGATGAACCACGTCCCTGATCTCTCAATTGCTTGTCAGTTTTAAACTTGCATGTTTTAGGTATTTTCGACTTTCTGAGAGTTCCTGTCGCTTGCATTTTTTTCTCCGTTCGCAATTTATCCAGTAAATCGATTGATGTAAAATATCTGTCCATGTATAATGTAACTCCTTCAGGCAAATTATTAGCTAACCTCATAACAACTTTCCCTCCAATGTCAAGGCCCTCAGCTTCATTTTCTGATAGTATTGTATCGTTAGAATTCAAACGAACGAACTCTTCGCGAAAAGAAATAATTTCCTGTCTAACTGAAATCAGGTCGGATCTGAGTAATTTGATTTGTTGAGCTAATAAAGTAAACGGATCGCTACTGTCTGGGTTCGTGTCCAAAAAATTATCTTCGGCAATTTCAAAATCCAGACACACAGGCAAGCCTGATTTAGAGGAAGTTCGGGAATCATCGGTAGATGCAATAAGTGAGTTCTTTTCCTGTGCTAGGGGTTTTTCCTTGCAACCTCGACATAAGCAGTTGGTGGGCGCGCGAGAATCTGAAGAAGTATTGACCCCGCATGATCGGTGAAATATAGACGCACATATTGTACATTTAACGCCATCTGCCGAGGAGAGGAATTTTCCGCACTGGTTGCATTTATTAGCCATCGATAATAATAAGGATTACTGATCACTAGATGGCGCTATAAATATTAAATTAAAATTAGTATATATTGTTTTTTATTTATTATTAGTCTTTATCAATCACTTTAACGGATCTCACTATCTCACTGTAATCCAATAATAGTCCGTTATACACTTGCGTTCTCAATATTCATATGACTAAGTACAAAAAGCTAATTATTTCCAATGTGTGAAGGTATAGTAAAAACTATTTACACTAATAGTCACAGTATAATCACAAATTGTTTTAGTTATAAACTGGATAATATTTATTCTTGCGATTTGTTTAATATATACACATTGTTAAGTGTCACATAAACAACGTTTTAATAAACTTTTTTCACTTGAATTGTTTGTTTTATTAATTTATTTAGGAGATAAACTGCACATACACAATACAGCTGTTACTACCGACTGCAGAAAAAGTACTACTATAATACCTCTATTTACAGTGGAATATTCCCGGATAAGTGGAAAGAGGCCAGACTAGTTCCAATATTTAAGGACGGTAATAAGGAGTGTGTACGCAATTACAGGCCAATATCGATCCTATCAGCAATGTCGAAGGTTTTCGAATCCCTTATTTACCCGTTTATTTTTCATCATGTCAAGCCTCTTCTATCACCCGATCAACATGGATTCATTGCTATGCGGTCCACAAATACAAATTTATTAAACTACCTTTCAGATCTTATAGACGCAGTGGACAGTAATTTACAAATTGATTCTATCTATACAGATTTTTCAAAGGCATTCGACAAAGTTGACCACGATCTATTGCTTCTTAAGCTGGCGCATCACGGAATTTCCAATCCTTTATTGACATGGTGTAAATCTTATCTTTGTAATAGGCCAGCGAAAGTCGTCATCGATGGCTATGAATCATATCCCTACATTGCCACCTCCGGGGTCCCTCAAGGCTCAAATTTGGGTCCACTTTTTTCTGTTCATAAATGATCTCATGACGGTAATGAAGCACTCACGTGTATACATGTTTGCAGACGATCTCAAAATCACTAAGATTATTAAGCAACAGTCTGATGTCTTGGAGCTTCAAGAGGACCTAAATAATCTAGTAATCTGGTGTCAGAAAAATAAAGTGTATTTGAATCCCCTGAAGTGCTGTTTCATTAGATTTACAAGAAAAAGAAATCCAATAATTAGTTCATATACAATCTCCGTAAAACATCTAAAAGAGTCAAAAACGGTTCGTGATTTAGGCGTTATATTTGACAGTAATCTCCGCTTCGATGCTCACGTTGATGTCATCGTCACTTCTGCGTTGAAATCACTGGGTTTTATTATAAGACAATCTGGACTTCAGGAGGACATCCACCATGATTAGACTTTATAATTGTTATGTTAGGAGTAAACTTGAGTATTGTTGTCAAGTATGGTCACCGTTATATAAGGTATATGATGATCGTATTGAAAAGGTGCAAAAACGATTATTGAGACACTTGTGTTACAGAATGAGGGTACACGTAAAAAGCTATAGCGATAGACTTAAGTACTTCGAAATGCAACCTCTTCGTGTGCGAAGATCCTTATTGGATTTAGCCTTTTTGTATAAGCTTTTTCATAATAAAGTGGACAGTAAATATTTGCTCGAAAAACTTAATATAAACATGCCACGAAGACCACCTCGGAACCCATGTCCATTGTTCAAAATGAGTAAGAATAGAACCAATCTCTCCTTACCTAACCTTCTCCTCAAAGGGAGAGGAGGCCTTTATCCCAGCAGTGGGACATTTACGGGCTGCTAATGTAAAAAATGTAAAATAAACCAATCTTGGGAAAAAATCACCAATAGCCCGAATGACACGCTTATATAACGCAATACCAACTATCGACATGGGTTTCGACACTTTTAGCACTTTCAAAAAGAAATGTTATGCCTTTTATGCAAATTGTTAGTCCAAATAAATTTGTTTCTATAATTTGTTTCTGAACCTATTTTCATTTTGTTTAGTTTACATTTTGTTTAGTTTAGATTTGTTAAATAATTTTCGATAAATTATTTTATTTCATTGTTTTGTAATTATTAGTTTTAGTTTTTTTTTTTTTTTTCTTTTATTTTTATTACTTAAGTTTTGTTTTACAGTTCAATACTTTATAAGTGCATGTTGTGTTCTCCTAAATTGGAGGTACATTTAACATTTTATTGTCTAAACTTGTATTTTTTGTATTACATATGTACCTGTGTTGGAGTTCCATATTAAATAAATAAATTATCATATCCTGCCCACTAGCGGATACGCAGGAATAACACGTATGTTAAATAACATTCGTAAAAAATATTTTTGGCCAGGATTAGAGCATGATGTTAAGCTTTTTGTAAAAAAATGTAGTAAATGTCAACGTTATAAATATTTAAATACCATAAAAGAACCTATGACCATAAGGGACTGTGGAAATTCAGCTTTTGATAAGATTTATTTAGATTTGGTAGGTTCATTGACAAGAGATAATAATTATAATTACATTTTAACTCTCCAATGCGACCTCACCAAATATGTCGAGGCATATCCGATAGCAGGTAAGGATGCGCGCACAGTAGCTACAACTCTAGTAAATAATTTTATACTTAGATATGGCATCCCTCGGCAGATCGTGACCGATAGAGGAACTGAATTTATAAATTCTACAATGGAAGAGGTTTGTAAAATTTTAAATATAAGTCAATTACAGTCTACAGCCTTCCACCATCAGACCTTAGGATCACTTGAAAATAGTCATAAACATTTAACATTTTATTTAAGAATGCAAGTTAACAGTCATAGTCAGGAATGGAGTTCATGGATTCCTTACTGGTGTTTTTCGTATAACACTTCTGTACACTCTAGTACAAAATTTACCCATACGAATATCATACCATACGAATAGTGTTTGGCAAACAATGTAACTTACCAAGTAATCTTAGGTCGACAATAGATCCAATTTATAATTGTTTGGTAAAAATTGTTTGGTAGAGCATGTAGTGTAGTATATATATATATATATATATATATATAACATCCACGGGCTCACAGTTGCCCGTGCCTTTTTTACATTTTATTTTTATAAATTGTGGCGTTATTTTATATTTTTACTAAACATCAGCAGATCTTCGCTGGACTTGGAGCTTGTCGTCTTCTTGGAAGACGTGGCCCACACTGACATTTTTATTTTTTCAGTTTAAAATAATATATAAATAATATATGGTAATATAATATATATAAAAATACTGTATATAGTAGTTTTTTCTTATTTTATTTTTTATCCGAATTACTGTAATCCAGCGGGCCCTGCTCCGTGCTCGATCAGAGAGAGCACAGCCTCGGCGACTCTGATGTCGCGTTTATGTATAGATGTCTTAAGGCTGTGCTCTAGGATGGTCTTTTCTGAAACACCCGCCGCTCGGCCGATGAATCTGCCGATAGCGTCGCTACCATCGTCCGTGTAATAGACACAGGTGTTATTGTGTCTAGTGATTGCCACAACTGCGTAAGGAACACTTTCATGGACTATGATAACGTCGCTGTAGGTCTGTCCCTGAGATTCGTGGTCATGACGCTTGACCCTTCACCTTTTCCGTATCCCTGGTCCATCAGGAGTTTCTTTTCCTCCTGCGTATGGGCCAGATATAGGGTTTTGGTTTGGTCGGATGGTATGTTGGCGTCAGTGAATCTCTCCATTTTGAGGGAGTGGACGATGAGGCTTGCAGAGTAGATGTTACGGTAGACCTCGCCAATGGCGTATGCGACGTCCAGGGGGTTTCGGTGCGTACAGGATAACTCACGGGTGATGTTTGTTGTCAGAGTTGGTCGGCAGTACCTCATTTCGAACAGATTTTCTCTGTCAATATAAGGCAACTGGTTGATATCTCCGATGAGGACCACCTCGCTAGCTCCGGACAGCTGTGCCGCCATTACTATGGCTCCGAAGTGGTTCATGAGGGCTTCGTCGATCGTAAGACGGTTACATTTTATGCTCTCTTTGAACCCGTTCACTAGCACGGATGCCATAGTTCGTACCCTTGATTTAGCTTTTTCGCCAAATCGTTGTGTAAGTTGTTCTTTCAGGTCTTTGGCGGCTTCGATTGTGGAGGTGACTACCACTTCTTTGTCCTCATCGAAATTCCTGACAATGTGAGTCGTCTTTCCGCATCCTGGTACCCCGTTTATCCACGACATCTGTGGCAGTTCCCAACCCACGAGAGGTGCGTCGACCCCCGGACCTTCTGAGATGGACTTTGCAATCGCGAGTATCCTGTCGTCTAGCATTACTCTCGTGCATTTGGCCACTACTACCACTGGATCTCCTGTTGGTGTGAAGAACCTAGGGAATGCGTCTTTTTGCCCCTCATCTTCAACCAGGCCCACGAATCCTTCTGCAGCGCTGTAAGCAGCCATGTACCGCCCCGACATTTTCCCTTTGATAACTTGGGATGTGTCGTTGTTGTATATGGCCGCCTCGGCTTCTTCAAGCTCCACCTCCAGCAGCTTTTCGTTACCGCGTCGGTAGGTCTGCATGATCTTTTTGCAGGTGGCTAAGTGGACCTCACGAGTGGCCGTCACAATAGCCCGGAACTCTAGGAAAGCATTCACTGCATGGTCTCGAGGGTTTGATGCTGGTCTCGGCTTTGGTGGTATTACTTGACCCTTATCGGCCCTTGTTAGATGGGCGCGTGACGCGCGCGAAGGGCCAGGGTCTGATTGGGATGAGTGCGACGTCTTGTTCTTCGGAGATACCAGATCGCGGATTAAACACGTCACCGCCGTCACTGCAGGTCCAGGGCTCGGCCGTCTGTCTCGACGGCACTTCGGGGTCTGGGCCATTCTCTGCGCCGCTATTTTCAACTGCAATCGCTCAGATCCGCTTTACTGGGACTCGATGGTGGCCGGCTTGGCAGTGGGGAATGTTGTTGGGACCTCGGGTTTCAGGAAACCTAGGTCTTCCCCCCTGTCCTCATATGCAATAACCTCATGTTTTTTCGAGGCTAACAGGCAGCCAAAGCGGACAGCAATGTCACCTGTTTCAAAGCCGACTCTCATGGCGTCCACGCTTATCGTACTTGGGTTCCCTCCGTGGTCCTCCTCGCCCATCTTCGAAAGCATTCTGCACGCCATTGCAAAGGGGGCTTCCTCTTCCCGTTCGAAAAGTGCGACTACTTTGTTTCGTAGTCGTATCAGTCGACAGGTCAAAGCACCCGGCATTTGCGTTGTTAGCGCGTCGATGGTGGTCCGCTTGATGCTAACTTTGGAAGTGCTCCCTTTAATGAGCAAGACTATTCCAGGAGACACAGTTAAGCGATGTGAGCCCTCTGGGCAACAGAATCCAATGCCCACCCTCTCAGTATCTGCACTCATAAAGAGAGCCACACCTTTGATTTTGATGCCCGGTGTACCACGTTTACCCATGTTTTGCAACAGCTCCGTGAACGCGGTGTATTGAGTGGGCTGGGTGGACGTGATGGATCCCCGTAGAGTATGTGGGAGAGCCTGTAGTTTTTGCCTAAGGGTGTTACCGGTGGCCTGGGTTTGGCTTTGCTGGAAAATCGACATCGGGTTTGTCTTTGAATTATGTGTTGTGTGCTTTGTGGTGTGGTCTGTGCTGTTGGGGGTATTGTGTTTTGAATTTGTGGTTGTGGGAGGGTTAAGGATGGTGCAGCGGACGAATTATTTCTTTTTGCAGCTACTTGGGCGGCTTTTCTGGCGAATGCAAGGAACGGTGTTCTTGTATCCTCCTTCTCCATGATGGTTTGGAGAGAAGACTGGTCCAGTCTGGTTTGAATTTTGCTTTCCAGTTCCTGTCTTCCTAGGCCGAATCTTGGGCATTCTAGGATTATGTGGAGGATTGTTTCCTCGCATTCGGGGTCACAGACGCAAGAAGGGCTATATCTTTGATTTTAAATCGGTGGAAGTAAGCCGCGAACCCCCCATGGCCGGTCAGAATTTGAGTGTCGGTTGGTGTTAGTACCGATGTTCTTACCAATTTTTTTGGCCTTCTTTATGTCTGGTAAGAATAATTTAGTGACTGACCCGGTTTGTGAAGAGTCGTAGCGTAACTGCCACCTTTTGACAGTTTCCTCTCGTATATGCCTCCTGACATACGATATTGGGACTTTATCGTAGTCAGGAGCCGTCTTTTTTGTGAGAGCTGCTTTATTGGCTAGCTCGTCCGCTCTCTCATTGCCCGGCGTTCCTACATGGGCTCGTAACCAGAAAAACCGCACAGTTCTTCCCTCCTCTTGGATTTCTCGTATGCACTCCTTCATCACAAGGGCCAAAGGATGAGTTACCAATGGACACCTTAGTAAGTCAAGAGAGGATCTTGAGTCGCTCAAGATGTTAGTAGAGCGTTGTTTCGATTTCTTGACCATTTTGATTGCTCTGAAGTGTGCATACATTTCCGATTGGAAGACTGAATTGTGCGGTTCCAGACGAAACGTGGAGTATCTGGATTCTCTTCGTTGATCCCACCATGTTAGGGCAGCACCGACTTTCCCTTCTATCTTGCTGCCATCGGTGAATATAAGTGGGCCGACTATATGGTGTTCCTCAAGGATTTGTAAATCCAGGCTCTCTAGGCGCACATACTCAGTTGTTTCGAGTAACGATGGGTGGGGGTTTTGCAGAGGACCCACTCTGCGCTCTAGTTCACATCCAGGTGGTAGGACATCCACGCTGTGCCCTTTTTTTATCTTGAATAGGGTGGCAGCCTCTCGGACGCGGAGGTCCAGGGGGAGTAGTCCTGCTAGGGCTAGTGCCGATGTGAGAGATACTGTCCTGTACGCCTTGCAAATCTTTAGGGCGAAGCCTCTTTGCAGCGAGTTTAACTTACTCCTTAGCGTCAACTTCTCTGCTGCGGCAGACCATACGCTAGCCGCGTACAGGACGATAGGCTCTATAACCGCCACGTAGATGGTTCTGACTATTTCTCCATTGAGACCCCATGTAACCTTTGCTGCACGTGCTAGTTGTTTGTAAATTTCTGCCGCTTTTTTACAGGTAGCGGCCACATGTGCGTTAAAGGTGAGTTTGGAGTCTATTAAGAGACCCAGCAGCTTGATCTCGGTTACTAGACTCAGCTGGGTGCCGGATATATGGATCACTGGAGCGTCGAATTTGAGCTTCTTGGTGATAAGCATCGCGTTGGTCTTGTGCGCTGCGAAGCTCAGTTTGTTTTCGACGCCCCACTCCTGTACGGCCGCTAAGGTGGATTCAACTGTAGTCTGCAAACCCCTGTTAGGATGATTGGAGAAAACAAGGACTACATCGTCTGCGAAGGCTTGGCAATGAACCCCCATTGTTGCCATTTTTTGTAATAGCGAATCCAGGATGAGATTCCAGAAGGTCGGTCCGCCGATGGATCCTTGGACACATCCCTTCGTGGTTAACTTCTCACTGGTCGCTCTGGCATAGTTTACTTTAATCCTCCGATCCTGTAAATAGGATGCCACCAAGGCATATAAGTTGCGTGGGCAATGTTTGCGTACCATCTGTTTCTTAAGGGCTGGCCACCATACATTGTCGAAAGCGCCCTCTATATCGAGTGATACCAAAAGTACTAATTTCTTTGATCTTACTTCCTCCTGGATATAGTTGATTAGGTCGTAGAGACCGTCTTCCGTTCCTCGTTGGGGCATGAATCCGTACTGGCTCGGGTGCAAAGTGGGGAGTAGGCGCCATTGAAGCCTGCCCACCATAAGTTTTTCTACTACCTTACGATAGCGATAGCCCATGTTTGCTAATGCTAGGAATACCTCCCTGGCACAGTTTATTGCTACGGTGCAGATATCGGACGTTAGCCCATCCGGACCTGGAGCTTTCTTTGGATTAAGACTCGAAAGAACCAATTCTAGCTCCGCGGTTGTGAAAGGTGGGTTATCGTTCGATAGGTCTTTAATCTCCGCTGGAGTTTTGTCTTCTGTGATCTTCCTTACGGACTTTTGCTGTTCTGTTTCGGCATGGACAGAGTCATCTGGATAGAACGTTTCCGCGATAAGCTTGGCTGACTGATCTGGCGACAGTGTTTCACCAGCTGAGTTCCTCAGCAGCATGTCGTCCCGTCTTCTCGAGGTCTGATTACTCTGTAGACACCGTCCCAGACGCTTTCTCGGTCCTGGGTCGAGCAAAACTCCTTCCAGCTTTGAGTAGTTGCTTCGCACGCTTTCCTCTTGTAATTTTCCCTGGCCTGTACGTATTCTTCGACTGTGAATTGTTTCCTACTGGGTGCAGCATTACGTATTCGGCGTTTTTTCCGAAGCACGTCCTTTTTAAGGTCTTCCAGGACGGCTGACCACCATGGTGGTCTAGGATTGCCATTCCACGGCTTTAGTTTCGGAATCGTGTCTTCACACGACTCGTGGATAATCGATGTATAGATGTATAATATCTCATCCAGTTCCTCAGATCTTATGAGGCTCGAGACGAGGCGAGGCGTTCCAGTGTGATTCCAATGTCGACAAGCTTAGTTCTGAAAATAGTGGAGAAATCCGACCACTTTGCCTTCTTGGTATTATACCTGCGCGTGGAGATAGGCTTCAAGGGTACTAGAGCTTTCTCTAAGCGCAGGGTGAAGGTAATCGCATTGTGGTCTGATGTTATGAGACTTCTATCCACTCTCCAGTCCTCCAATCTGTCTACCAGGGATTGGCTGGTCAGCGTCACGTCTACGCAGCTCGTGTACAACCTTTCTCCTCGATATGTTTCGAAGGTCGGTACGTTGCCGGTGTTTAGGATGTGAAGGTCCATTTCCGTGATAAAGGCGTGAAGTGCCTCTCCGCGATGGTTTTCGGAGTTGCTGCACCACCAGTGGCTCCAAGCGTTCACGTCTCCTGCCACTAGTAAGTTTTTGCATGAGATTTTTTGAGTGGCTGCCCTAATTTGGGTTAAGTAGGGGTGCAAGTCATGGTCCCCCTCGAAGTAGACCGAAATTAATCCTAGCCTCAGCTGTCCCGCCTCCTACATTTTCCGTAACGATCTGCGGGTCATGGATGACCTCCAGCTTGTCACCGAAAACGATTAGAGCGGCTTTGACGGGCTTTTGGCGGTTCAGGGTGCACTGGATAATTTTCGTGTCGGGGTAGTGTTTCATCACACCTGTCCTTCCTACATAGGGTTCTTGGACAAGTGCGACGCTAATCCCTTTTTCCTGAGCTGTTTTTAGTAGTTCAGCTGTGGCTAGTTTCGAGCGTTGCAGGTTGGCTTGTATAAACAAGATCCTGCCCGCTATTACATTGGGACTTTGAGGTGGGACCGGTGTGTTAATTTCCAGGGAGCCTTTAGCAGTACTGGACCCTAGATCTCGCTATATGGTCCCACTTTTGTTTTTCCTGGCACTCAGGACTGTAAGCCGTGTGCGCCAGTTCCAAGCTATCCCTTTTTGCTCGTGTGCAGTTTATACAGCGTGGGGCTTCTGCCTTTGTCCTGGCAGGGCAGTCCTTGCCTGTATGCTCGCCGCTGCAGTAGCTACAGGTTTCCTTTGTAGCTCTACATTGTTTCGTAGTATGACCGAAACCGAGGCACTTGGCGCATTGGATGAGGGGAGACTGGTCCTCCACTGAGCATCTGCTGAAACCGACGTAAATCTTCCCGGCTTGCGTTAACCGCCTCCACACTTCAGGGGACAACTCGAGGACTGGATGGCATTCGTGCGGGTTCCTAGCTCACTTTTTATAGCGGACCTTCATTTTTAGGTCTGCCTCGCCAACGCCGAGCAGAAGGTGTTTGTTCTGCGATTTAATGTGTTCTTCTATTTCGTCATTGGCAAAGCATGCCAACACGCCTCGCACGCAAACGAGGGGGTTCTGATTTGCAGGCTCCCTGATGTTTAAATGTTTGTCAGTTTGAACACGACTCTTTATTAGTGTCATGTCTTCCTTGGACGCACATCTTATGACGACCTTCTGATCTCTAGCCTTTCGGTCTCTGTCGACCCTCGCTCCTGTTTTTTTGATGTCCAGGGCGACTCGTGTTTGGGTGGGTTTGGATTTTGCGGTGGCTTGCGGTGTAGTATATAAGCAGATGACACATGGTATTTTTTTAGCATTAGCAGCCCGTAAATGCTCCACTGCTGGGATAAAGGCCTCCTCTCCCTTTGAGGAGATGGTTTGGAGCATATTCCACCACGCTGCTCCAATGCGGGTTGGTATTGAGGGGCAGTAATAAATTTATCTTCAAACCTTAAACATCTACTTTATTTACCTAGTCCCGTCCTTACAAAACTTTTTTGACACTCTTCAGTCCAAGCAAATCGTTCATATTTTCTCGTTAATTTATTTAATGGATATGTTATTTCGGCAAAATTTTTGATAAATTTTCGATAATAATTACAAAACGCTACGAACCTTTTAACTTCGTCATTATTAGTAGGTATGGGATATTTTTGTAGGATTTCGATTTTTGCACGGTCAGGTAAAACTCCATCTTTTGAAACTAAATGTCCTAAATAAAGAATTTCTCTCTTAAAAAAATTACATTTCTTGGGATTTAATTTTAAATTAACTTTTCTTAGCCTTTCCGTAACGTCAATCAAATTTTTATTATATACGCTCAAATTTCTTCCAAATACAACTAAATCATCTAAATTGTAGTGTAGTATATAAGAAGATGACACATGGTATTGAGGAGCAGTAATAAACTTATCTTCAAACCTTAAACATCTACTTTATTTACCTAGTCCCGTCCTTACATGGCGACCCTGCCATTTAAGGTTCGGTTTCGGGTTCTAACGAAGTGTAGTATAACAATATAATGTCGCTCTGTGTAATATTGGACATTCGTGTATATAATTGTTCGAACGTTAGTAGCGTCATAATACAAAATGGGCAAAGAACAAAGTAAACAACAAATTGTGATTGCACAAAATGCCGCAGGAGGCGTGAATTCGGCTGACGTGGAGCTAATACACCAAAATCAGAAAGTGACAAATATAATTTTGGGTATTTTTCTTTTACTTTTAATTTTGGGGGCAAAGTTTGCCATATATAAATTATATAAACGCTGCCACATAAACTGGATGCGTCAGGAGATGGCCAGGAGCGCTTTCAGACGTTCGAGGCGTAGACCAGAGACTGAAGAAAGAAATCAGGAACGTATCGTTTAGCCTGGAGACGCATCAATAGATGCTTATAAAAAAAATAGGAGTGTAAAAGTGTGAAAAATATATAAAAGGAGAAGTGAAATAGTGTCATCAGCAAAGGTGTTATGGTATTATAGACAATAGATATATTCATATTTTATCATTATTTCTAAGTGTACATTTTTAAGCCATTTTTTGTTATTTTTCGGTACTAAATATTATATTTTGTTTCTTATTAAATTGAAAATATAAAAATAAATTTAATTAAACTAAGTAAAGGGAAAAGAACTAAAAAGTTGTTAGAACAGAAATATTTAGAGGCAAAAAGTTTATATGACGAATATATAAAATATCGTGACGAGTTAAACTTTAATGCATCTAAAGGGTATATAAAAAAGGAAGAGATAAATTACTTATTAGTTGCTTGCGAAGAAATTGAATCGTTTTATCAAAAAATTCAAACAACTTGTTTAGTTAGTGACCAAGATTTTAGTACCATGACTGACTTTGACATGAAAACTGCTACTTCTCTTCTACCTATTATGACAGAAGATGAAGAAGTTACTAAAAAATTAATAGATTGTATCGAATTCTATAGCCAAACCATTAGGAAAGAACATGAACAGTTACTTATTTCTTTTGTCCTTAAAACTCGTTTAACTAAAAATGCCAAATTACGTTTGTTATCTAACTATGAATCTTCCACAGAACTTATTGCCGACATGAAAAATAATCTGTTGACTAAGCAGTCAACCACGGCACTACAAATAGAAATGTTAAAATCTAGACAAGGTTCGCAGAGTATTGAGGAATTTGGTAAGAAACTTGAGGATTTATTTGTTGAATTGACTATTTCCCAAGCTAACGGCGACGATAACGCGTTTAAAATATTGAGACCCGTAAACGAAAAATTAGCAATACAGCGATTCACCGAAGGTTTGAGAAACAGTCGATTAAGCACTATTTTAGCGGCCCGCAACTACTCAGAGCTGAAAGATATTATAAGAGCAGCCAAAGACGAGGAACTGTCGCGTCAAAGCTCTTTTACATCAGCTGAAACGATTTTCACGACTCAACATCGAGGTAAGTACCAACCATCTTATAGGGGGCATAGTAGAGGTCGAGTATTAAACAACGCACGCCAACATTACACGCCAAATCGTTCATTTAGGCCGATGCCGAATCAAACATCTAGTTTATACCACCGAGGATCCACAAGTAATTCTCGAGGACGCGAACATAATTTTGAACGTGCAGTATCGCGAGGTAGAAATAATAACGGTAGAAAACAGCATGGGTATCTTATAAATCAATCCCAAAACGATATACAGGTTACTTCTTCGGAAAATAACCAAAACTTAGAGTTTTTTCGATCCTAACTTTATTCTAGCATGCAAAACATATAACAATTTCGTAGAGTTTACAATATTAGGTACCAAATATAGAATGCTAGTTGACACGGGCGCCTCGATGTCAGTGATTAAATACGATGTAATAAGAGATAGGAATATTCCAATACATCCAAAACGCGTAGCCGTAAATGGTATTGGTGGCACCTCGTACACCGAGGGCTATGTTTACATACCATTTACCTTATGTGGAATAGAATTGAAACATAAGTTTTATGTCTTAAAGAATTTGCCTTGTATTCAAGATGTAAACCATCTCGGACAATCGGACAAAATTTTAATATTTTTGCGAAATATGCTGACGTATTTTTCTTGCCAGGAGACAAGTTAGGTACGTGTAATCTTTACGAACAAAATATACAACTAAAAGCTGTATTCCATTAAATGATTTATGTCGTACAAATGTAATATTTAATTGGGATAAAAACTGTCAAAAATCATTTAGTACTTTAAAAGAAATGTTAATGAGCCCTCCAATATTACAATATCCTATTTTCGATTATAATAACACATTTATACTACAGACAGACGCCTCAGGGTATGCAATAGGCTCGATTTTATGTAATGCTGATCGTAGACCAATAGCTTACGCCAGTCGTAGTTTAAATAAAGCTGAACGTAGGTATCCAACGATTGAGAAAGAGCTTTTAGCGATTGTTTGGTCTGTTAAATATTTTAGACCGTATCTCTATGGACGAAAGTTAATTATAGAAACGGATCATAGACCCTTAATATTTTTATACAATATGACAGATCCTTCCAGTAGATTGTTAAAATTTCGGCTAATACTTGAAGAGTATGACTTTAAGGTTACTTATGTGAAAGGGTGTGATAATGTAGCTGCAGATACATTGTCACGCATAGAAATTAGTAGTGAAGAATTAAAGGCAAAGAATGATCATATTTTGTCAGTACTTACAAGGGCACAAAAGAAGAAGCTTGATGAAAAACCTTGTAATTGTACTTCGGTTTCTAATATTTCTACTGACGATTGGACTGATCATCCAAGAGTTGTAGAGATGTTAAAACTACCGAAGTATTACACGGAGTTGGTATTTGTGAATGAAGAAGAATGGAAAAAGGTTAAAAAATGCGTATCATTAGAGCGTGGTGATTATGCATACTCGTCGTCAAATCGTACAATTTTTGTGAAACTGTTTACCCAATCCTAGTGTACACGAGCTGTTTCTGTGAGGGAAATGGAATCATTTTGTATCGATTTAAAAATAAATACGTTATATGTAATAAAAGATGAGAATAATTTTCAAATAATTAAAGAGCTAGCTCAGGTTATAAATAAAATGCGTAAGTGGTCCGGACCCCGTTTATGCGTAATTAAAGGAGTTACAAAAATTATAGACGACGATACGAAAAGAGTTATATTAAACGATTATCATATCCTGCCCACTAGCGGATACGCAGGAATAAGACGTATGTTAAATAACATTCGTAAAAAATATTTTTGGCCAGGATTAGAGCATGATGTTAAGCTTTTTGTAAAAAAATGTAGTAAATGTCAACGTTATAAATATTTAAATACCATAAAAGAACCTATGACCATAACGAACTGTGGAAATTCAGCTTTTGATAAGATTTATTTAGATTTGGTAGGTTCATTGACAAGAGATAATAATTATAATTACATTTTAACTCTCCAATGCGACCTCACCAAATATGTCGAGGCATATCCGATAGCAGGTAAGGATGCGCGCACAGTAGCTACAACTCTAGTAAATAATTTTATACTTAGATATGGCATCCCTCGGCAGATCGTGACCGATAGAGGAACTGAATTTATAAATTCTACAATGGAAGAGGTTTGTAAAATTTTAAATATAAGTCAATTACAGTCTACAGCCTTCCACCATCAGACCTTAGGATCACTTGAAAATAGTCATAAACATTTAACATTTTATTTAAGAATGCAAGTTAACAGTCATAGTCAGGAATGGAGTTCATGGATTCCTTACTGGTGTTTTTCGTATAACACTTCTGTACACTCTAGTACAAAATTTACTCCATACGAATTAGTGTTTGGCAAACAATGTAACTTACCTTACTAAGTAATCTTAGGTCGACAATAGATCCAATTTATAATTTTGATGATTATGCAATAGAACTAAAATACCGATTACAAAAGTCACAAAATGATGCTAAAACAAACCTCATAAATTGTAAAACTTTAAAAAAAATAAAATATGATAGAAGTATAAACCCAGTCGAGTATAAACAAGGAGACTTAGTATTGGTTAAAAATTAAAATATTAGCAAACTTGATCCATTATATTTAGGCCCATATACAGTTGTTAAAAATTTATCACCGAATGGTGTAATTTTAGTCAATGGTAAAGAAAAAACTGTTCACAAAAATAGGACAAGACTTTATGTTGAATGATCATTAAACATATTGTTTATTAATAATTTTCTAAAGGTTCCTGTACGGAATATTCATACGGTTGCTGGTATTCTACGTACTCGCTAATATCGTAATAAGGATCGTAATAATCGGCATATTCATCGTATATAGAATTGTCAATGAAACTATTGTAATTTACTTCTTTAGATTTAAAGTAGTTCGTAGGGGGTGGGTTCCCGGATTTTGCCCAGTTATGTCCTGTAATCGCTGGTTGTGTAGGCGGCAATGGTCTTGTAATATAATGGCTTACACCACTCATAGGACGTGGTTGGTTAACAGCTTGGTGGTTAAGACGTGAACCTATTTGAAAGTTATTTTGTTGAGGGTTATAATTTGGCGGTGACGATCTAAAAATTTGTTGCGTACGTGTTGGACCGAATTGGCGGGGTTGATACAGATTCTGTCTCCGTTGCGGTGCAGATGGTGGAACGAAATGAGGGCGTGAAGGGACAGGTATATTAAAGTTAAAAGGTTTAGGCGCGCGCATTGAAAACTGTTGGTTAGGCATTTTATAGGCACTTACGAAATGATTTGGTACGGATATAGAATTTATAGATTTTTTGTCAGGTAATCTTTGGTTCCGATTTTGTAGGTACATAGTATTCATCTCCTCGTGTACGAATTCTAATGCCTTTTCGATGGTTTCAGGGCGCATGTAACGTATGCGCGATCCTAAGGGATCGTTCAAACCTCGCAAATACGCTTGAAGCGTTAATTTACGATAAAGATCTCGTTTAGCATTGATGGTGGTCTCAAGGGTATCATGCAGGTACTACATAGGTCATTATAATACTGTATAGATTCTGGCAACGCTCATAATACTCCTGCGCGGTGCTAGAACCTTGCGATAAAATAGCTAAATCGTTATATAGAGCGGTCTCATCTCGTTGGTCCGCGAAGTTGTTCACTAAAGCAGTTCGAATGCCTTGCCAGTCGGATGGAATCCCATTAGAATTAATTAAGCGAGCAGCAGAGCCTGTTACTTTGTTAAGAATTCCGTTGAGAAGAGCACACCTACTTAATTCACTACTACTATCACTACAAAACTGTCCTACCAATTGGTCACATAATTTTAAAAATCTAGTAAGTACATTTGGGTTCCCGTCGAACTCGGGTACCAACCTTAAGGCTTTATAAATGGTGTCTAACTCAGACATTTCCGTTTGTTCTTCTATACTACTTAAACTAATATCTCTTCTATTATCTACGAAAGTTTGCCTACTACTAATAACTATCCTAGGTTCCTTCGATTTTCTTAAATGAAAAATCTTGGAAAATTTTATTAACACAGGTTAGTTAGGCTAGGATTGAGCAACCACTAAAAAGAATCTAGTGTACTCACATGAACATGTTTCGGTCTCTCTGCGTTATCGATGTCTGGATACCTCTCGTGCAGCACTACTCGTAGATTCGGATGCTCTGGATGCAGCAGCTAGACAAGCTACGGCGAGGCTTCACGCAATTACGGAAATCTTCTACGCGAAACGTTCCGCGAGCATCCTACCGACTGCGCCAATTACGTAGGGCTGCCGTTGAGGATACAGAATGAAACCGAACGAATTTAACTTATACGTTTATTTAAGTAATTAAATTTAACAATTAATTATTTCTAATTTATAATACGTGACAGTCTGTTCCAAGTCAGAACAAAAAGTAAAGATCTGTAGTCTGAATAACATATTTATAACGAAATCGGTGAATCACTGAATGGTATGGTAATTCTTGGTAGCGCTCGATGTTCGGGAGGTCTTGCGAAACAAAGCAGCGACGCTGGCAACAGGTGGTAGCTTCAAGGAATGCATGTTGTGATTATTTCTCACGGTATGGTAATTCTTGGTAGCGCTCGATGTTTATTTTTATTTATTTATTTATTTATGTACCAACAGAGTATACAGAAAATTATATAAATGAAAAATGTGTACAAAGGGATAACTTATCTCTAACAAGAGATCTCCTCCAGAAACCCTGAATTTAGTGGAGATTATTTGTAATACATATTTATGGTGTAGGTACAATATCAATTAGTTTTATATTATAGAATTCAAGTAGACTTAGCGATAAATGAATATATTACACACTAAATACAAATATATACATTAATATATACCATTATCTATAATATATATATATACATTCAACTTACATAGATACAAAAAAATATATATACATACATATAAAATAAATTAAACTTAAGTGGCAAGAAAGTGTTGCTTAACTCTGATTTTAAACGATTTTATCGTAACATTATTATGGAAAATATTATCTGGAAGAGAGTTCCATAGGCGAGCGGCAACAACGGAAAACGAGTTACCATAGGAAGTAGTATTAAAAAATGGTACCTCAAGAGTTTTCGACGCCACACATGCGCGTACTGGTCTTTCACGAGCAGGACAAAACAGAAAACGCTCATGTAGGTAATCAGGGCTACCATGGTTTAATATATTAAAAAGAAGCGATAATATGTGCAAGCTCCGGCGAAGTCGGATAGGAAGCCACTTTAACTGACGTCGAAATTGAGAAATGTGATCAAATTTGCGCAGACCGTAAATGAAACGAATGCACAAATTTTGAAGTCTATCTAGTTTGTCAAGTAGCTCTTCATTCGCATCAAGATAGCAGATATCAGCGTAGTCCAGGATAGGAAGAAGAAGGGATTGTGCAAGTAATATTTTTGTTTTAAAAGGAAGGAAATTCTGCAAACGTTTTAGAGAATGCAGAGAGAAATGGACACGTTTACTGACTTCGTTAACCTGAGCTCTCCATGATAAATTGCAATCTATGACTAACCCCAGATTAGTAGCTTGGTCGCTATATGCAATTTGAGTTCCATCATAGACAATTGATGGTACAATGTCCCAATTAATTTTGCTACATAACTGTCTGGTACCTATTACCATTGCCTTCGACTTCAAGGGATTAACAAGAAGCCCAAAGGATGTAGCCCAGTTCTTAATTTCAACAAGATCATGATTGATATCATGTATGGTCGAACACAGATTTGATAAGGTGGCGTGTCTATAAAGCTGTAAATCGTCTGCATAGAGATGGTAGTGAGAAGAAATAACTTTGGTAATTTCATTAATGAAGATTGAAAACAGAAGAGGAGAAAGTACGCCGCCTTGCGGAACGCCAGCAGAGAGATCAGCCCAGTCCGAGGAAGCCTCATCAGACTTTACCATCTGCCGACGACCACGAAGATAAGATTGGAACCAATCAATCACAGGCTGAGCAAAGTTAAGTGAGCGAAGGATACCAAGCAATACATCAAAGTCGACTGAATTAAAGGCATTGCTAAAATCGAGCAAAATGAGAATAATGTCGAATGTCTTCAGTGACTTTAAGCAGCGGTGGAAGTACTGTGACCGGAACGGAAACCGGATTGAAAAGGACTAAGGAGATGATTATGTGTTAGGAATTCTGACAGTTGCTTATGTACAACGTCTTCAAGGATTTTTGATAGGATAGGCAAAATAGAGATGGGACGAAATTGTGAAAATGAAGAGGGATTTGATAATTTGGGTAAAGGAATCACATGTGCTAACTTCCAAGCTGTTGGAAAGGTATTGGATTCAAAGGAAAAGTTTATAATGTGGGTAATAACAGGGTTTAAAGAGTCAAGAACAGGTATTAACATATCCCGACTAATGTTGTCATTACCAACCGCCTTGGAAGTGATAAATAGGATGCTTCTCTTGACTTCGCTCTCTGTGACTGTATGAAAATTAAAAGGAATACAATCAGGCGTGATGGCGTTCGCCATCTTTAACAATGTTTCAGCCTTCGTAGAGGCTGAAATTGTTAAAGGGGGAGTAGAAAAATGTTTATTTAGAGAATTCAGATCAAATGAATGTTGAGAAGATTTTGAGGGATTACCCACGCCTAAAGATTTAAAAAATCTCCACATTTGTGAAGTAGACATTTTATCGATGGAGGAGTGGATGAAACGGCGTTTAGCATCTCTACACATCCTATTGCAGAGATTTCGCAATTTTTTGTACGTCGCAATATTAAGGTCAGTAGGATTCCTTTTAGAGACTCTCTTGGCTTTGTCACGTTTTGCCATAATATTTTTGATAGTTTGAGTGAGCCAAGGTGCAGGTAGATGTTTTACCTTAATTTTCCTAATTGGAGCGTGCTTGTCATACAACTTTGTTAAGGAATCATTAAAATAGGCCACCTTATCGTCAACATTCGTAAACGCATAGACGTTACTCCAGTCAATGTCATTGGCGTCATAACATAAATTTGCAATATTTAGATTTTTCATATTGCGTCTTATAATTGTTTTAGTCTTGCGCTTTGAGAAGGAGAGTTTATAGCTAACGAAGAGTAAATCATGGAAGGAGAAAGGAGCTGTCAGCTGACCATGAGCTGACACACTGTGAGGGTTGGAGACAATAATGACATCAAGAAGAGACGGAGTACAATTAGGTGAAAAATGAGTTTCTGAGAGAGGAAGAATAGTAAAATTAAAAGAAGACACGATAGATTTTAGATTTGTCGCTCTGTGATCATTTTTCACGAGACAAGTGTTAAGATCACCCATTATGATCACATGTTCATAAGAAGGTGATAGTTTCTCAAGAAGGTCTTCAAAGGTGTTAAAATAATTAATATTTAAGGAAGGACAATAGAGGACCCCTAAAAGGAGTTTAGTGTGATGGGAAGAAATTTCTATGAAGAGGTATTCAAGGATGTTAGGGGAAAGGTTTGAGGATTGTTGTATTAACCGAAAGGGTATATTATTTCGTAAGAAAATGCAAACACCTCCCCCTCTCTGAGAAACTCTGTCATTACGAATTAGAGTGAAATCCGGTAAAGTGTGAAGAGTCGAAGGAAGAGAAGGTTTTAACCAAGACTCAGAAACAAGGATACCGTCGACCTGCACGTTGCTAAATGATGCGAGAAAATCAGAGTAATGTGCCGGAATGCTTTGCGCATTTATATGTACAAAATTAAGACAATTAGAATTGCAGGAAAAAATAGAATTTAATTGTGAATCAACGGTCAAGCCTTCACTATCAAAAGATTGATTATGGCTAGAAACACTACGGAAATCATCAGAGGAGCATGAAAAGAAATCATCATTTATACAAGCATCACTTAAGTCAGACATATAGATATAAAATAAATATTAATATATAAATATATATACTTAATCTAAATAAAAGAAATAACAAAAACAATTAAACGAAATAAAAATACTACTAATCACAAGCGAAACAAATAATCTCCCACATTATTTGTCCCTGGCTTAATAAATACATAACAAAAAGAGAAACAAAAAAAAAAAAAAAAGTCTCTATGCTACCTATCTATAATTATACAAGCACAATAATAAATAAAAGAAAATAACTTAGATGACACAAATATTTTGAAATTCTAAATAGCAGCTACAAAATATAGAAATTAGATAATATCTGTTTAAAATTTATAATACAAAGAAAAAGAAACATAGCTGCTTATTCATCACAAAAATAAACATTTTTAAACAGAATATCCGAACGCTAATCTGCTGTCAAGCGAGTCAATGTCAGTTGTCACACGTCAGTGTTTTGACTGTTGTTCAAGTCTCTTGTCTTTAAGGTTAAATTATACTGTTTAAAGAAATTGACGAATTTTTAGACTACCGACTCGTAAATAAGAAAAAATAGGAGTAACATATTATTAATTGGCAGCAAAAAACCATCTACACGGACACAAATACATAGACACGGGTGACGTAATGAATGGCAGACAGCAATTATAGTAATATATGAGAAACCTTTACTTTGTAGTAACTTTAACCCGCCGAGATCTTGTCTTCTGGTCCGGCGCACTGGAAACTTGAGGAAACTTTTCGCAAAGATCCTTTAATTCAGCCGATGTAAGGATCTTTTTACGGCTTTTATCTGGAAGTGCCACAATGATTACTCCGTCAGATGTCCAGCAATTTTTCAAACCGAAATGTTTCCGAGCAGCAACGAATTATTCTTGCCTGGGCTTAGTCAAAAATTCCGATATAGTAACTCCAGACCCTTTTAGAGATGTTTTAGAGTTCCAAACAAGATTTCTGTGCTTTGTGGCAATAAAACGAACCAGTATTGGTCTTGGTTTTTCCTTCTTTGTGCCAAGACGATGGCAGATATCCAGCTGTGAAGAATCAATACTAGTCAGCTTTAATTGATTGTGCAACACGGATTGAATCTTGCTCTCCACTTGCTCGTCAGTACTCTCCGGCAGACCGTGAAAAAGCAGCACTCTGCTGCGGGAACGAGCTTCCTGCATATCAAAACCCACCGAGAGCAGCTGTAATTGCTGACGAAGCATACTAAGGGACTTCCAGATTACATCTTTGAAAGCGGCATAGTCCGAGGCGAGAGAACTGAAGTCTCCAAGTTCGATGTGAAGATGTTCGGGAGGTCTTGCGATTATTTCTTAACAACTGTACCTATTATGATATTTGATATTAAATTTCAGCACTGCATTATTATACCTTTGTTTACATATTTGTTTTATTTTGTTTAATTATTATTATATTCAATTTTATTTTACTTTTTCATATTGTATTTTGATAAAAAAAAAAATGTTAATGTATCCAACATTTTTTTTTTGTTTGGTAGGGCATGTAGTGTAGTATATAAGCAGATGACACATGGTATTGAGGAGCAGTAATAAACTTATCTTCAAACCTTAAACATCTACTTTATTTATCTAGTCCCGTCCTTACAAAATAAACAAAACACTTATCAAATGTTAACCCTGACATTGCAACTGACATGGCTCTGCTATAAGCGCTAGGACTAGTCTTAAGACCCATTGGTAATCTTTTCATTTGGTATTGACCAGTGTTTGCCGTAAAAGCCGTGTATTCCCTACTTCTTTTATCTAACTCTACCTGATAGTAACTTTGATTAAGATCTAAGTGTGAGAAATAGATAGAACCACAGAGAGAGTCTAAAATTTCATTTATATTTGGCAAAAGGAACTTATCGTCCACAATGCAGTCATTAAGTTTCCGATAGTCGATAACAAGTCTCCACTTTTTTTCGGTACTAACAAAATTGGACTTGACCACTCGCTCTTAGTTTCTTCTATAATGTCATTCTTAAGCATTTCTGTAATTTGATTATTAACTTCATTTTTTAAAGAATGGGGTAATCTATACTGCTTAACATATATCGGACTCGTATTTGGTTTCAAAGTTATTGATTGTTGATAAATATTGGTAGTATTTAATTTATCGTCTGGCAAAAAGAAAACATCTGAATACTTTGCACATATCCTGAATGGATTTGCGCTCCTCTGTATTGAGGTGATTTAAATTTAAAATGTTTAATAAAGCTTTAGCCCTATTTAAGTCATTAGCAGTTGTCCTAAAGTCGCATAACTCATAATCTTGAATCGAATATATTTCCGGTTGAAACATTGGCAAAGTAACATCATGTTCATTGGTATTTAAAATTTTAACAAGTAATCTGTTATTTCGTATCCGACTGATACAACCTGCAAGGAAAACGTTATCAACTAATTGCTGACTGTGGATAAAACAGTCATTTTCTGAATCATTATCCAAAAGTAAGTAATGAAATGATTCACAACGCGCAGTATACCTTTCGTTAGAATAATTCAACGTATCATAAAGTGGTAAGGAACATTCCATTCCATATTTGTTTAGGGTAATGGAATTGTTTTCAAAGTTGATACTTGATACGTAGCAACATAGAAAATCTAAACCTAAAATACCGTCAGCCTTTAAAGGTAAGTTATTGAAAACATGTAGCCTTATATTAAAGTCAACATAAAACTGTTGATCACGATGAAATAAGATGACATCAGTGTAACCTATGGACTGAATTTTACCTCCAATACCATTTATGATAGTTTCGTCTCTAATTACTTTACTGATACTGGGTAATGCCTGTTTCTTTATTACAGATAATGATGCTCCTGTATCTACTAACCAAAAATATTTCCTATTGTTAATAAAAAATGATAAATATTTGGCTTTGCCATTTAATTCCGAAATGTTATGTTTCAACACGAAAAAACTGCATTTCACTATTATTATCTGCGTTTACGGATTGATTTTGTTCAAGTTTTTCTGAATAAAATACTCTGTTTCTATTGCCACTACCACGAGATATCAAACTCGATGGATTCTCGTTCGAATCTCGTCCGCGATTCAATTTATGAAATTTAGGTCTACCATGATAATATGTTTGGCCGCGTGGATAATTATTAAAATTTCTTCGATTATTAAAATAACTGGAATCATTTGGCTTACCTGCGTTATTTTGTGGGAAATATGATCTTTGGCCGCGAATCTGTGGTCTAGTATGGGAATTAAAATGAGAATGTGACTTACCTCTTCCACGAGTAGAGAAATGCATGACATCCTCACCTCGCGACGAAGATACAGCTGACAGCTCTTCATCTTTCGCAGCTTGAATCGCCTCGTTTAGGTGTTTGTAGTTGCGTGCTGCAATAATCGTACTTAGTCTTGAATTTCTTAGACCGTCAGAAAACGTTGTATTGCGAATCGCTCATTAATAGGTTTTAAAATTTCGTATTTTTCAGCATCGCCGTCTGCCTGAGCTATCGTTAAATCTGCAAATAAGTTCTCTATCTCGGTTCAAAGCTGTTCTATAATGCGATATCCTTGAGATACAGTTTGTAGCCGTGATTGTATTGCGGTAGGACTTTTCTTTACCAATAATTTGTTTTTTTAAATCCTTAATTAAGTCTTTTGTAGAACTGTATTCGGGTAACATTCGTAATTTAGCATTCTGTGACAGCCTACTTTTTAAAACAAATGTAATTAGTAATTTTTAACCTGATGATGACAACATATCCGAAAACATTTCTATAGAGTTAATGATACCTATAATGCTGTTTTCGTTATTATTTATAACAGAATTAAACTACATGCTATTTTCAAATCGAACTCCATTTTTAGTTCAGGATTCGAACACGTTTCGCTAGAATCACTGTCACTACTACTCATATGACATGCAGGCTTAGAACATAAATTGATAATTTGTGAGTAGTATGACTTTATTTCATCGCTTATTGAAGCAATGGATGTAAGAGACTTAGGCTTTATTTCTTTAGAAGTAATACATTGGATTATATTCGAACTTTTCTCAAATATTTTCTCAGTTTCCGCTAATATATTTTTTATAACATTACCTTGATATCTTAACTTTCCCTTCTTAATTAAACATTTTCTTATCAATTTAAGTTTATCTAAACATTTAACTAAATCATCTTCCATTCCCTTATAACAACATATTAATAAAAGAAATACATACCAAGTATATTAACTCACTTACGAGTAGTTACCATGGTAGGGGCTACGACCTGATACATTGCAATATGAAACTCTTTGTTTACATTATACATACTTAATCGATTAAATAATATTAATATTATACATTTATTTTACTAGATTCTACACTAATTCGTTAAAAAAAACACCTTAAAGTTTATAAATAGTCATTTTAACAGTTCAAAGTTTACCTATTTCTGAAATTTTGTTGGATCACTTTACAAAACACTCACGTACTTTTTATTAATATTAAATATAAACACCTGGTTTTCACGCACTTTCTTCGTAATTCTAATGCCGTCACTTCTCTACTGGTTGGGTATGTCTCTTGCGCGGGTGAATGACCGTCTTAAGTTGTTTTGCGTGATCTCATCCGATATCCAATTTTTTTGGCATTTTTTGTACATTTTATAAATAAAGTACAGTGCTGCAATGCCCAGTAGCACACAAATAACCAATAAAACTATGCTGATTGTAGACAGATGCATTCGTATTTCTTCAACTTGTGCCTGGTTCGAGCCTGCGGCGTTTTGATTTACAAATACTGTTTCTTTCTCGACACTGGATCGGCACATAGTTAGATTTTTTTTTTGTAGTACAACAGTAACGAAGAATAAACTTAAATTTCTACATATTGCTTTAATTTGAGCTTATATCCAATTCTTCAACTCATCGTCCGATTTTGGAGCTGCAACACTATACTGCGATCAAATTTGCGTCGTGCGCCCCAAATATGGCAAGGGTCGCCATGAGGGGACTTATGTTATTGAAACGAGTGTATTTGGTAGAAGATGATTTATTAATGACTAATTAGTGCAACGATCTTAATATTTATACGCCATCTGACTTACATACTACTTATTACACTACAATATCTAGGGACTGATGATCTTACTGTGTGATGCATGGGTTTAAACATAATACCAATGTATTTGTTGTAGAATATGTCGCCTAGAAAAAAAAAATTGTCTAAAGAGGAAATTGCAAAAAAAAAGTTTGTCCTGCCTGTTTAAAATTAAAAATGACCCTGTTTTGCTGGCAGAGTACAAAGAAAAGGAAAGATTAAAACATCTAAAGAAAAAGGACAAAGGAAATGTGTAAAAGATATGACTCCGTGTGAGTACAGAAAGGCAATAAAAAACTGGGTAGCCTATTCATCTGATTACAGAAAAAAACAAAAGATTGTTGAAAATATAGAGAGAAATAAGTGGACCAAAATACGCCACCACCATTGGAAGATGAAATCATTCCTGAGGTTCCTTTATTAAATAAAAAAAGAGAAGCGAAAGCTAGAAGGAGGAGTATAGTTCAACGGACGGAAGGACTTACTAATTGAAAATTTAAAGAAAAAAATTGCCAGCGAACAGCAAAGAAAGAGACTTAGAGAGAAGACTAAAGCATAGAATGATAGAAAAGAAGCACGCACTGATACCAAAAAGTATAGTTGCAGAAATGGCCAACGACTCTAATCAAAAAGAAGAATTGATAAAAAAGCGTTATTTGGGGATATTCTTCAGAGACAAATTTTAGATAAAAAAGTTGAGACACACCAAAAAAAACCTGCTTAAAAACGATTTTGTCCAGTCCACTGACACATAAATATAAGACTCCATGTCTTGACTTGGAAACCAAGCCATTACATAAAAAAGATGGAATTTAATATTACAAAATATGAAGCTAAGCGAAAGAGAAAGAGATTTGAAGAAATCATAAAGAAGTTTTATGAAGATGACAATAATAATCGTTGTGCGACAGGAATGAAAGAATGCATCACTCGCAAAAAAATTAAAAAACAAAAAAGATATTTGCTGGATTCCTTGAAAAACTTGGATCAAAAATTTCTCAATACGTGTTTGATGCAAATTGGGTATAATTCGTTTTGCAAAATGCGTCCATTTTGGGTTGTTGTGCCTTAGCTTAAAAATAGTGACACCAGTGCTTGTGTTACTCATGAAAACGTCTATTTCAAATTAAGTGCCTTCAAAAATGCAAATGTTTTTGACTTTACAACATATCAAACCGCACTGGAAAATATTTGCTGTGATCGTTACTCGGAATGTTTAGCGAGATGCTTAGCGAGAACTTGTAACGACTGCTCGATGAAGATTTTACAATACAAGGAGTTTGATAATATGTAGTATGGACATTGCAGTCAAACAATGGAAGCATAGCAAGGAGTTAATTAAGGAAATTAAAACTAAACAGGATCGATACGTCACAAAGTACAAGAAAGAGATGTACAACTTAAAACCTCGTGATTTTGTTATTCTTTGAAAGAATCACTTACAGAAAAGGATGCAGTAATTCACATGGACTTCTCGGGAAACTACACAACTAAATGCAACCAAGAAATACAGTCGTATCATTTTGGCGGCTCCAGGACTCAAATTTCTTTGCATATAGTAGTGTTTTCCACAAAGAATAACATCTTATTGTACTGTGTCGTTAAATTTATCTCACAACGCTGGAGCCATTTGGGCACATTATAAGCCTGTCTTCATAGGATTGCCATCCTCTGTAGACAACCTGCATTTTTTGAGTGACGGTCCTGTAATCCAATATCGAAATAAAACATTGTTTTATATTTTGGGCTGCAAAATCCGGGACTTCTATCAACTAGCTATGAAACACACGTTGAATTTCCATGAAGTAGGACATGGGAAAGGAGCACCAGATGAAATCGGAGCTACATCCAAACGTACTGCAGACCAACTCATAGCTCAGAGAGGTGACACAGCAAACTTGTTCGACTTTGTAGCTGTGCTTCGAGAAAGGTTTCCAAACATTCACATCTCTATTATGGAAGATATTGACAAAGAAGATGTTAACAAAATGATTAAGAAACATGAGAAAAAGCAGAAACCGTTTAAAGGAACTCTCTTAGTGCATCAAGTCTCGGGTCATATTTATTACCCTAATAAACTTGTCTTGAAGTCACTAAGTTGCTTCTGTAATAATGTCTATTGTAATCATTATAACTTGGGGACTATAACGTACCAAACCAATAAACAGCGGCTTCAAGTTTCAGAATCCGTGAAAATGCCGTTAGCAAGTATGAGCCACATTGCGCAAGAAAAGTCTAAAACGAGTTATGTCAGTGGAGATTTTGTTCTAGTTAAGTTAATAATGAGAGAAAAAGAATACCGATACGCAGCAATTTGCTCAAAATATGATGATGAAGATGGAGAGCTGACAATTAAATTTTTTAAAGTTTGCAGTGAGGATAGCATAAAATTAAAAATAAATGATGAAGATATTGCCGACGTGCCTTTCGAAGACGTTTTAGAAAAACTACCAGTTCCTAATCTAATCAAGAGAAATACAATATTTTACAAATTAGAAAAACCCGTTAATGTTTACGAGAAGTAGTTTTACTTGTTTAAATATTAATAAAAATAAATACGAGGTACTAGGTACTTTAAGTTTGAAATATTTGTGATCTTAAAATAATTAATGAAGCACTGAATATTGTGTTCAAATTAATTATATTCAGTAACTAAATTATATATTATAAGCTAAGCTTCTTTAAAATCGGACAAACAATTTTTTTTTTGCTGCAACCCGAATCGTATAAAAGAGCGGTAACAGATGTTTGTGGGGACATTTCCTTGTCGACAGTCCGAGAGGTTGGATCGCTGGTCACATGAGCCCTTTAATTACTCTTTTGTTTACGTTTATTTCTATTATCGAATTGCTGTGTGTTTTTGTTAAAGTGTTGATTGACATTTTATTTCCTTAAATAAATTGTAAGAAATAGAAATACAGAGTGTTTGTCATATTTGTTATTTTTTTTTATCTTTAACCACTTCTGATCCTTACATCAGAAGTGGGATAAAGAACACCAACGCTGCCCACTTTTTAAAGGAAACAAAATATCACCCTCCACAATCGTAGTTTTGTTTGTTTTTCTTTAAAGTCGCATTTCTTTTTTTTTTTTTTTGTTGTTTTTGTCAAAAATGGTACGTAGTATATCGCGTAGTAGTACTCGGTTTCGTTCGCGAAGTGGCTCGCGTGACCGAAGTCGACACCGTCCTCGTTATAAGTCGCGTACTCGTACGAAGCGATACTCGCGCAAACACTCCCGTTCTCGTGGTAGATCCCGTCGTTCTTCGTTTAGTTCGAGCGATAGTACTAGATCCTCTCAAAGTAAAGTTCACCATAGTTCACGATAGATCGCCATCGCGGCGCGGGCAAACACGATTGTCAGGGTATATGTCGATTAAATTAAATTCAGTACCCCAGTTTACTGCCGTCCGTACCGTCTTTCACATGCCGAGACGCTTCGCGTTCGAGAAATAATTAAAGAACTGTTAGACAAAATACTTCGCGAGTCGCGCTCCGGTAGTTTACCAGCGAATCATCGCTAAAAAACTTCGCGAGTTCATTGAATCTGGCGATATTCTTGTCTACATTGATGATGTCCTTATTTTAAGTAAAACCGTAGATAAGGGGCTTGTTCTGCTCCGCCAAGTTTTGAGTGCATTAACGAAAGCCGGTTTCTCAATAAATTTAAAGAAGCGTTCTTTCGTAACGAATCAGATCGAATACTTAGGCCGTACAATTTGCGAAGGTCAGGTTAGGCCGAGTCACGAAAAAGTTAGGGCTTTGGTTGACACACCTGAACCGCAGAATGTCAAGCAGTTTCGTCAGTTCATGGGTTTAGCCAGCTATTTTAGACGTTACATAGCTGACTTTGCCCAGAAGACCGCTTGTATTACGTGAGATGCGCGCGAATCAAGAGTGTCAAGATGCATACGTCAACCAAGGTCGTAAGTTGCCTCGTACTTTTGAAGTAAACTCATTGGTTTTTGTTAGAAAACAGGCACAATCGACTGGGAAGCTGGATTCCTGTATGCGAGGGTCTTATCGCGTGGTAAGAGTTCTTCCGCACGGTCGCTATGAGCTTCAGCTTGTGGCTGGATCGTACGGTAAAATAACGCAAGCAGCTGCGGAATACATCATTCTGTGGCAAGGAGAGTGGACTCCCGATGTGTGCTCTGCTATGTTTAATGGTTGGGATTTGATGTGAGTTGTTGTGCTTTGTTTGTGTGCTCGGACACTGTCTTGGAGTCGCTCAGACATGTGGTCCTGGAGCTGTGTACACGCAGGGTCATGCCACGAGTTGGCCTCTGACGAGTCGTAGTGTGTGTGGCGTATGTCTACGGGGCAAACATTGTCCGTGTTTTTATTGTTGTTAGTTTGGGTTGAAACTTGCTTTTATGGGTACTGACTCACACATGCAAAGTTATGTCTCATGTAAGTCCGCATAGACCTCTATCGAGTCATGAGGGTGCACTCCCCCGACGGGAACTGCCCCGGGTGATTGGTACTCATATCTGCTTGTTTTATATCCGCTGTATTTAGGCTGTGCTATTTTGTCAGTTTAGCTTACAAGTATATACCAAATTGAATGATAACCTTTAGCGCTGACAAAGAATTTTCTATCTTGGAATATTTATATATGTGAATTTGCTCTGTGGTGGTATTTCGTTCTGTGCAGATGCAGATGGTCTGATAAGGGAGCTGATACAGTCTTCCTCATCACGGCATCCTCGGGCGTTGGTTCTGTTAACCAAGGCGTCCTCGGGCGTTGGTTTTGCTAACCAAGGCGTCCTCGGGCGTTGGTTTTGCTAATCAAGGCGTCCACGAGTTCTGGTTTTATTAACCAGGGTACTATGGCGTTGACTGTGTTTACAAAGTCGTTGGTAAACGTCTACACATGTCAAGTCGCCTTGTGCGTCGAGTATTATCATTCTCGAGTCGCACTGGCGTCGACCGCTTTGGTGTCGAGTCGCCTCATGCGTTGACATATTGTTGTCAAGTCGCATTGGCGTTGACAATTTTATTGTCAAGTCGCCAGGGACCCGTAGCATGTTTGCTAGGCGGGCAGTCGCGTTGTTTGCGACACTGTTGCAGGTGGCAATTTTCTGCAACAAATCCAGATCCCAGTCATGTATTAGAACATTTGAATACACCAAATTTTAAGTGCAAAAAGAGAGACGTCTCTATAGGTTGTGATGTATGAAAGCTTAGTATTGTCAGAGGTTTAGAGAGTGACGAATGAATTAAGTGACTGTTGTGTGAAAGGGGCATACTCGAGATTGAATGGAAATGATGCACTCTCTGAGCAATTAGTTCTAATTCTTTAATTCTGTTTTTAGGCGAAAATGAAAACTCCAACCAGGCGAGTTCGGTCGATACTTCATCCGAACTACCCATGGATGAAATTCTGAAGGCAGGAACATCAAATACCGAGGTTGCTGGCTGTAGCACTACGGTCGAGGGCGACCTACAGTCAGGAGAGGCCGTATAAGCTAAGCTTATTTAAAATCGGACAAACAATTTTTTTTTTGCTGCTACCCGAATCGTATAAAAGAGCGGTAACAGATGTTTGTAGGGACATTTCCTTGTCGACAGTCCGAGAGGTCGGATCGCTGGTCACGTGAGCCCTTTAATTACTCTTTTGTTTACGTTTATTTCTATTATCGAATTGCTGTGTGTTTTTGTTAAGGTGTTGATTGACATTTTGTTTCCTTAAATAAAATAAATAAATTGTAAGAAAAAGAAATACAGAGTGTTTGTCATATTTGTTATTTTTTTTTATCTTTAACCACTTCTGATCTTTACAATATAATATATTCATAATTTAGTTACTTAGAACTTTAGAAGGCTGATTATTTAATGTATTTGTAAATTTCTTAAAGATTATTAGTTTGTAATTATTAAACTCAAAGTACAATTTGATTGCTAAGAAATATTGATACATTATTTTATTGTGCATAATTAATAAGATAAATCCTGTGATATAGTTCATAGAATTTGTGAATTGAAGTGATAACATATTGTTACAGTTGATTTTGCAATAAAAATGTGATTTGACATAATAACCGTCTTTGGCGTCAGTCCCTAGAACAATGTCTCTAAAAATATTAAGTAAAGTGACTGGCACTTTTAGATGCAGCAAAGTAGATGTTATACCCACAGCATAGAATATAAACTGTTCTGATTTTTTAGTAAAAACACCACATTCAAAATTACGTTAGAATTTAACCAAATTTCAGATAACCATATAAAAAATATTTCTTATAATATAATATATACATATATGGGTATATATGTAGATATTATGTTATAAGAAATATTAATTATATTAATCAGATTACAGAATACAGATTAATTTATTATATTTCTAATTGGAATATTTGATTCAATTTTATCATTAACAGTGATATACCTCTATTTTGATTTCAATTAATAAATAAGGAGTAAATACTCTGTCTTAGACGAAATTAAATGCAATATTGCTTCTTATTTAAGATACATTACATACATTAGCAGCCTGTAAATTTTCCCGCTGCTGGGCGAAAGGCCTCCTCTCCCTTTGAGGAGAAGGTTTGGAGCATATTCCACCACACTGCCCCAATGCGGGTTGGCGGAATACACATGTGGCAAATTTCGTTGAAATTAGACACATGCAGGTTTCCTCACGATGTTTTCCTTCACCGCCAAGCACGAGATGAATTATAAACACAAATTAAGCACATGAAAATTCAGTGATGCCTGCCTGGGTTTGAACCCGCAATCATCGGTTAAGATGCACGCGTTCTAACCACTGGGCCATCTCGGCTCGGCCCTGGGGTAGGATCAATGCCACTTTTCTTAATGACAGTTGCCAATTACAGTGCGCAAAGCATTTTTAACTTTATTACAAATTGTAATGAATAGGTTGTCTAAGTCTCTAATATCCGATCTTCTTTGTTTGGTTTTCTATATTAAGCACCTAACTAAACTAACAGGGCAGATGTTCTTATCGGGATGTTTTGACAATTTCCAAGCAGATTGACGATAGTCATGTCTGTCAGACTTTGACCCAAATACAGGTATTAAATATGTTGTCCCCGTTATCAAGATTGAATTGTGATGAGATGTGATGATGTGATGAGAATTGTCTTTGGAAATTCGCAGCAAAGGTCGTGGACTCTACGTCCAGTAGCTAGTAACAATACTGTTGCTGTTCTATGAGATATTTCAAATAGTGTTTCTTTAGGTGAATGAGCTGAAAGCCATTCCAGAACAATTTCTGGCTCCCAGGTAATTAACGGTCTAATTAATTTTGGTTTAGCTACCCCAAGTGCTAAGTGGCTTCCGAGGCCTGAAAACAACTTAGATCGGTCTTGGTTGACCAAAAGGTAGTCGTCTAGGTAGACTAGTACACGACATCCCTTGGCACGCGGGTCCTCCGCGACCCAGCATGTTTCGGACGGGAAGAGATGTGGCGCCGAGGCCAGGCCAAAAAACATGTCATTTCGTACAAATGACCTAGGTAACTGATTCAAAAGAACGGGCAGTGAGTTTTTGCTGCAGCTACATGAAAGTATGCCTGAGAGATATCTATTTTTATCATCCAGTCTCCCGGTTGAAGAAAATCTGGCACTGAACTTTGAGAGATAATGCGAAAATGCTATATCTTTACGAATTTGTTTAATTCTCGTAAGTCGAAAATCGGTCTCATCGATCCGTCGCTTTCTTCCGTAGAAATAGCTTGGAAATAAAACTAGGGGTTAATTTTGAATTGAAATATTGAATTGAATTGAAATATACTTTATTGTACAAAGAAAAAAAGTAAAACAAAATTATTAAATACAAAAACGAAAAATAATAAATAAATGTTGATCACGAGTGTTGTACAATGGGCGGACTTATGGCTAATTAGCCATCTCTTCCAGACAACCCAATCTGAGAGAGAATTTTTAAAACCATCGGCGTAGGCGGTGCAGTCATAAACTTACATACAAATATTTACACACTAACACTTAAACTTACTACATATATACATATGTATATATAATAAATATCTCTATTATACACTAATACATATTTAAGATACTAAAATGTTATATAAAGGAAATTAATTAAAGTTGTCTAAATTATTATTTAGGTAATAGTTTTTAACGGCTTTTTTAAAAGCTGGAATTGATGGAGCTTTTTTTATATCTACCAGAAAGGCATTCCATAACTTTATGGCCTGTACAGTAAACGAACTGTTAAGGAATTTTGTTTTGTGAACAGGCATTTTGAGTGTTAGGTACCGCTTAAATCTTAATAAAGAAGGATCCCCAAGAAAATCAATTTTTTCGCTTAAATACGTAGGAAAACTATAGTTAAATAATGCACAGTACAGAAGGAAAAGAATATGCAGGTTCCGGCGAAGACGTATAGGAAGTCACTTGAGTCTTGAACGATATTCGGACACAAGGTCATATTTTCTATGATATGAATATTTTGAAGTCGCTCAAGTTTGTTCAGTTGGCCCTCGGTCAGATCAGGATAGCCTGTATCTGCGTAATCTAGAATTGATAAAAGGAGAGAGTTTGCTAGCTTAATTTTGGTAGGAATTGGAAGTACAGATTGAAGTCGCCGTAATGAGCTCAACGCAGCCAATATTTTCCTACTGACTTCTTTTATTTGTACTCTGTGTGTATTTGTTTCTGGTCTAAATACACACCAAGATCTTTAACATTGGAGTAGTAGGGTATTGTAGTGCCTCTGTATTCAACGGCTGGTAAATTTAATAAATCTAGATCATGGCTGGACTACCAATTATGATTGCCTACGATTTACTTGGGTGATGTTAAGTCCGCATCGCTTACTCTACTCAGAGATAGAAACAAGATCGGCATTAATAGCATCAATCGCTGCAGGAAAATCTTTAAGTGTTGCATGTCGATAAATCTGGATATCGTCTGCATACATATGGTAAAGAGAAGAAATGCATAAAGTAATTAATGATAATTGAAAAGAGTAAGGGAGATAAGACGCCACCTTTAGGAACCCCAGCCTGGACATCGCACCATGAGGAGAAAGTCTCATTATGGCGAATCCGATGTCGTCGGCCCTTGAGGTAACTTTGAAACCAATCTACCATTGATGGAGATATGTTAATAGAATCTAACAAACTCAAAAGGATTTCATGAACAACACAGTTAAATGCGTTGCTAAAATCCAAAAGAATCAAAATTGTGAGTTGTTTATTATCCATGGCTGCACGAATGTCATCCGTAAACTTAACCAAAGCAGAGACCGTACTATGACCTGCGCGGAAGCCGGATTGGAGAGGGTTGAGGATGGAGTGATTGTTGAGGAAAGTGTTTAACAGTTGGAAAACTATTTTTCTAAAATTTTGGAGAGAAACGGAAGAATGGAAATCGGTCGGTAATCGGAGTTGTTGATAGAATTAGGTTTTTTGGGAAGTAGTATGATTTGAGCATCTTTCCAAGCATCAGGAAATGTGCTACGGGTGATGGAGTAATTTAGGATGTGCACTAAAATTGGAGCAATAATGTCTAGGATGGGAATAATCATTTTACGGCTGTTTGTTTAAGCGATTGATGTTAGTGTAATGCATCTTAAATTTGTTTTTAGGAAGGTTTTTTTTTTCAATAAGTTTTTTTAATTCGTCCGACAACCACGGTGCAGGAAGGTGTTTTATCTTTACCAGTTTTAAAGGGGCATGGATATCGTATAACTTTGTTATTTTGTAACAGATTGCATTATTTTTTGACTTAAGAGGTCTTGTATGTACTATTTGAGTCATGGCCGGAAACGGTTTGGTTGCAAATCGACTCATAACGAGTCTTGTTCGCATTATTAAAGGAGATTTTTTGTAAAAAGGTATTCGAAAACTAGTGAATGCTGATATTATGAATTCGTGCCAAGCGTCTGCCAACGGTTTTTGAATGCCTTTAGACGACCTCCCCTGAAGTGTGTCGGATAGTCATATTTTCTTGTCTTTATTTCGAAAGGACGGGTTTTTGGGTTGTTTGTAGCCGTCAGTCTTTCCTTTATATGTTTGTTTAGCATTTGCTTTTTTGTAGGTATCTTGATGACAATTCTGATCTGGTCTCCGCAATCTAGATTTGAAAGTTAATGATATCGATTCGTTGTGCTTCCTTTTTGCTTATGCTCTATATTTGACCACCTGCTAACGTGATGGTGATAACTAACAATGGGGCCCTCCAAGGGATTGTACCAATGACATAAGTTGTGTTTTCTCGAATAGAAATTCCTCACTCGGAGGTATACTAACAAGAGCGGCTTGAATATTTTTATCAGGGATTTAATTAATTTTTTACGTCTAGTTTCTATGCATTAAGCTCTTTTACCACAGACAATTTGTAATGTTTGTTCACATAATTTATAAGATAGCGATGTAGTTCCGAACATTTCACTTATTTTATTGAATAGATTATTAGCAGTTAGTTCTGTAGGAGTATCGTGAGACCAATTAACAACTTGTAGGCCTGATTGTAATAGTTAATTAAGTTAATTTTAAAGGCTGGCAACGCACCTGCAAGCCCCCCGGTGTTGCAGATGTCCATGGGCGGTAGTAGTCACTTTCCATCAGGTGAGCCTCCTGCTCGTTTGCCACCTTTTGACATAAAAAAAAAGAATAAATTGCACGAATAGCCCTCTTCTGCAGTATAAAAATAGTATTAATGTCAGCTGCATTACCCCAGAGTAGGATGCCATACGACATTATACTGTGGAAATAACTGAAGTACACAAGGCGAGCCGTATCCACATCAGTCAAAAGTCTAATTTTTTTTACCGCATAGGCTGCAGAGCTGAGTCTATTCGGAAATTTATTTATATGGGGGCCCCATTGGAGCTTAGAGTCTATTGTCATACCAAGGAACTTTGTTGATTCTAAAACATCTAATGCTTCCCCGTTTAAACGTACACTCGTTTTGACACATCTTACATTGGGAGTAGTGAATTTAATACATTTAGTCTTTTTACTATTTAACATTAAATTATTAACACTAAACCAATTTACTATTTCAGAGAGAGTATTGTTCACATCGTCATATATTGAAAGACGTCTTTTTATTTTAAAAATTAAAGAAGTATCATCAGCAAACAATACTATCTCGAGTTTATCACCTAGGAGATGTGGCAGGTCATTTATATAGACAAGGAAGAGAAATGGTCCAAGAATTGATCCTTGAGGGACCCCCACAGTAACTGGAGACCCGGGAGATCTCTTTCCATTTACATCAACCCTCTGAATCCGATTACTCAAATACGAAATCAGAAGACTGAGTGCAGTGTCCCTAATTCCATAATGACGGACTTCCCTGATCAAAGTTTCGTGTTGCACACAATCACAGGCCTTAGATAAATCACAAAATATCCCTAAGGCAGGGTGCCTCCTCCCAGGCCTTGTAAATATTTTTAACGAGCTCAACACCAGCGTCAGTTGTCGAGCGACCCCTTGTAAATCCAAATTGTTTCTTGTGTAGCAACTTGTTATTGCTAAAATATACTAATATTTGATTTAGTAATAACTTTTCAAAGATCTTGCTAAGAGTTGGTATGTTAAAAATAATCAAAATATACTAGACGAGCGGTATCAATATCAGTTAGTTGTCTAATTTTTCTAACCACGTATGCTGCGGAGCTGAGTCTTCCTGTCAGGGACTGTGGCCGACGAGCAAGCTCAAGCCGGCCCCGTTACCCAGGGTACACCACGAGGAGGTGACTGACATGTACCCCATACATATGATCCTTGGTAACATTAGACATAAAATAATTATTAATATTGTCAGCAAGTAGGTTACCAATTTGTCTTCTGGATGTTATTGTTAGGTACATAGTACTCTCTGTCAACTTAAATTGAGAAGTACCCGCTGAGCTCTTTCTAATTTTAATAGATGTGTCTTACGAGCTCCACCGCAGGAGGTTACACAATAGCTTAATATAGAATGTGTGAGTGCAAAGTAAATCGATTTAAGTAACGAAAAGTCAGCGACATGTTTAAATTTTTTGAAAATATAGATAAGTATCCGAGTTCGGTCTGCCAGTTGGTTGATATGGGCGCACCATGAAAAGGTTTTATCGAGTATAACACCAAGATATTTTGTAGTTTGTCCGTTCTATATAACTACATTTACAATTAATGGTGATTTTATCACAATTATGTAATTTAATTTTAAAGTGGTCTTGCATTCGTTATGATCGGCTGCTATTACCAAAAAGAATATGCTTTGTTTTTTGGATATTAAGTGTCAGGATATTTTTATATTGCCAATGAGTTATTTTTTGTAACCCTGATTCAGCATGTGCCTTTACCGTATCCCAGGTTGTTCCATGAAATATTAAAGCTGTATCATCTGCAAAAGTAAATACTTGACAATTTTGTAATTTTAATTCACACAATTGATTTATATATATAAGGAAAAGAGTTGGACCAAGTTGTATTACTTAAACGTATAGTATAAAATACCGTTATCCCCGTAGAAACATAATATAAATAAAAAAATTAAAAATTTAAATTTCTTATTCTAACTAATTCTAAAATTATATCCTTAGAATAAAAACCAGCTAAAAAAGAAATTCCACATAAAGCTTAATTTGATATATTTATACATAAAGAAGTTAAAGGAGTTTATAATCTAATACCACCTATTAAACGAATATCTTAATTATCTCTTATTATATAAATAGTAACTCCAGCACATATAAACAATAAGGCCTTAAACATATCATGACTTAATAAATGAAAAAACCAAATCACCATATCCTATTTTTAAAATTCTTATTATTAAACCTAATTGTCTTAAAGTAGAAAGAGCATTTTTTTTTTAAAATCAAACTCATAATTAGCACAAATATCAGCTATAAATATCGTTAAACCAGATATTAACAATAAAAACTTCATAAAAATCATATCAACCAATAAACTATTAAAACGAATTAATAAATATACACCAGCAGTAACTAAAATAGATGAATGAACTAAAGTAGAAACAGATGTAGGAGCTGCTATAGCAGCAGCAGATAATCAAGAACTAAAAGGAATCTCACCTCATCACCTGATGGAAAGTGATTACCACCGCCCGTGGACTTCTGCAACACCAGGGGGGTTACAGGTGCGTTGCCGGCTTTTAAGAAATAAGTACGCTCTTTTCTTGAAGGTTCCCATGTCGTATCGGTTCGGAAAAACCGCCGGCGAAAGCTGGTTCCACAGAGTGGTTGTGCGAGGCAGAAAATGTCTTAAAAATCGCGATGTTGTGGATTTTCGGACATCTAGGTGGTACGGGTGATATTTGGAATTTTGACGAGATGTCCGAAGGTGAAATTCAGCAGCCGGGATTAATCCGAACAATTCCTCGGAACATTCCCCGTGATAAATTCTGTAGAAGATGCAAAGCGATCCAACATCTCTACGCAGAGCCAAAGGATAAAGCAGATCGGAAAGGGCTTGATCGTCGATAATTCAAGCCGCTCTACGTTGGATACGGTCAAATGGAAGGAGCACCAGCTCCAGTACCAACTGGAGAGCACGCGCCCAGAGGTGAGAGCAGTATTCCATGTGAGGCCGAATTTGCGCCTTGTATAGTCTTAGACGATGGGGATACGACAAATGGTGTTTTTTTAGCAGTTAACGCGCAAACTTGCGTCTTTTTGGGGTTGAAATGGACTAGGTTTAGCCGACCCCAGTTCGAGACTTTGTTTAAAGAAGACTCGATTTCAGACACAAGTTTGTTCCGGTTTTCTTCGACGTTTTCCCGAGAAATATTAGCACGGCCGGTGTATGAGGTGTCTACGGTGCTGTCATCTGAATAGCAGTGAATGTTACTGATTTGCAACAAGTCATTGATATGCAGAAGAAACAGAGTGGGTGATAGAACGCAGCCTTGTGGAACACCAGCATTGACGAATTTTAAGTCCGAGCATGTACCGTCGACAACGACCTTGATGCTCCGATCTGCCAAAAAACTGGTAATCCAATTGCATAATTTCCCGGGAAGCCCATAGGCAGGAAGCTTCGAAAGAAGCGCTTTGTGCCACACGCGATCGAAGGCCTTCGCTATGTCCAGACTGGCTGCTAATGCCTCCCCCTTGCTCTCAACTGCTTCCGCCCATCTATGAGTAAGGTAAACTAGAAGATCACCGGCTGAGCGACCCCGACGAAAACCGTACTGGCGGTCGCTAATCAGCTGGTACTCCTCTAGGTACCGCAGGAGCTGGCAGTTTATAATGGACTCCATTACCTTGGAGAACAATGAGGTGATGGCTATAGGTCTATAATTGGACGGGTCTGAGCGGTTGCCCTTTTTAGGGATCGGATGCACCAAAGCAGTCTTCCAGGATTTCAGGACGACGCCGAATGCATAGGATTGCCGGAAAAGGCGCGTTAAGACCGGCGCCAACTCGGGAGCACAAGTCCGTAGCACGATTGGAGGGATGCCATCGGGTCCACTCGACTTATGAATATCCAAGGAAAGAAGTGCTTTACGAACTGCACTTTGCCGGAATTTAACCTCCGGCATCGTGGTATCACACCGCGGGATTGTTGGTGGTGACTTTCCTCGGTCATCAAGAGTCGAGTTCACCGCGAAGAGAGAGCCTAAAAGATCAGCCTTCTCCTTCGCTGTATGGGCCAATGACTCACCGTCCTTGTGCAGAGATTTTTTTATTTATTTATAGGTTCGCTAGCGATTTTTACACAAATGTATATTTAAATAACGTTACATATAAAATTAAAAACATGCAAAAACTGTGTAAAATCAGTTAAAAGCAAACACTGCATGCATACATAATTCTTTCTTTTAAGTATTGTTTGATAAATATAAATCTAAAAATAATGAATAGCAATTTACATTATATATTAATTATAAATAAAGTTAAAATAAGTTCATAAATATTCTAAAAAATGGATACAATCATAATGCGGTTTCTGATGCAAAACAGTTATGATAAAAGTTATATAATATAAGATTAATTAATTGAAAATACAAAGTGACATTTATAAGTAATAATTAAAAACATTCAAAACGAGAATACTTAAAATACAGACTAAAACATTGCAAAAAAATAAACGACTAAAATAATTCAATTAACACAACTAAATTCATTGTGATTGGCTGATTAGGTTGTTTATAATTAACTTCCGAAAGGTATTAGGCGAATTTAAGTTAATATCAATTAAATGACTCAAACCATTATAGAGTTTGCATAAACGGGGAAGGCTAGAATTGGCGCCGAAAACTGTTCTGGTGCGTGGAGGCACAAGAGGAGTAATAATGTGTCTCGGTTAGGCACTCTGAAATTGATTTTACTGAGTAAACTAGGGCAGTCCAAATGATTTCTTAATAGTTTGTATAAGAACAAAAGATCGAGTAAGTCTCTTCTTTTGTCAAGGCTCAACATTTTAAAATAGTTTAATCTATCCTGATATGAGGTTATCGTTTTATGAATTTTACCGTGTTACGTCAATGAAAGGCCGAGATCCAAAGCAGACTGTTTTATTCAAATAATATTCTATCTACCTTACATTACACATATCGTACACAACACCTCCCTTCCTATTATTAACTATACTTATTAAGCTAATACACCAAGATGGTATTGTAATACAAATTATAAACGCAAATGACTCATTCAATACGACTACACTTATAAACAACGATATATAATAACAAAACAGCTATATACTATTACTATACTATACTAAAGAAAATGGTATTCTTATATAATATTTAAATAATCCCAGATTATGCAGTATGTTTGTAATTGACAATAACAAAACTGATGACAACTGACACTATGCAGTTCAAATACTATACATTTGTGTTACATTAGGTACACTACACTAATTATGCTAATGATATAACTATTTAAAACTTCAGACATGATATAAGTTATACATAACATGTTATATTATTACTTAATTTGACAATAAATTGGTAAAGATGATACTTTTGTATGTGCATTATGCAAAGTAGTTCGTGTATCATAATGAACTACTTACTACATACTACTATTTGCGGGGGCCGTCGGTCTTTTAAATATATAATTTCACACGTTTTTCCTAATTTTCGCAAACATTGTACAGCGGCCTGCCGCCGGACATGACCTACCGGCGCAACCGGAGACGTTTGGTCCGTAGATGAGCTCGGGCTCTTTTCTGGAGACGAACGATTGGCCAACTCTTCCTTCCCCCTCGGCTCTCTAGCCTCACTACCATCTTCTGCTTCTACACTCAGTCTAGGCCTATCGCAGGCCTCAATTTTTGTGAGGGAGAAGCGTGATTTACGATTTTTATCGCACATTATCTGATCCACGTGTCGTTTGTGTATTTGACCGTCACTCGTTTTGACGGAGTACGACACCGGACTCGAACGATCTAGAACTACTCCTTCCGCCCACTTCCGATTGCGCCTAGAGTAGTCTCGAATCAACACTGAGTCTCCGGGAGCCACAACTCTCAACGGTGTGTCTCGACGCAGCTCGCTAGCTAGTTGCCGGTCGCGGACGCGCTCATCAGTATCGGGCCGTAGCAGATCGAGGCGCCCTCGGAGCCGCCTGCCGAGCAACGCCACCGACGGTTCCCGCCCGGTCGTACTGTGTTCGGTGTTCCGGTACGAGAATAAAAATCTACTTAAAGCAGTATCCTCGTCCTCGTTTTCTAAAGAAGCCTTTTTTAAAGCCCTTTTTACCGAGCGCACTGCATTTTCAGCCGCTCCATTGCTATCGGGATGGTACGGAGCCGAAAGCGTATGCCCTATTCCATTTCGTTGGAAATACGTTGCGACCTCCGCTGACGTGAAAGGCGGGCCGTTATCACTAATTATTCTTTTTGGTAATCCAAAACGGGCAAATATTTTCCTAAGAATAGAAATGAGGTTTGCCGCCGACGTGCTGCTGACCTTTTCAGCTTCGATCCATTTAGAGTGAGCATCAATAATAACAAGATAATATTTATTATTGAAGGGCCCCAAATAGTCGACATGAAGACGGGACCACGGCTCAACCGGCCACGGCCACGAATGGAGCGGAGCCGGTGGCGGTTCGGGCCGCACCGCGAGACACGCGCCGCAATCGCGCGCCGCTCGCTCGATATCCGCGTTTATAGTCGCCCACCAAACGTAGTTACGAGCTATTTGCTTCATTTTAACAATACCCGGATGTCCATCGTGAATCTCTTTTAGAATAGCGTTTTGCAACGTCCTTGGTATTATTATTTTGTAGCCCCACAATAGGCAGCCTTGATCGATACAGATATTTTCTTTACGCCTGAAGTACGCATTGTACTCCTTATCCACGGCCGGCGGCCAGCCGTGCAAGACGTAACCATACATTTTGCTTAAAATGGGATCTTTTGCCGTTTCAGTTTTGATATCTTTAAAACTGAGCGGGAAACTATCTTGCACAAAATTCAAGTAAGTCGCTGCCTCGCATTCCTTTGTGCCTTGTCCAACAGATGAGCGTGGCAATGGAAGTCTGGACAGTGCATCGGCCTGACAGTTCTCCGCGGACCTCACGAACTCGACCGTGAAGTCGTAAGCCGCCAATGTCATAGCGTAGCGCTGTAGTCTGCTCGCGGCTGTAGTGGGAATACCTATAATAGGCTTATGATCGCTGCGCAGTATAAATCGTCGGCCATAAAGATACTAGTGATGCTTAGTTACACCGAAAACTATAGCCAAGGCCTCCTTGTCGAGCTGGGAGTAGTTGCATTCCGCGGCGTTGAGCGCGCGAGAAGCGCAGCTAACGGGACGCTCGCGATCATCCGCGCCGCGCTGCATCAGAACCGCACCCAGCCCGTAGGCGCTGCTGTCCACCGCCAGGATGAGTGGCAGCTCCGGGTCGTAGTTAGCGAGCACCGGAGCGCTACTCAATAACTCTTTTATTTTAATAAAAGCCTTATCGCACTTGTGTGTCCACACCCATTTGACATCTTTTTTCAATAAATCATATAAAGGTTTTAAAATTTCACTTATATTATATACGAACTTTGCATAGAAATTGACGAGACCTATAAAACTCCTCAACTGTGTTATATTAGTGGGCTGTGGTGCGTCGACGATTGCTTTTATTTTTTTGGTGTCAGTATGCAAACCGTTTTTGTAAATTTTATATCCTAAATATGTAACGCTATCCTTAAAAAATTGGCATTTATCAAAATTTATACGAAGACCGTTATCTTTTAGCCTCTGTAGAACAGCTCTTAAATTTTTAAGATGAGTAGCACTATCTTTACCCGTAATACAAATATCATCAGCAAATACGGCAGTAGACGGCAGCCCGTTAAGTGTCTCCTCCATAATTTTCTGGAAGTTTTCTGGTATACACTTGATACCGAACGGTACTCGACGGTATACAAATGTCCCCACATGCGTTATTATGGCCGTCATCGCCCGAGACTCCTCATGAAGGAGACATTGCTGAAATGCGTTAGATAAGTCAAGTTTCGTATACTGCTCGCCCCCTGCTAAAATTGAAAATATTTCTTCTATTCGTGGCAACGGTTAGTGAAAATCTTTTAGTATCGGATTAAGAGTGATTTTATAGTCACCACATATGCGAATATCCCCATTAGATTTAATGACGGGCACAATGGGAGTGCCGTAATCCGAACGGTCCACCTTATAGATAACTCCCTCGCGCTGCAAGCGCTCGAGTTCAGTCGCAACGCGCTCGCGCAGCGCCAGCGGCAGAGGACGCGCCTTAACAAAAACCGGTTTCTTATCATTCAAATGTAAGCGAATGCATGATTTAAAAGTACCTAGTCCCTCCGCAAACACTTCTGGATATTCTCGTTTTAATTTACTAGCTATCGAATCACGTTCGGTTATCTTGTGACATTCTACAATTGTCAATTTTAATTCTTTGATCCACGTACGACCCATCAAAGGTGGGCCTCCGTTTTCAACAACATATAGTTTAAGTTTAGCCGAATTTTGACCAAAACGTACATCCACATCAATATACCCGAGAGTGTCGATAGTATCACCAGTATATGACTTTAATATCAATTTTTTATTATGCATTACAATATGGTTAAAGTATTTATCATAAAATGTTTTGGATATTGCGGATATTTTACTCCCCGTATCAATTTCGAATTTACATTTGACATAATTGACGAACAAAGTAGCGTAATAAGGTCTATCACCTTCGCCACCCGTAATTAAATTATAAAAATTACCATCGTCACCCTCGGAATCACTATGGTTATTTATAAAGTACTGACCTTTCGACTTTGCCTTTCCAATAGGCCCCACGTGATTACTTTTATTTAAACACATCACTTTTAAATGTCCTTTCATGCCGCACAAATCACATGTGAAATTTTTGTAACGACACTTACTCGGCGTGTGAGTAGCCCTACCGCATCGCGCACACGGCACGCGCGCATCTGCTGCCCGATCGCCGCCGCCGCCGCTGCTCGCCGCTGCACCGCCCGCGCCGCCACTCCGGCCGGCTCCGCTAGCGCGCGCTCGCGCCGCTGGCCCGTTGCCGCTCACCCGGTGCAGCGCATCCGCGCCAGCGCCTTCACCGCCGACCGGAGCGCCCGCCGTGCTCGCGTGCCGCTCCGCCGCCTCGAGAGCGCTAGCCAGCTCCACAGCCCTCTTGTAGTCGATATCCTTCTCGGCGAATATTCTCGACCGCATTTCTTCACTATATAATCCGGAGACAAATTGATCTCGTAGATTCTCCTCCAGTTTCGACCCAAAGTTGCAAGTCTTAGCCAAATGTTTTAATCCTTGTAGATATAAACGAATGCTTTCACCTTGTAACTGGGTTCTTTCTCTAAAACTGTGTCTCTCGGCTATCTCGGACTTTTCAGGTTCCAAATTATGTTTAAGCAATTCAACGAGCTCATCGAATTCTTTATCCTCCGGGTGATCGGGCGAACACAAATCACAAAGTAAATTGTAACACTCCCCACCGACTAATGTTAACAACGTGGCAACTTTAAGTCCGTCGTCGATACTATTTAAAGTTATAAACTGTTTTAGACGACGCACGTAACTGTCCCAGTTTTGTGAATCGACCGAAAAAGGTTCTATTTTACTGATGGGCATTTTAAGATTTATTAAAATAATATTCTATCTACCTTACATTACACATATCGTACACAACATACCGGAATATGATAAATGCCATAAAAAGCGTTTTTGAACGCGCTCCAGTCTTAAGTAATGGGCAGATGGGAGATGGTAAGGAAGGCTGACAGAAATTCCCTAAGACAGCCTTGGCGAGAGACCAGAACGCACGTGTTCCTGAAGGGAGGCGCACCAGTCTCTCGCCAATTCTGCCAATTTACTCCGTCTTCGCCTTAGCGATCACGTTTTTGAAGGACCTAGAGGCAGAGTTATATTCCTTTCTGAATGCGCTGGTATTTACATCACGAGACGCTGATGCGTTAGCCCAGTCTTGGTAGCGTTCCCATTTTCGGCGCGAAGCCGTTTTGCAGAAACGACCAAACCAGGGCTGGGACTTGCCACCGATGGGGACCGCAGAATACGGAATGAATAGTTCCATACCCTGAAGTACCACATCGGCGACAGAGTCAGCAACAACGCTCGGATCATCCGGCGAGAAACAAACCTGCCCCCATGGGTAGGATGCAAAGAAGGACCGCATCCCATCCCAATCTACTGACCTGTAGTGCCATACTCGGCGGCAGCCCACGAAACGAGGTCGTGAGTACCGCGCAACCGGCACTGTACTCCGGACGAGACAGTGGTCCGAAGAGCCCAGAGGGGGATCGACGTTAACCTGGTAGCAATCCGGATGGGAAGTCAGCAGAAGGTCCAACAGGGAAGGTGTATGATCTTCCACGTCTGGTATTCGCGTTGGCGAGGGGACTAATTGTGTCAAATCATATGCTAAAGCGAAGTCGAGAACAGATCTACCCGCATTATCGGTAGTGCGCGATCCAAGCCATTCGGCATGGTGGGCATTAAAGTCGCCAAGAATTACGATCTCTGCGGATGGGATCTGCTGCAGCACGGAATCTGTAGCCATTTGGACGTGCTCAACCAGTCGGTCGGTTTCGGCATTACCGCTATGGGACCTATAAAGGCACGCGTAGATTCGCGGATGGTCGTCGCAGTCTACACGCAGCCAGATAATCGATAGGTCCTGCCCCAAGGCTGCCGAGGCGTCGAGAGCAGATATCATCTCTGACGTAAACGCACACTCCAGCTCGTGGTACAAAGGAATGTTCCAATTTGTACCCAGGGTAAGAGAGAAAAGTCGTATCGGCAGGAGAGGATATCTGGGTCTCGGTAAGAAAGAGCAAGGCCGGCTTCGCCGTCTCAAGGTGAAAGTGAACGGCGTTCAAGTTGGAGTTGAGTCCCCTTATGTTGCAGAAGTCCACGGTGAGGGTGGTAGGGGTTGCCTTATGATGCCTGCTCCGCTTGCCCCGAACAGTGGCGAGCGCAAAATTGCCCCCCCCCCCCAGAATTCGGAGGGCAGCCTAGGCATCCCTGCTCAGGCTGTGTACGTCCTGACCATGGATGCCCAGAGAGGGATTCTCCACCGCAGTCGCTGATGGTACCCTCCTGGGGTAATAAAACCAAATTCTGCACAACCATTATGTTTTGGGGGGGAGGGGGATCGGGCCTCCGGGACTCTCACATACCGGACGAAACGCAGTAGCATAGCTACCACTTCACGCCGATTTTAAGTGAGAGAGTGGTACTTCCCCGGGCGTGCCGGCCCATTCGGCTGCAACCCGAAAGTATGCAGTGTGGCACTACCACTGTAAAAATAAAATGTAATCTGTGAATGGTGTAGATCTTATGGGCTCCAAGTGAATCCGAGGAAGTCGCAGGTGGCTGTTTTTGGCAGTGTTAAGCTTCTGTCGAGCATTAAAGACAAAAATCTACCTCCAATAATGTTTGATGGTCACATACTACCACTGCAAGAAACGGTTAAAAATCTTGGGCTACTTCTGGATGCTTCCTTCTCCTGGATCCCTCAGGTTGCAGAAATGAGCCGTAAGATCTATTCCATCATTGGTTTTTTAAGGTGATGGAAAAATCTACTGCCAATCGAGGCTAAGATCAACTTAGCCAATTCGTTCCTGTTACCAATATTGGATTATGCTGACGCCTGCTACACTGACTTAACTGAGAAGCTTCTAAATAAATTAGAACGACTGCAAAATTTAGCCATTAGATTTATCTTTGGTCTGCGTAAATTCGATCATGTCTCGCAGTATAGGTCTCAGTTAAAGTGGCTGCCAATCAGGCTTCGAAGAAACTTGCACGCCTTATCTCTTCTTTACTCTTTACTATATGTTGAACATACACCACCTTACCTTAAAGAACGCTTTAAATTTCTTGGGTGTGACAACACACTTAACCTGCGTTCTAGTGACGATAACAAGCTTGTAACACCCTGCAGCCGGACACAAACTTACAGTAACTCTGGAAAACTTTTGAATGCACTACCCAACGATATTAGGCAATCGAAATCCTTGTCCATCTTCAAACATCGTTTGATAAACTATTATCTGTCCTTATCTCAAGAATGTATGCAAGTAGGAATTAATATGTAGTTTATATTTATGTATATATATTTTGATATATTATATATATTATATTACTATATGTGTATTATTTGGATGTTTATTATATGTTTATAGTTTATTATACTGTAATACTGTACATAAATTATAGTCATTATCTCCTCATTCTATCTGCACTTACCTGTTCTCGTCTTAAGCTTCTGTCACCAAAGGTTGTCTGTGAGAGATCGTTATAAGCGATAAGACCGCCTTTTCGCACCATTTGTTGTTTCTTTTTTTTCTTTTTTTTGAATACCCAATAACTGTCATGTAATGTGTTGTGCAATAAAGTATTTAAAATAAATAAATAAAGAGCCGAGACGGCCGGGTGGCTAGAACGCGTGTGTTAGATTTTTTTATAGAGACTTAATACATTATGTCAGGATATTTTAAGATAATTTCTATTTCTTTATTACTTTATTATATTTTAAAGTTATAAAACAATAAAAGATTATATATGAAACACAAATGTTTATTTAGCCATTATAATAGCTGTAGTAAACGTAATATTGTATCAATTAATAATTACAATAAAACCAATTACCTTAATCATAATCAAAATATATTTTATTCAAGTAGGCTTTTACAAGCACTTTTGAATCGTCATTTAACAAACTATTTAAAGTAAAGCTACCATCGGTTCGGAATGTAGATTCTACTGAGAAGAACCGGCAAGAACCTCAGTAGTTACTCTTTTTCAATATCCAAAATACAGTCATGTTAGTTAAATACAATTATACTCTTTGTATATATAGTACTAACTTTGTATATTGATAATTGCAAAAACACAATTCATATATTCATCAATAATTTAACAAGCAATAACAATTATACTATATCACAAAATTATATCGTACCTTAAATGTTAGCAGCAACTTGCTGGTCCAGGATCAAAGTTAAAATTAAAAGTCGAAGTAAGTGTTCTGTACCGAGCTTCCATCACTTATATAAACCTCACTACAAATCACGTGACTCACAATAATGAACAGAAAAGTCAAATACCCTCTTATTTAATATCAATGTTATCAACACAATTCAAAAATAACTTAAATTATTGTTATTACAGAATTGATTAAAACATACAATACATAGTGTAAGCCTTGTTTGTAATTGTCTAATTATTTATTTATTTCTTACTTAATCTGACACGTGCATCTTAACCGATGATTTCGGGTTCAAACCAAGGCAGGCACCACTGAATTTTCATGTGCTTAATTCGTGTTTATAATTCATCTCGTGCTCGGCGGTGAAGGAAAACATCGTGAGGAAACCTGCATGTGTCTAATTTCAACGAAATTCTTCCACATGTGTATTCCACCAACCCTCATTGGAGTAGCGTGGTGACAGATGTTTTAAGTGCGGTAAGTGCTATCATTGACAGTTGCGGGGAAAACTGTGTGTATATTTTGGGTGACTACAACGCGCACCCCTCTGGGCGGTTTTATAAAGAACTTTCTCAGTTCTGCATAGAGGAAGATTGGACGTGTATAGACACTAAGTTGTTAGGCTTAAACTCGCATACGTATACTTTTATAAGTGAAGCGCACGGGTACAAGCGATGGCTTGATCATTGCTTAACAACAAAAGCAGCGATAGATTCTGTGCGTAATATATATGTGTTATATGATGTATTATGGTCCGACCACTTTCCTTTGATTGTTGAATGTAGTTTAAATGTGCTGTTATCGAAAAAACCTGCCAATAACATATGCCAAAATATGGTCTTATGGGGAGATAGAAATGCTGAGGATATTGAATTATATCGAAAAGAATGTAATGATAGGTTAAGTCAAATACAATTCCCAGATGAGCTTCATAACTGTTGTGACCGCTCTTGTAATGATTCCATGCACAAAGATGTTGTGACAAGGCTGTACAGTGACATAGTTAAGGCTTTAGTGGAGGCCTCTGTGGTAGGTCGTAAGTGTAAGAGGCGTATAGTAAGAAAGAAGGTTATAGGCTGGAATAGACATGTTGCGGGAGCACACGGGAAGGCAAGGCAAAAGTTTGTAACTTGGTTGTTAAACTCCAAAAACGATTTTCGCGGTTTTTGGAAGCACACTAATAAGTTGAATGCGAAGCCTTCCCTTCCTGTGAGCATCAATGGTATGTCTGAGCCTGATAAAATTTCTAATCTCTTTGTAGACCATTTTTTCATCAAATCACCGTGTGGACTTTCAAAGTCGATGCTGAATGCTGAGACCAACATGGAAATGAGGATACGATTCGAAAGTAAAAATATTGCACAAACTATTAAACGCATGACCAGAGGTAAATCCGCTGGTCATGATGGTCTTAGCATTGAGCATCTTCAATACGCTGGACCACACCTTTCTAGAGTTCTATCTATGTTTTTCAATTTTTGTGTAAGCCACAGTTTTATGCCATGTGATATGATACGATCTATAGTTGTACCAATAGTAAAAAACAAAACAGGTAATATATCTGATGTAAATAACTATAGGCCTATCACGCTGGCTTCTGTGCTGTCCAAGGTATTTGACAGTATGCTTAATAAAGAATTAAATACTTTATTAACACCTCATGACAACCAGTTCGGGTTTCGACCGGGACTGTCTACAGAAAATGCTATACTTGGTCTTAAGCATACTGTCGGTTACTACACTAAACGTAAGACCCCCATTTACGCTTGTTTCTTAGATTTGTCCAGGGCGTTTGACCTGGTTTCTTATGATATTCTATGGAAAAAGATGGGTAAAGTTCATATACCACCTGAACTTATCAACATATTTAAATACTGGTATAAGAACCAGGTTAACAACGTCAGATGGGCAGGAACACTATCGAGAGCATATGGGTTGGAGTGCGGGGTGAGGCAGGGGGGGTTAAGCTCACCAACGCTCTTCAACCTGTATGTGAACGATTTGATCGGAGAGCTCAGCAGTGCCAGGGTCGGCTGTTACGTGGATAATGTTTGTGTAAATAATATTAGCTACGCTGATGACATGGTACTGCTGAGCGCATCGATTTGCGGTCTTAGGAAGTTGATGACCATATGCGAGGCATATGTAGAAAAACATGGATTGATCTACAATGTCAAAAAGAGTGTGGTGATGGTCTTTGAGGCCGAGGGTAAAATACAAAGAAAAATACCACCCATTGTGCTCAATGGCACTTGTCTGGTAAGGGTATATAAATTCAAATATTTAGGACACATCTTGACACCCGACCTCAAAGACGATACTGACATCGAGAGGGAACGGAGGGCGTTGTCTGTACGGGCGAATATGTTGGCCCGCAGATTTGTACGTTGTTCGAGCGAAGTTAAGCTTACACTGTTTAGAGCCTATTGTACCACCTTTTACACGTGCAACCTGTGGGCTAAATACTCTCAAAAGTCGTATAACGCACTCCGGGTCCAATATAACAATGCCTTTAGAGTGCTGATAGGATTGCCCCGCCATTGTAGTGCATCAGGGATGTTCGCGGCAGCGAGGGTCGATTGCTTTTATGCCATTATACGCAAAAGATGCGGATCCTTGGTGTACAGATTGCGGAGTAGTCCCAACAGCATCATGAAGGTTATTGCTAGTAGGTTTGACTGTAAGTATGTTAGTAATTGCTGTGCTATTTCGAGCGGATTAGTTCAGCGATTACTACCATGATTACAATTTAGTGATAGTTTTTTATTATACTAACATAGGAGATAAGTAATATGTATAACTAACAATAAAAATGAGTCTAAGTTACTTGAAAATAAAAAGTTATTATTATTATTATATTATATGCTCCAAACCTTCTCCTCAAAGGGAGAGGAGGAATTTGCCCAGCAGTGGGAAATTTACAGGCTGCTAATGAAATGATGTAATTTAATGCAACTAGTGCTCACGAAGATGTATTAATATCCCGCTTTTTTCAATATTTAATAGTTATGATTATCATATATTTTATGTATGTCGTAGGATAATTTGATACTTCGAATCTTCGCGAAAATCCTAGGGGTTTTGCGAAAACGCGGATAATTAGACATAGGCGAAAAATTATCAAATCTTACTGGACAAAGTCAGGATTTTTGCGAAAATACTCGTTACTATAGCAATATTGCGAAACGAAACGCCGGCTGTTATGAAATAAGAACGCTAATTGGTCGGTCAGCGCGTTCAATAAGAGATCGTCTCTGATTGGTTGACGTCTTAAATGTCAATCATTTGTTGCCGCACGTTATTTGTTTACGTTTGTATCTGAGTTAAATTGCAGAAGTGTTTTGTTTTTTATCGTAAATAGTGTACCTACTTGGACTTAAATAAAGTGGTAAATAAAAGTGCTACACGGATGTACATAGTGTCATATATCATAAAAGTCTTAGTCAACCACTCAACAACAACATTGCTTTCGAGATTGGTTTAGCGGTGTTTTGTTTGTCATTGTGTTAAAAGTGGACTATAAAATTGGACTTGAACTAAGAAACGGTGTGAATAGGAGGTTTGGTTTTCATATAATTATGACAGATTCGACAGAGAATGATGTTCAACCTTCAGCAGAATTGGAGAATTTGGAGGTTATCTACGATAAAGACAAATTTTACATAGAGTTAAGAAAGTTTTACGATAATAGAGTTGACGGTACAACTAAACCAGAATGGACTAAACAACGCGTAAATGCTGTAATAAATTCAATTGAACAATTTAACACTGCGAGTGTACTTAAGCAACCAAAAACACAACAACAGTATAGAAATGCAAAAAAATACGACGTGATGAGTGTAGGTGAAGAAAAACTTCTGATACTGAGAAGAAAGGATCTTAACTCTTCTGTTGTACAAGTACCTTCAACAGATATGTACTATGATATTCTTCTGCAGGCGCACATATTAACTGGGCATGGAGGACGCGACAAATTGATATATAACCTAAAGCAACAATATGTGATACCGGTACCGATTATGATATTGTTCCTCAACTTGTGTAAGATCTGTCTGAATAAAAAAAGTTGCCCAAAAACAGGAATTGTTGTACGCCCTATAATTTCTCAAGACTTTAACAAACGTGGGCAGGTAGATTTAATTGATCTCCAGTCAACTCCTAGCCACAATTACAAATGGATTTTAAACTATCAAGACCACCTCATAATGTTGTCTTAGATTTTCGCGATTATTACACATTGAAATAAAACTAGTTTTTTAACGGATTTAATCGCGTATATTAATTATTTTATTTTAACATCCCGACGTTTCGAGCACTTTGCAGTGTTCGTGGTCACGGGCAGACTGCCCGATTCTGTATTTATATTAACAAAATAAAAATAAATATATATATTAAGCATTATGTCATGTTATAAATACATAATTGTGTTTAGGTCTTTGAATAAGTCTATTTTTTCCTATTTTTGCTAATTCAATAATAATTTGTTGTAGTTATTTTGTTCACTATAAGTGAACCAGAATGTGATAATAATTTTGCCTCAATATATCTTAAGTTTAGCTGTATAAGAGAAGAGAAGGCTGATGAATGAGTGATTTTATCTCAAGACTTTAATTCACAAGATCAATTCCATTGTTGCACTATTAAACTAATTGTTTACCTAACCAGTTTCATCCAATTTATGGATTACACCCTAAAATTGGATCATTTTTTTTTACTACGACTGAGATCTCCTATTGTCTGTAGAAAACAACATACATACTAAAATTTTCAATAAAAAGTTTATAAAAATCAATTTAGTGATTTTCCTTTCTCATCAATTCTAAACCTTCATAACTCTATGATACAATACTTGAAGTTAATCATCGGCAAACTAGGAACCAATTAGAAGTCAGCCAGCAAAATTGTAGCCAATCAGTGTTTAGCACATCAAATCTTACTAGAACGACGAGTATTTTCGCAAAAATCCTGACTTTGTCCAGTAAGATTTGATAATTTTTCGCCTATGTCTAATTATTCGCGTTTTCGCAAAACCCCTAGGATTTTCGCGAAGATTCGAAGTATCAAATTATCCTATGACATGTATCGTAGACAATAGATATGACGGAATCATAGGACTCGATCTATTGATACATTTGGAAGCTGACATCGGACTTAAAGATAAACTGATAGAAACTAAAAATGCTAGAATTCCTATTGAATATAACCCAGTACACGTAATAAAATTAGCCCCGCGTACTAAACAAAAAGTCAAACTTCCTACTAATTTGCATGAAGGAAACGCAATACTGAACTACAAACAGTTCTATGAAGGTGTAAGAATGCCTTCTGCCATAGTGAAATGTACTAAATGTAATGGCTTTGCCACCACTAACACCTTAGATACTGAAATGAAATTGACAATAAATTTGGTCACATCAAAGGGCTGCCCTTTGATGTGACCAAATTTGATAATGACTGTATTGTAAATTACATAAATAGCGTTATTAACATAGAAATAGATATGATCCTTGAAAATAACCTCTCAAAATTGCGATTAGACCACATGAATAAGAACATGACAAAATCTACAGACTATGTAGTGAATATAAGACACATTTTACTGAGACCAACTCCCATTGACTTTTACAAATCAAGTGAAGCATCAGATAAGAACGACTAATGACGACCCAATCTACATACGACCTTACAGACAGCCACCAGCGCAGTCTGCTGAAATAAAACAATAAGAAGAGAAATTACTTAGGGACAATGTTATTCGAGAGTCACATCCATCATAAAGCGCACCAGTACATCTTGTTCCAAAAAAAATGGATGCTTCAGGTGAAACAAAATATAGAATGGATATTGATTATCCACGACTGAATGGCATAACTGTAAATGATAAATATCCCTTGCCTCATATTACCGACCTTTTTGACAAATCTTGCTAGCGGCTACCATCAGATTGAAATTGAAGAAAAAGATAGGGCAAAAACAGCTTTTAGTACTGAGAATGGTCATTACGAATTTCTTCGTATGCCATTTGGGCTTAAAACAGCACCAGCTACTTTTCAAAGGGCGATGGACAATGTTCTTTGCGACTTGCAAGGAATCCATTGTAAGAATATCATCTAAATAGACTAGTATTTAGATAATATTCTTATCTTTTCATCATGTCTTAATGAATATCTCAATAAGCAAAGAGCGGTTTTTGAAAGACTACGACAGAACAATCTAAAAGTACACTTAGACAAGTCAGAATTTTTACGAAAGGAAATACTTTATCTAGGACATACAATTACCCCTGAAGGACTCAAACCTAATAATGATAAAATTCAATCCGTACTTGACTATTCATAACCGAGAACACAAACTGAGATTAAAAGGTTTTTAGGTTTTGTTGGTTATTATAGACGATTTATTAAGGTCTTTTCAAAAATTACTCAACCTTTGACAGCGTGCCTAAAGAAAGGACGAAAGGTTATTCTCGATGAAAATTATATTAATGCTTTTCGAAAATGGAAGGAACTTTTAATCAATACTCCGATATTACAATATCCAGATATGACGAAGCCATTTATTTTAACTACTGATGCCTCCGAAATTGCCATTGGAGCCGTGTTATCACAAGGAACAATAGGAAGCGATAAACCAATCGCTTATGCTAGTAATACGTTGACAGATACGGAAAGGAGATATAGTACAATAGAGCGTGAACTTTTAGCAATCGTTTGGGCAATAAAACATTTTAGACCATACCTTTACGGACACAAATTTACTATTTATATGGATCATAAACCGTTACGATGGCTATATCAATTAAAATAACCTAATAGTAAATTGACGAGATGGCGACTTAGGCTACAGGAATATGTTTTTGATATTATACATAAAAACGGTAAGCAAAATACTAACGCTGACGCTTTATCCCGCATTAAAGTAAATGCGACAGACCATGAAACTACTTCCATGATAGCAAACGTTGATGAAAAGGAAAGGAGACTTGCTGAGTACCTCGATGACGTGACAGAGGAAATTACTAGATTATCTCAAAGACGACAGACTGACGACTCCAGAACTATAACTGTTTCAGATATGTCCATCCGTGTCAGGTGAATCTGACCAAAATAAGGACAGTAGGGGAAGGCCGGGCAAAGTGAATACCCCCCACTACTCCTAAATTATTAGTTTGTTACGTTCGGCCATCTTGATTTAGTACGCGGCAAACATCGAAGCGAGGGGCCGCGTCGCGTCCCGTCCGCGGAACGAAGATTTATGTTTTCGTAAATAAAAGATTGGTTTTACGCGGTAAGTACATTGATAATTTCTCCTGTATTACTAGTTCTTGATTTCTTGAAATGTGTTAACCTCAAAACTAGGGCATCGAAACTCGGTTCAATTTTGAAAACCCGGGTTTTCGGGTCTAAGAGTAATCAAAACCCGGGTAGACCGGTTTTTTCGAGCATTGTGATCGTTTTATTGTATTTTTATTAAAGCACACTAACGCCTTTATATATCGATTTCTTATAATTATTACAAAATATAAAGGATGAGGAAGAATTGAAATAAATGAAACAGTACTTTACAATTTATAAAATCAGTTTTAATTTTTTAAAATGTGATGAAGATTTATTTTTTCTTCAGAATATCTTAAAACTTAGTAAGTAATCTAGTCTTTTTTAAATCACAGATTTGTAGAGATAAGTTAAACATTAAATTAACTATTTTGGTAACATCCACTTATTGTATTTAAAAGCTAATAAAAATAATATTTTTAAATGATATTTTTATAGAATAACAAATAATTTTAACATAAATAAAATTCTTCTTCGCATTAACAATTAAGTAACGAATAGAACTAGTCTCTATTCTACTATTCTAATATAATAAAAATTGCAGTCGTTTGGTTAATAATAATCAGTTCTTTATCTAATTGACTAAAGTACTAAGTAAAAACTAGTTATGCATTTGATACATTATTTAAACAGCATAGTTAAGAAATACTCTCTGACCATCTGACCACTTTAGGAAAAAAGAGATATATAAAATAATAATTAATGCCATTTTGGATAACTTAACATAAAAATAACAGAAATCAGAACTAAATTATCAGAATTTCTTCTTACTTAAAAAATGAACGTAAAACTTACTTGTAAAATGAACGTAAAAAAATCAGGGCATCTAAAGTTTTGTCACTCAAAGACGAACGCAATCTATTGCAGATAATTCCAGCCGAAGAAAATATGCGCTCCGGTTCGACGCTAGTAGGTGGAATAGTTTTTAAATGTTCATATACCAGCGATAGGTAACGCCCTCGCTGTCGCGTACCGCCATTCTCGAAGAGTGCCATTTCTACCCTCACAGTAGTAAGCAAATCGTCTGATGGACAAGTTTCAGATGCAGTATTATCAGTAGCAACAGCTTGACTTAACTGTCTGTTCAGTTCCTCTTCATTTGTCAAAGTAGATAACTGAATGTCAATTTCTCGCAGGTCTTGGTCTGACGCTGGCAAATTTTCATGAAGTATATTTTGTTTTTTGGTTGTGCGTTTGATTAGATCAACAATTTCGTTTAGCATTTCATCACCTGTAGGCCGATAAAAAACAGTTTTATCTTCATTTTGTATGTTCTCAAAATATTTACCCGGATTAGTCAAGTACTGTAGTGTTGCTGCTTGAGTTAATCTTCTTTTTGAGTATCGTTTGCTCAATGCTGTTGCCATTTTGATACTTAGTGGTGTCTTCATTTCATCCATTTTCTTCAATGCAAATTTTAGGGAAACGTCAGCTGTAAGTAATGTTGCATCGCGTCGACATAGCGCCTCGACGACAGTTTTAATAACATCCAATATTTTATGGATCTCATCTATATTTCTCCAGTCATCATCAGTAAATACAATGTCTGTTTTTAAATCAATTAAAGCAATTTTGTAATTGATACTTTCAATTTCAGAAACCGACCTAACATGGCAGAAATGCTACTCCAGCGCGTTTTCCCATCTAACAGCAGGGAGTACTCTTGTCCAAAATCAGCTCTGACATGTTTTTGAAGGATGTCATCGTTTCTTGTCGGAGAGCCCTTAAAGATTTTTACCACTTTCCGTACTTTTGATAGCAGATCGTTGTATCTAAAAGACTGTGAACTGAAAGACTCCATAAACGAGGATTCATTATTAAATTCAACACCATCCTCGTCATTGTCTGTAGAATTCATGTCGTCGTTAAATTCTACAGTTCGTAGTCTTTGAGCCAAAACCGATAAAGGCAAATCTTCATTCCCGTCAAGTTCAGCAAGCTGAGCGACGTTTTCCTCGAAGTCGGCATTGCGTTTGTACATTACGTCCACAATTGCCAGCTGAACGGCATGAGCGATGCATAGCTGATGGTATGATTTAAGGGACTTCCCTAATGCAACCATTAGGCTGCAACCGTCTGTGGTTTGAGCGACGATGTCATTTGTTAAAGATACCCCATATTCGTCCAGCTTGGCATCAATCAGTTGTACGCATGAGGCTGCATTCATGGACCCATGAATGCGTATGAGACCTAGATTTCGAAAACTGCTATCCCTTGCAAAATTTGGTGAGTGTAAAGTGAGCCCTATATATCTTCTATTTTTAATGGATGTCCATTCATCGAATGATATCGAAAACTTCTTTTCATCTGACAGTATAATTTTTATCTCGTTGATTATTTCTAGCTTCCTTTTATCAAAGTCTTTGAGAATTATGTTGCGAACGGTATCAGCAGTAGTGGGTAATTTGTTGCCAGCCCTTTCAAAAAGGTACTTTAAATCTTGAGATGTTGAGAACGTTCTTAGAGGTATTCTTCATCAACTGCAGCCATACGAGACAACATAACCTGCATACTTGGGTTGGCATCAGTCTCAAAATAGTGTGTCAACTTAGATTTCTTTTTTGGCGCTTCAGGAATTTCTTTTGAAGAAGATGCAGTACCTTGAGCTGTTGTTTCGATTGTTGAATGCCTTGCAGCCTCTATATCAACCCTGTGAATATTCTTTAAATGTCTTAGTAGACTGCTAGTACTACCACCGGCTGACTTCAATATTTTTTGGCATTTTTTACATTTAGCTTCAGTTTTGTTTTTATTTCTAAGAAAGTAGTGCCAAACAGATGTGTTGTCTCTTTCCTTATTAATTACTACTTCAAAATCCATATCTCATTAATTTATGGTCAACGAAGGGTAATCTGAAAGAAAACTTAGTTTTATTCTAATATAGAAATCGTATTTTTCCACGATGTAATTGCTGGCAGGCAACGGCAACGAAGCCGTACCTATTCATGGTTAGTTAGCGCTAGTATTATATTTAAAAAAATTAAATTACGGATATAAATACCAAAACGACATCACGTCAATATATCAAATAATAGAATTAGTTACATTAGAATCCTAGGACAACAAGCTAAAACTGTAAGTTACATTTTATTTATTAAATAACAAAGATAATTTAGTAGATACTCACCAATAAAGAGCGTCACCAAACACTATATATAATATAACTCCTCACGTTTACGCCGCACGCGCTGGCGCGTCAAATACTTCTGGCAGACTGACTAAACAAAATGTCGGAGGTATTCATTACCCGCGCAACGCGCGACGAGCTTCGCTACACTCTCCCCTCTCAACTGCTCCACACTTCACGCCATTCCTGTCCTGAGATGGACGCGCGCGTTCCATTTAACTTGCATGGCTTTTTTTATTGGTAGGAACGTAGCAACGAAGCTACTTTATACGCAATAAATAATAATTTATTAAAACGTATTTTTAGTCCATTTACTTATTATTGCATAAAGCATTCAAAGTGACTGAAAAATAAATTGATAAATAACAAAAACAAAAGTATTATAAAAAACCCGAAAAACCCGAGTTTTAAAAACCAAACCCGGATTTTTTTGTAATCCTCAGAACCGGGAAAACCCGGGTTTTTTCGGTCCGGGTAAACCCGGGCTCGATGCTCTAAGTGTGAGTCCAAGATACTTCTCCTTGTTTACTTTGGTCAGAATAATTCCATTATAGTTAGTGGTGCATGATCGTGAATTTTTTTGTTTTTGGCCGAAAAGATTATGTAATTTGTTTTTGCTGCATTTACAGTTAATAAATTTTGTAAAAACCATTTTTCCAATATATTAAGATCATCCTGTGCGTCCTGTATTATAGTTTCAATATTATGACCAAAGTAAAAAAGACAAGTATCGTCAGCATATAAAGAAATGTGCCCTTTTATACCTATTTTGTGTATATTATTTATATACATCAGAAAAAGTAGTGGTCCCAGTATGGATCCCTGAGGGACGCCACATTTAATTGGCTTGGGCGTACTAGTGTGATCGCCTATTTTGACCATCTGATCTCTTAGGTAAGACTCAAAGATGTTGTATGCCTTTTCAGTAATTCCAATTGATGCTAATTTACGAAGAAGTAAATGATGGCTAACAGTGTCAAATGCTTTCTTTAAGTCTATAAACACGTCTAGGGCTATCTGTTTTTGGTCTATATTGATTTTGATTCTGGTTGTAAGGTCTACTGAAGCTGCTAGGGTGTTAGATTTTTTCCTAAATCCATATTGTTGGTCAAATAAAAAATTAAAAGAATTGAGGTACTGTAATAACCTATTATTTATTTATTTATTTATTTATTTATTTATTTATTTATTTATTTATTTATTTATTTATTTATTTATTTATTTATTTATTTATTTATTTATTTATTTATTTATTTATTTATTTATTTATTTATTTATTTATTTATTTATTTATTTATTTATTTATTTATTTATTTATTTATTTATTTATTTATTTATTTATTTATTTATTATAATATCAATACCAACAAGAAGTACACTCATACACACAATATAGTCATTAAACATAAGGTTTATATAAACCAAGTGTCTCCTTAATTATAGGTGTTGCAAGATATGTCAATATTACAAGTTAACAAAATATAATAATTTCCAGATTTACAATATTAATTACAATTAGAAAGAGATATTAATAATTCAATTATTAGAAAAATTAACACATAAATATAAATAAAATGAATAAGATATTATTATTAGAATACATTAAGATTTACGATTAAAATACGATTAAATGCAAACAATTAATTATAAGGTACAATTAATAAAGGGGTTAAAACATAGATTCAAGACAACAATTTACACATTATTATTTAAAAAGCATTGATATTGTTTTACGAAAGAGATTCAATTTGTCATTAAATATATCAACAATAAGAGCTTCGTTTGACTTTTTCTCATTGTTAATCATATTGAGTGATTTATAAATATTGTTATGATCGATGATTAGCCTATTAATTGGAGAGTAGCGCCCTTGACGGGAGCGAGTGAGTTTTTCAACGAAGGGAATATACACTGATGGTCTGGTGGCCTTAACGGAAGCCCGAATCATAACTTTAGAAAGTAGATAACTACAGTCGATTTTACCGTTCAATAAGTTATAAAGGAAAACGTTATCAAGGACACGTCTACGATCGTGAAGGGAAAGAAGATTAAAATATGCAAGTCTATCATCGTAACTTGGCAGTCTTTTAGCTAGATTTTGACTATAAGATAAGTGCCATAAAAATCTTCTTTGTACACTTTCAAGCCTATTCTTGTGGATATCATAGTGAGGATTCCATACAATGCTACCGTATTCCAGAATACTGCGCACTAAAGCAGTGTATAAAGTAATTTTAGTCTGAGGTTGTTTAAAATCCTTACAATTACGCAAGACAAATCCCAAAGCCTTAAAAGCTCTAGTTACTACATTGTCCACATGAAGATGAAACCGCAATTTAGTATCTAAAATGATGCCTAGATCACGTATATTGTTCACTTCTGTAAGCAAATGTCCGTTAATGGTGTACGATCTATCGAAAGTGGTTTTTTTCCTACTGAACCGTATAACGAAACATTTTTCAGTGTTTAAGCTCATGTCGTTTATGTGACACCATGAGACCAAACTATTCAAATCTCTCTGCAGAAATATGGCATCTGAAGCATTAGATACAGGTCTAAAAAGTTTGAGATCGTCAGCGAATAAATAACATTTAGAGTGTTTGAAGCATGAACTAATGTCATTAATAAAGACATTAAAAAGCAAAGGTCCCAGGTGAGATCCCTGAGGTACTCCAGAGTGAGATATGAAGGGTTTGGATGAGTAGCCGTTGATAACCACCTTTGACTTACGATCGTGGAGATAAGACCCAAACCAGTTAAAAACAGTGCCCGTTATACCAATCGATTTAAGTTTTTGCAATAGTTTATGATGGTTAACTTTGTCAAAGGCCTTACTAAAGTCGGTATAAATAGCATCAATGGAGTTGCCACCATCCACCGCCTCAGTAAGGTCTTCAACAAACGAAGCAAGGTTAGTTGTGGTAGAACGGGCCCTCAAAAAACCGTGTTGTTGCGGTACAATGGTCTGCTTTACTTGTGATAAGAGGCACGGGTATACAAGAAGTTCAAATATTTTACCAAATACTGAAATTATAGATATCGGTCTATAATTTTCTGCGGAAGCCCTGTCGCCTTTCTTATGCAAGGGTATAACCAAAGCTTCCTTCCAAGCTGATGGGTAGACCCCTGTACTCAAAGATCGGTTGATGATTAATGTAAGTGGCTTGACTAATTCATCAGCACACTTGGTAACAAATAAGGCAGGTATACCGTCCGCACCAGCTCCTTTAGATGAATCTAGACCCTTTAAGACTTTAAGGACTTGGCTGGAGGAGAATGATAGAGAGTAAAGGCAACTATTAACTGCTAAGGTTTTAACAGGCTCAGACTGAATGGGTATAGACATAGAACGATTAAAGACTGAAGAAAAATGTTTAGCAAAGAGATTACATATGTCCTCACCCTGGGTGGCCACATTAGAATTGAGATTTATTTTAGTTGGGTATGTGTTAATAGCCTTTTTTTTCAGTTTAACATAAGACCAAATAAGCTTAGGATTTGACCTTAATGACAACTCGAGACGCTCTAAGTACTTCGAGTATGAATCCTTTAAAAGTCTATTGCATCTTTTTCTTAATAGATCAAACGTTAGAACATCCCGTGGATTATTATATTTACGAATTTTGACCCTACATTTGTATTTTTCTTTAATGCAATTAATTAGCCCGTAACTGAACCAGAATGGATATTTATTACTACGATGACTTGTTTTAGGTACGTGTTTCCGAATTAAAACTTGTAATTGTTCGTAGAATACGGAAACCATGTCATCGACTGACTTGCAATCGTAAAAAATATCATCCCAATGTGTATTATTTAATTCCTCTTTAATTTTGGTGTAATCGGCTCTGTGGAAACGGTACTTAATGTTATTTTCATTTGGAGATAGGTTTGATGATGGTATGCTTTCTAGGAAAAATATCAAAGGGGGATGAAGCAAGTCAACTTTTATAAGAGGATTCGTGCACGCAGATAGATTGTGAATTAATTTATTGCTAAGAATCAAATCCAACATTTTATTTTTGTTATTTAATATAGTATTATATTGAGTTAAGTCGTTTAGGGAAAGACAATCTGATAACATATTATTTAATAAGCTACTGGAATTACCCACCATCAGAGAGTTCTGAGGGCCCATAGTCCATGGAATGTTGCTCAAATTAAAATCACCCATCACAAGTGTGGTGCCTGTATACGATTCCAATGCTCGGTTAGTATTATTTATAAAATGCTCCAGTATATGACTTTGTACTGGAGGAGGAATGTATACACCGCAAATGTACAAAAAATCCTTGCCACCATTACAGTTTGAACTCTCAATACTGACCCACAAGTCCTCGCAGTCTGATTCCAAGCTAGGAATACGAGTAGATTTGATATCATTAGAGACTGCTATTAATACTCCACCACCGTCTTTTTTGTTATGGAAACCGCTACTTTCGCGATCTCGCCTGTAAACTGTATACCGATTACTATCAAACAACTCCGAGTCAAAGACGCTACTGTTCAACCATGTCTCGGTCAATATGATAACATCGTATGAGTTACACAATACATTATTAAATAGCTCTAAAGTTTTAGTTCTTAAACCTCTCACATTTTGATAATAAACAGATAATTTTTTAAAAGTGCCTATTAGTAAAAACAAAAAAGAAATAATAATAATAAAATATGTCAACCTAGGCGTAATTATGACAAATTTAAAAGTATGTCGTGATTCCGAATATGAATATACTTAGCATTTTCATTTTTTCTCATAAAGATTTTACTGTCACGTACCCAAACAAATCTATAGTTTAATTCCTTAGACTTACGGCGAGCGGCAGCAAGTAACAATTTAGTTTCGGGGGATAAATGCTCAGTCACATATATAGCGTCCTTTTTAGGGTTCGCAATACCGAGGTGGCTACAGTTCAGCTTATCGTTTGCATTGGCCTTGTTGAACTTACTACATGACGCTAAGAACTCGTCACGCAGTCGCGAGCTATTAAACTTTACTAGAATAGATCTTGGACGTGGGCTGTTTTTGTTCATTTTGGCGACCCTAGCGCAGAAATGTACATTTTTATCATCAATGGGGCATTTTATAACTTTAGCCAATTGTTGTACAGTATTCATAAGGTTTTCTTGCTTATGCTCAGGCACACAGTGAATTTCCACGTTGCAAGCTCGAGAGTGTTGTTCAATCTGTGAGTTACAGGAAGCTTTTTTGTTACGCTGAGTCACATAGTCCTGCTGTTGAGTAGTAAGCGAGGTTGTACGCACCGGGGTATTTGAATTGTTTCCTGTTTTCGTTCTTTACTGCGACATAAGTCACAAACCCAGGATTTTTTTGTAACTGGATTCATATCATTAAATTCCGATATAGAATGCCTCGTACAAATAATGTGATATACATTTTTACAACGCATACAGCATAAGGAAGCTTCATCGTTTAATCCGTTAAGACATCCAGCGCATTTAATCGTGTTCATTTTTGTACAATAACCGCAGCAAATGCAGGTTGACAAATAAATATTAATATATAAAATAAAACGCACGATGTTGAGCTGCAGTGCTGGGGTCAATGACCCGGCTGATCGGTCACAGTTGGCGCGGCCGCAGTGCTTGTTGTCGTAGGTCAGGCACAATAGAACTTAAAAATATTCTTCTTTTTACTTGATTAACTATCCTTTATTACACTTTAAAACTTTAGTATGTTTTACACTGAATTAAACACTATTATTATCTGTAAAATTAACTTTAAATATAAACTTTCAATTGAAATTCAATTTAAAATTTATAAGCGTACAGTTATAATGATGTTAACTCGTCGAGCGCGTTGTTGTGATTCTATTTGAATATTAGTTCCTATTGTGTAGTATCTTTTCAAATATTTTTGACATTACGGGGAGAACCGAGATTGGTCTATAATTACCTGCATCACCTTTAGATCCCGATTTGTAAATTGGGGTTATCTTTGCTATCTTAAGTACGTCTGGAAATATTCCCTCATTAAGACACTTATTAATGCACTTAGTTAGAGTAGAAGATATTATTATTTTACATGACTTAATGACCTTTGCGCTGATACCATCTATTCCTATGCTAGTATTTGTCTTAAGACAATCAATTATTTTTTCTACTTCAGTGACAGTGGTAGGTGTTATTTTAGCTAGTTTATGTGTACAGGTAGTGTTTTCGGTAATATGATGGTGATGATATATAGCTGGTATTTGGTTTGCTAGTAAAATACCAATACTAGAAAAGAAATCATTGAATGTTTCACATATATCCTCTATATTAGTAACAAATCCTGAAACAGTTTTCAATTTAGAAGGAGCACAAACTTCTTTAAGTTTATTATTTGTTAATCTGTTTATTAACTGCCACATTTTCAAAGGCTTACCCTCACATTCTTTGAATGATTTATTATAATAGTTACTCTTTGTTTCTTGAATCAACTCAAAAACGTCCTGCCTTTCTCTCTTAAACTTCGCTATTATGTCCGTATCATGCGGATTACCTTTATATTCCTTCCATAGTTCATTTCTTCTATTTATCTTGTTAATGATATCGTTTTTAATCCATTCGGACATGGGGGGATTTAAAATTTTAGTTTTCTTCATCTTGTTTTTATTAAGAGCCAGTATTATTCTTTGGTGTAATTTAACGTAGTCTACATCATTATCTGTCCAATCTAGGGCTTCTAAAGTTTTATATAGTTTGTTATAATTTACAGCTTTGTATTGTATCTTTTTTGTTGGTTCAGGTTTATATTGCATTACCTCAAAGAAAATCTGCTTATGATCAGACATGGTGGAATCAATTATGGTTAAGTGAAAATTATGTTCCTTTAAACTGGTTACAACATGATCCAATATTGTTTTAGTTGTAGGTGTTTCTCGCGTACAATGCTTTGCATCTATTTTATTTAATATGCTATATCCATTTTCTAATAACGTTTCTTTATATGCCGATGTATTATGATCTTTATTAAGTAAATTGAAATTAAAGTCACCAAAGAGGATAGTTCTTTTCCGTTTTTGTAGTTCTTCTGAAAAGGTTTCGAGGAAATTTGCGGTATTTGTTCTTTCTGGTTTGTAAATGACGCCAATATCTAACGAAAATTTCTTTAGGTGAACCCAAAGGTAATGATTATCATTCTCACATTTGGCGCTTATAAAATCATGCCTTAGGTTCTTATGAATGAAGATAGATACTCGTCCTCCTCTGCTATGTGTTCTATAGTTATAGTGATGCTCATAATTAGGTATTTGCAATGATTTTGCTTCAGTTTCAGATTTAATCCAAGTTTCCACCAGTACAACCACATTAATATTTTTTATTGTTTCCATAATACACCGGAGTTCATCTATTTTGCCAGGTTTTACTAAGCTTCGGATATTCGCATATAAAAATTTTAATGACGACGTACATTTACTAAGGTTTACATATTTATTTGTAACTTCATATGTTATTTTATCACGTGCTGCATTATGTGTATGTTGGGTTACTGTGTTTAGTTTTTTGTTTGCTGTTTTATTATTCTAGGAGTGTTATTTATATTTTTTATTATCAGGTCTTTCTCACCATTTTGAGTACGTTGCTGTAGTTCTTCTACCAGTTTTTTCATATATTATTGTTGGTGTGCAGTTTGATCATGATATATCTTAATAGGTTCTTTAATTATAGACTTATTACGTAGAATTTTTCTTGCTGCTACTTGCGATATAAGATAGACTTTGATTGGTTGATTTCTATTCGGTTTATATTGCCCTACTCAATGGATCTTTATTGGTTCTGGACAGTCGGGAAAATTCAATTTTATCAGTTTGTTGACCTCTTTCTTGTCAGCTGCGTTTCTTTCTTTTTTATTGCTATGTAAAATGCTAATTATGAAGGAGTTAGGCCGTAGAGAATATTCGCCGACTATATAGCAATCCAATATATAATTGATGGTATCGTCAATTATGAGCCTAATAAATGTATTTTATATGGCGTAACTACCTATTCGGTATTAAAAGAAAAATTAACAATTTATGAGAACATGAAGAAATCTATGGCGAAAAAGCGCAATGAGCCGGCACAAAAGGAACGGAAACTTAACTATCTGCCAATTCGTAATTGTTACAAGTGTGGTGAAAAGGGCCATATCCTCCTCAGTCCTGACGCCCCGTATAGGGACCAATTTTACTAGTGGAGTCTTCAAGCGGCTGATTGAAAAACTATTTTAATAATTACGTCAAACACATGGTAATAGATGGCGCTTTATTAAAAACATAAGTTTGCGGCTACTTTTGGGTGAAATGTTTTTGTTTTGACAGTTTATGTTCGCGGGTATACTGACAGTAGCTATTATGGCTGGCCGTGGTAAGTTTATTTTCGTTTTTGCTTACAATGACTTATTTTACGCTTCAAATCGATTTGTATTTAAGTTTTTAGTATTTTTTGGATATAGCAAACAGTTTTTTTTTGTTTTTCTTCAAATAGTTTGTGCGTATGGAATCCAGACAAGTATGTGTCCCCTATAAGGGACTTTGGGTTCTCCATCTCCTGCCGGAACTTTTTGTCAAGTTTTAGCAGCTACAAGGGTAAGAGTACTACAAACGCCATATGAATATTTTGCTAGGTATATTCCTGAAGAAATGCTCGAAATATTCAGTACTTTTTCGAATCAAAACTTCTTGATAAGGACAGGCAAGAACCTAAATACCACCAAAGACGAAATAAAAATCTTTTTTGGTATCTGTATTGCCATAAGCTATTTAGGTTTGCCAAGAATCAGAATGTATTGGATGGCTAAGACTAGGATTCCGATGATAGCTGACCGGATGACCAGGGATCGATTTTTTAGTATTCGAACGAACTTAAAACTAGTGAATGATCTTGATGTTGATCCGATTTCTAAACAAAACAAGTTTTGGAAACTACAACCCCTGATTGAAAGTGTAAGAAAAGCTTGTTTAGAAAATCCCCGACCTAAAGATGTCAGCATCGATGAACAAATGGTACCATTTTGGGGTCAAGTATCGATGCGACAGTTTATCAGAGGGAAACCAAATCCTTGTGGTCTTAAAAACTTCGTTTGCACTACTCCAGACGGTATACCTCTAGATTTTTTCTTGTACGAAGGTAAAGGCGATACAATACTATCAGAAAATGAAGCTGAGGGCCTTGACATTGGAGGGAAAGTTGTTATGAGGTTAGCTAATAATTTGCCTGAAGGAGTTACATTATACATGGACAGATATTTTACATCAATCGATTTACTGGATAAATTGCGAACGGAGAAAAAAATGCAAGCGACAGGAACTCTCAGAAAGTCGAAAATACCTAAAACATGCAAGTTTAAAACTGACAAGCAATTGAGAGATCAGGGACGTGGTTCATCAGACCAATTAGTAAGAAATGATGGCCAAGTGTCTTGCCTGAAGTGGTTCGATAATAAACCTGTGATTTTAGCATCATCCACAGATTCTAAGCAGCCTGAAAACAAATGCAGGCGTTGGTGTAAGAAAACTAAGCAATACATCGAGATCGTCAGGCCTTTTGCTATACAGCAGTACAACGAAAAGATGGGCGGCGTAGATATGCTTGACAGAGTCATAAGTTTTTATAGGATTAGCGCACGCTCTAAAAAGTGGACTGTTCGCCTAATCTTTCACCTGTTTGATTTTGCGGCGGCTGCAGGATGGTTGGTGTACAGAAAGGAGGCTCAACTTCTAGAAACCCCAAAGAAGGACATCCTAGATTACCTCGATTTCAAAGCAGACATAGCCAATTCATTGCTTTATTTTACTCCAGCTAGAGAGATAATACAAATGTACGAAGAAATAGTGGAACAAGTAGCCCCTGCAATAGAATCCACCAGCCGCAAAAGGAAATATGTGCCGCAACCTCCATTGCAGCTAAGGACAGCCATGGCCGGTCATATGCCAATGATAGATGAAGAGTCTAGTGACCATAGGTGCCGCATGCCAGGTTGTAAAAGTAAAATAGCAAGGGTTTACTGTTCGATTTGCAATATGCATTTATGTTTGGTAGCAGGACGGAATTGCTTTAAAAAATATCACGAAAATGTTGGCAATTAAATATTACTTGGGTATTAAAATAATAAATGGATATAATTGTTACTTATCTCCTCAAATAAATATTGATTATCTTAAATTTTGTTTTCATTTCTTTAAGTATATATTTTTACACCCTGAAACCGAATGTCCTCCATAGGGGACATGCAATAAAAAAAACGCTAATTACTAAATAAATAAAATTCCTATTTTCCTGCTACTTTTGGGTCTCCTAATATTCCTATAAAAATAAAAACCATATAACATATAAATTGATGTCTCAGGACTGAGGAGGATATAGCGAGCGCATGCAAGAACGGCGTAAAATGCTATAAATGCAATCAGTTCGGTCATATTGCTACATCATGCGTAAATCAAGATGCCGATAAGCCGATGATACGTAAACAACACGAAGTTAGCCAAGATAGCGGCAGTGGCAACGGAGTTCGCACGACAAGATGGCAACCTCGCACTATGTGTTTGAAGTCAGCGCCGGATTCAGTCGCAAACTCGTTTGACAACGTTGGCGGCACTGGAGAATGCGAGCTTTTAGAGTCTGTAGCAAATCAACATGGCGCGGGCGGCGCTAGCGACGATTGCGAGTGCGACAGAAGCTGTCAATGTCAACAGGCGTTCAACGTAAACAAAGTGTGGATGTTTCGCTTGCGTTAGCGTTGGTTAACACACGTGTTTAGAGATTTTGAGTGTTTTCGTTTAGTACTATAGTATATTTTATTGTTAATAGTGTTTTAGTTGGTAGTTGGGTTAAGTGGTGTTACTAATATTTGTAAATCTTGTAAGTATTTATCATATTTTAATATTATTTAGCTTTTAAATTTTATAATGGAGGTTGATCCTCCTCCAGAACCCCCTGATCCAGGTGGCTCAATAGAATTAGTTTCCGATATTTGTCCTCCTCCCGCTATACCTGTATCTCGAAAACGCCAAGTTAATGATTTGAGTAATTCTGATTTAAATGCAAAAAAAACCATAATACATCCAAGTACGGCTAATTCTTCAATACAAATGATTTACACCCATCCATCCTTCTCTGAAGGCCCAAAAATTTATACTGATGATGACAAGGGTCCTTTCATCGTTCATGTGTCCCGGGAAGTCTCTGACCCAGCTTCAGGAACTACTGTACGGGCTATTAAATTTGGACAATTCCTGCACACACATAAAATTAATGGAATAATTAACGATGGTGTTAAAAACATAGGCCGAAACAAAATTTCAGTTGAATTTTCAACATCCCAAGCAGCAATCTCATTTCTAGCTAACTCTATTGTTGAAATGTGCAAGTATAAAGCTTCTGTACCGACTTATAATGTAACTAGAATGGGATTGATTAAGGGTATCCCCGTAGACTGGACGATGGAAGAACTGGCAATGTCAATTGAGCTTCCCACTGGATGTGGTGAAGTTATGAAAATAAGACGCCTGAACAGAAAAACAATTGCTGATAGTGTTACTACATGGGTTCCTACCCAATCTGTTGTAATTACATTTAGAGGTCAAATACTTCCTTCAAAAGTGTATTCCTACCATACGTCCCTTCCAGTAGAAACTTACAAACTGCCCACTATCCAATGCCTTAATTGCTGCCGTTATGGTCATATTAAAACTCAGTGTCGATCTCAACCTAGGTGTTTTAAGTGCTCCAAATCCCACACAGGTGAGTCTTGTAGTGTACGTAAGGACAACGCCACTTGCTTACATTGCTCTGATAACCATTTCACAACAAACAAGGACTGTCCAGAGTTTTCTCGCCAACAATCTATCAAAATTTTTATGTCTCAGGACAACATATCATACATTGAAGCATCCTCTCGGTTCCCTCCTGTACGTAGATCCTATGCAGAGATTGCAAAAGAGATGTTTACCCCTCCCACATATTTTCCAATTCTCCCTAGTCAACCTATCCCTTCAACTACCAGGTCCTATCGGAAGACTGTTATCAGTACTCCTCGCCCAAGATCACCTCTTGGGAAAGGGTATGATAAACAGGCCCATCAATCGATCGTAGTAATTGTCCCTCTACTGCTCCTAATGGTTGTGCTCTCAACCAAAACACTCCTAACCCTCTTAATAACAATCCCAACTTCTTAGAAATGCTAACTAAGATACTTCTTAGTATTATCTCAACATGTAACGATATCCCCTTACCGTCCAACGTTGCTCAAGACTTATGTCAGTTATTCTCCATCCTTCACAATGGCCCCAATCAGCTTCCTTCAATGGAACTGCAAGAGCGTCCGGCCTAAAAAACATGAACTCCTCTCTCTCATAAACATCCATAAACCTGTCATTATTGCCATCTCTGAAACATGGTTGATCCCTGGATCCCGATTCCGGGTCCCAGGCTTCTCCTGTTTGAGGGATGACAGAAGTGATGGTTATGCTGGGAGTGCCATTTTGGTTCGGCACTCCCTTCCTTTCTCCCAAATTCCTTTATCCCTTCCCAGCCAGCATATTAATGCTGTTGCTGTTAGAGCCCTCAACATCTCGTTTCTTTCGCTGTATATTTCTCATCCTAATCCAGCTTTAATTCCTGATATATCTTCCATCATTTCCTCTCTCCCTAGTCCTATCCTAGTCATGGGGGATTTTAACGCCTATCACACCTCCTGGGGTTCACATTTCTGTGACCCATTTGCTCTCTTGTTGACGGACATATTTGATGATGCAAACCTCTGCAACATCAATAATGGCTCACCAACACGTAGAGTATATCCTAACCAAAACCCTAAATCCGCTGTAGACTTATCCTTAACCTCACCAGTCCTTGCTTCTCAAATATCCTGGAATGTCCTCTCATCCTCTTTTGGCAGTGACCACTTTCCTATCCTCCTTTCTTTAAATCACCGATCCATTGCCCATATCAATCCAAATCCCTTATTCAAATTTAAATTAAAAAATGTTAACTGGTCTGCATATGCTGAGTCTGTTGATTCCATGATCGACACCCTCTTTGTTTCACAAGACTATGGAAATGTAATTCTTTGCTATGATCTTTTCCTTAACGGTATTTTAACTGCAGCTAATCTCCACTTCCCTAAAAAACACACCTCAAAAAATCATTTGCTTTCCACCCCCTGGTGGGATGAGGAATGCAAACGATTATTTGAACAGAGACTAGAGGCTGAGGCATCATACTCATTGTGTATGTCTTTGGATAACTTTTGTAAGTATCAGAAAATCGACGCCAAATTTAAACAATTAATTTCTAAAAAGAAAAAAGTTAGTTGGATTCATTTCTGTGAATCCCTGAGTCCTCGTTCCTCTTCCTCTGTAGTCTGGTCCCAACTTAAAAAATTCCGCCGATGCCTTAATTCTGTTGACCCTTCCTCAAATACTCCTTCTGAGTGGCTTAACAATTTTGCTGATAAGCTTGCCCCCCCCATTTGCCCTTATGAGGACAGTTTTCTTAGTTCTACGCCAGCATCCACATCCATTTTGGATGAAATGGATGCCCCCTTTTCTTTTTCCGAACTTCAATGTGCTTTAAATGGTTTGTCTGATTCTACTCCTGGGGAAGACGGCGTTCCTTACTCTTTTATTTCTAAATTAAATGATAAAGCGAAAAAATGTTTTTTAAATATAATTAACTCGGTTTTTATCAAAGGAATTGTCCCGCAATCTTGGAAGACACAAATTGTTATCCCGCTCCTTAAACCGGGTAAGAACCCTTTAGATTGCAACTCTTATAGACCGATAGCTTTATCATCAACTTTGGCAAAAATCACTGAACATCTGTTGAAGAACCGCCTGGAATGGTTAATGGAAAGCAGAAATATACTTGCTCCCTCTCAATTTGGCTTTCGGAAGGGGTTGAGCACCATTGATAGTCTAAGCATACTCACAACAGACATTCGAATTGCCTTTGCTAAAGGAGAGTACCTTGTGGGAATCTTTCTAGATATATCTTCTGCATATGATAATGTACTTCTTCCGTTGCTCAGGTAGAAAATGCAACAGCTGAGTATTCCACCGAGGATAGTACATCTCATTTGTAATCTGTTAACTTGCAGATCAATAACGGTTAGACACCAACATCTCTCACTTCCCTCCAGACTTGTCTGGAAAGGTCTTCCTCAAGGCTCAGTACTTAGTCCTCTGCTTTACAGCATATACACCCATGATCTCGATTTGTCTGTTAACAATTTTTGTAACATACTCCAGTATGCTGATGACACTGTTTTGTATTATAGATCTAGTTCCATAGAAAATTTAACATTTCGATTAAACTCTGCTTTGCATTACCTATCCCAATGGCTCTCTGACCATGGCTTATCGCTGTCGATAGCTAAAAGTCAAGCAGTGGTATTTACTAAAAAAAGACGTATACCTACTTTTAATTTGTTTTATGAGGGTCAACGCATTAACTTTGTAGACAAAACAAAATTTCTTGGTATTATTCTCGATCACCGACTGAACGGAATTTCACACTCTGACCATTTAGCCAAGAAATGTGAAAAATCAATTAATGCCCTGAGAGCAGTATCTGGAGTTTGGTGGGGAGCTCACCCTTATACATTGAAGCTGATCTATAACGCAATAGTTCGTAGTCATTTGGACTATGGACTGTTTGTTCTAGATCCCTTCAATAAATCAGCTTCAGAAAAATTAAACAAAATTCAGTTTAAATGTTTGCGTATAATCTTGGGTGCGATGAAATCCACCCCTACTAATGCTCTGCAGGTTGAGTGTGTTGACCCTCCTCTACATATAAGGAGGCAATACTTATGTGACCGCTTTATCATCAAACTGTTACAGCTATCTTCTCATCCTCTATTGGCTCGATTAAACAAATTATCCCACCTTTACAACTCAAACAGTCCGAAATCCTCATTCCTATTAAACAGTTTCCTTAAGTATACCAACCTCCCTCAACCCCTTACCACTTTTCCTTCTAATCCTCTTTTTTCCACCTCCTTTAAAGCTCTTATTTATAATACCCCTGTTATAACAAATCTTGGTCTTATAAAAGGTTCCCCTGATACTAGTGTCCAATTTCAAAAAATGTTTCATCAAAATTGGCCAAATCACCTCCCTATATATACTGATGCCTCTAAGCTCTCACCGACCGGCTGCGTTGGTGCAGCTTGTTGGATACCTAAATATAAAATAGCCCTTTTATTTAAATGCCCCCCTGAAACCTCTATATTTTCCGGTGAGGCTATTGCTTTACTGGAAGCTATTATGTATGCCCAGTCACACAACATACAACAAACACTTATTTTATGTGACTCATTAAGCTGTCTGTTGGCCATTAAAGAAAATCCTTTTCGTAGCAAATTAAGACTTTCTATCGTTTTTAAGATCAGAGAGGCCCTGTTGTCCTGTCACCAACAAGGCCTTCAAGTTTTGCTGGTCTGGATTCCAAGTCATTCCGGTATTATTGGAAATGAGATGGCTGACTCATATGCTAAGATTGCTATCCAATCTGGTTCGTCTGAGCATTTTGTCAATTCCTCTCGAGACTTGCTCACTCTTGCGAAAGCTCATATGGTTAAATCCTGGAATGCTTTTTGGATTTCATCAAAATCGGTTAAGGGTAAGTATTATTCGGCGTTACAACCTGAAATTCCGAGGCGACCTTGGTTTTCATTTCACAGGCACGCTGACCGTTGGGTCACTTCCACTATCTGTCGGTTACGCCTCGGCCATTCATGCAACCTACCACCTAGCAAAGATAAGAGTTCGAGATCACTCGCTGTGTGAATGTGGCCTAGACGAAGGTTCCGCTACCCATATCCTGTTCCTTTGTCCTAAACTTCTTCATCCCATTTACGACATTCTCCCTCCTAAAGTTCCTCGTCCTATAAATGTTGAATGTTTGTTGACGTTTGTGTTTAGTCCATTTTGTTCTTTTTTGTGTAAATATATTAAATGTAATAAAATTAAGTTGTGAATAGTCCTATTGAGTGTTATATCTTATTATATATAGTTTAGTTTCTATTACTAACCTTTAATGTTTGTGTTGTTCTAGGTTACGGATTAACAAGGAAATTACTACTACTATATTTGGCTTTTGAAATTTAATTGAGTTTGTTACCTCAACCATACCGATCAATCTCATTCGTGTCTTCTCCATCCTACGTGACATTGGCGAAATAATCTGTGCCCTATGGCACAACTAAAAGCCATTAAACTAAGAATTGAATTGAATTGAACAAAGTGTGTAGTCATAACAAATCAGTGAAAATAATCGAAATTGGTGGTTTAAAAATGGAAAGTTTAATAGATTCGGGTAGTGATGTCAATTTAATTACGATGGAATTGTTTTTCCAACTAAATGTTATCTCTTATGTCAAAGAAAATATAGAATTTTCCGGACTCGGTGCGGCTAAAGTTTATTCTTTAGGAAAGGTAGAATGTAATGTGAATTTGGATGAACACTGTTATAAATGTATTTTCTATATTGTTCCTAAAGGTGTGATGCCCTATAAAGTTATTTTAGGTCAGCCGTTTTTACGAAATGTAACTATGGTTTTCGATAAGGGGTCGATAAATGTTTTGTCTCAGGGGGGCTATAACCCTTTACACTGTTTGGTTACAGAGGTGGAAGATTCAATCGCTTATGTACCAGACCAGCAACTAAGGAGTGAGGTACAGGATCTGGTAAGAAATTACCGCCCTATGCAAACAAAAGAGGCACCCATTGAAATGCACATTGTGATGAAGGATGACATTCCAGTTGCACAGAGACCAAGACGTTTGTCCATTAAAGAACAGCAGGAAGTGGATAAACAAGTAAGTGAATGGTTACATAAAGGTATTATTAAACACAGTTATTCTGAGTATGCGAGTCCGTTGGTTCTTGTCAAAAAGAAAAATGGTTCTATACGAGTGTGTGTGGACTACAGAAAAATAAATGAAAAAATAGTAAAAGATGAATTTCCTCTACCCATAATAGAAGATCATATCGACAGGTTACTTGGAGCAAAAATCTTTAGTAAACTTGATTTAAAAGATGCATTCTTTCATTTAAAAATAAATGAGCAATGTACTAAGTACACATCGTTTGTAACCCAAAATGAACAGTATGAGTTTACTAGAGCACCTTTTGGTTTATCCATATGCCCAAACTATTTTACCCGCTATGTAAACTTTATTTTCAGAGATTTGATTGTGGAAGATGGCATGCTAATTTTTATTGATGATGTGATAATACCATCACTAACTTATGAGGAAGGTGTAGTTAAACTAAAGAGAGTCCTACATAGAGCGGCAGAGTATGGTTTGCAAATCAACTGGGACAAAAGTGAGTTACTTACTATGAGAGTAGAGTACCTAGGACACATTGTCGAGAACAGCACGGTCAAACCATCAACTCAAAAAACAGACGCAGTCATGAAATTCCCTCAGCCCCGTACACAAAAGGAATTACAAAGTTTCATTGGACTTACCTCATATTTTAGGAAATTTATCCAGGATTATTCCATGATAGCCAAACCACTTACCGATTTATTAAAAAAAGGATAAATATTTTAATTTTGGAGAAAAGGAGAAGATTGCTTTTCAGATGTTAAAACACACACTATCAGATTACCCTGTATTAAGAATTTTTGATCCAGCCTTGGAAACTCAATTGCATACGGATGCCTCTCAGGTGGCTTATTCCGCCATCCTCATGCAGAAAGACCCAAATGATTGTAAATTTCATCCTGTATACTACATGAGTAAAAAGACAACAGAAGTACAAATGAAATATACGAGCTATGAGTTGAAAGCACTAGCCGTTATAGAAGCAGTAAAAAAATTCCGCAAATATCTAATTGGTATTCAATTTACAATAGTGACAGATTGTTTAGCATTTGAGATGACACTTAAGAAAAAAGACTTGGTAACTAGGGTTGCAAGATGGGTTCTTCTTCTACAAGAATATGACTATAAGGTGGAACATAGAAAAGGCTCAAGGATGCGACATGTGGATGCTCTGAGTAGAAACCCTTACATTGGAGTAATGATAAATAGCATTCATAGTCAAATGCCAAGATGGCCCAGTGGTTAGAACGCGTGCATCTTAACTGATGATTTCGGGTTCAAACCCAGGCAGGCACCACTGAATTTTCATGTGCTTAATTTGTGTTTATAATTCATCTCGTGCTCGGCGGTGAAGGAAAACATCGTGAGGAAACCTGCATGTGTCTAATTTCAACGAAATTCTGCCACATGTGTATTCCGCCAACCCGCATTGGAGCAGCGTGGTGGAATATGCTCCAAACCTTCTCCTCAAAGGGAGAGGAGGCCTTTATCCCAGCAGTGGGACATTTACGGGCTGCTAATGCTAATGCTGAAATTCATAGTCAGTTGAGAGAAGCTCAAGATAACGATGAAGGTTTAAAAGCTATAAAAGACATATTGAAAGAAAGACCGTACAAGGATTACTGGTTGGAAAATAATATTCTTTATAAAGGAGATCAACGGTTATTAGTAGTACCAATAACTATGGAAAAAGAAATCATTGGAAGGTACATAGCAATGGACATTTTTCAAACAGAAAAATGAAAGAATTAATTAATAAAGATTATTTTATTTCAGATGTTGACACGCTGCTCCAATGCGGGTTGGCGGAATACACATGTGGCAGAATTTCGTAGAAATTAGACACATGCAGGTTTCCTCACGATGTTTTCCTTCACCGCCGAGCACGAGATGAATTATAAACACAAATTAAGCACATGAAAATTCAGATGTGCCTGCCTGTGTATGAACCCGAAATCATCGGTTCTAACCACGTGGCCATGTCGGCTCAACCAAAGCTAACGCAAGCGAAAACACAAAATAAACATTGTAAAATAAGATAATATACACATGACAAATATGTCAAATACAATGAAAATGACCAAATATATTTTTCTCAGCTTTTTTTTGCGCGTGTAAGTGAGATGGAAATATAAATTGTGGTGTACGTGTAGTCCAGGGGCATGCAACTTTTGTACATTAATTAGAAAAAAAAGGAAATGTATAGAAATTAGCGCCATCTTTTGGTCAATGCCCCTAAACTTACTTAAACTATAAAACTGTTGTTGTTTATGCGCTCGCTAGATGGCATTAGCATAGTATTTATTTTATTTATTTTATTGTATTCTTTATTGTACACCAAAGAATAAATAAATTATACAGTAATTGCAAAACTAGATCTATATGTACAATTGGCGGCCTTATCGCTAAGCAGCGATCTCTGCCAGGCAACCATGTTACGTAGGACATAGTAAACAGTAATTAAACGTTTCAGGTGTACATATATGAGAGAAAACATACTTATACGCAATTATATATATACATAGTAAACATATATATACTACATTCAATATATAATAATATATATATATATAATTTATACTACAGTTTAAATATGACTATAAGTAATATGAAATAATAAATTTAAAATATAAGCCAAATGTATCGCAGAGTAGGAGTTTAGAATAAATAGAAAAATAAAAATAATAAATATTAAGGAAACAGGTAGACAAAATTTACGGGGGGAAAAGGTTTGCTTTTAATAGCCGTTTGAAAGTTGCTAGGGATTGAGCACGCCTTATGGTAAGTGGTAAGGAATTCCAGAGCCGTACAGCTTCCACAGAAAAGGATTTAGAATAGAAGGATGTATTGTGGGAGGGGATTTTTAAAATCAAGTTATCGTCAGAGCGAAGCGAGCGACAATGAGTATCACTCAGGAATTCAAAGCGCTCTTTAAGGTATGAGGGAGAGGTAGGATTAAATAGGATATTGTATAATAGGGAAAGAATGTGAGTATTCCTGCGAAGGCGGATTGAGGACCACTTGAGTTTTTCGCGAAATTCTGAAACATGGTCATATTTACGAAGTCCGAATATGAACCGTATACTAAGATTCTGGATGCGTTCAAGTTTATTAAGCAATTCCTCACTTAAATTGAGATAACAGGTATCAGCATAATCGAGAATCGGTAGCAGGAGAGATTGTGCAAGCACAATTTTAGTTGGTATCGGTAGAAAATTTCGCAATCTGCGAAGAGATCCGATAGATGCAAACACTTTCCTGCTCACCTCGCTTACTTGGGGGGTCCAGGTCAGAAATCTATCAAAAACAACACCTAGATTTTTTACAGTTTCACTGTATGGAACAAATGTTCCATCAACAATTATATTAGGAAAATTGGGCCAATCAATGCGGGTAACTAGTTTTTGACTGCCGATTATAATTGCCTGTGTTTTTAACGGATTAACTTTAAGTCCATGTGATTTACTCCAAAGTACAATCGATTTAAGGTCTTTATTTAATGTTTGTATTGTTTTAGGCAAATCAATTAATTTTGAATGTTTATATAATTGGAGATCGTCGGCATACAGATGATAGAGAGAAGATAATTGAGAAGTAATGCAATTAATGAAAATAGAAAAAAGGAGAGGAGACAACACGCCACCTTGCGGCACACCGGCCTTGATCGTGCACCAATTGGAAAAGGAATCATCAACACGAATTCGTTGCCGGCGACCGCAAAGATAATTTTGAAACCAGTCAATCACTTCAGGAGATATGTTAAGAGAGCATAATGTAGCTAGTAAGAGCTCATGGTCAACATTGTTAAAGGCATTGCTAAAATCTAGTAAGATCAACGCTGTTAGACATTGATTATCCATAGCAAGGCGTATGTCCTCGGTAATTTTGACTAAAGCAGTAGTCGTACTATGACCTTTTCGGAAACCAGATTGAAAAGGGTTAAGGAGGTTTTGTCTAGATAGGAAAAGGTTTAATTGTCGATGCACAATACGTTCAAATACTTTAGATAGGAAAGGAAGTATGGAAATAGGACGGTAATCGGAAAAGTGGGAGGGATTTGATTTTTTAGGTAAGGGAATAACTTGGGCATCTTTCCAGGAAGAGGGAAAAGATCCAGTAGAAATGGAGTAATTGAATATACTTTTAATAATAGGAACTAGGATGTCCATGATGGGGATGATCATCTTACGACTAATGGAGTCAGTACCGATAGCATCAGAGTTCACCTCTACAATACCTCTCTCAACATCACTATCAGTGATATGACAAAAAATGAAAGCTGGATCATTAGAAGTGGGTAAAGCTAGAATTTGATTTTTAGTATTTAATTTCGTGGCATCATCGATAGAGCAAGAAGACGAGAAGTGCTGATTAAGCTGATTCAAGTCAATGTTACTAGGATGGTTATTATGACGTGCTTTCCCAACTCCAATAGATTTAAGAAATTTCCAAACTCGGCCAGTATCTTCTTCGTCGAGTATTGATTTATGAATGTGGCGTCGTTGTTTATCTCTACACAACCTGTTGCAACGGTTCCGAATATTTTTATACCTGATTCTATTTTCGTCAGAACTATCAGCCTTGTATTTTGATTTAGCAATGTTTTTTTTATGCTGCAATGTTTTAATATCCTGCGTAAGCCAGGGAGCAGGAAGATGCCTAAGCCGAACAGGTCGAATAGGGGCATGTTTGTAGTAAGCTTTTTTTTTTTTTTTATGGTATAGGGGGCAAACGAGCAGGAGGCTCACCTGATGGAAAGTGACTACCACCGCCCATAGACATCTGCAACACCAGGGGGGTTCCAGGTGCGTTGCCGGCCTTTAAGAAATAAGTACGCTCTTTTCTTGAAGGTTTCCAAGTCGTATCGGTTCGGAAAAACCGCCGGCGAAAGCTGGTTCCACAGAGTGGTTGTGCGAGGCAGAAAATGCCTTAAAAATCGCGCTGTTGTGGATTTACGGACATCTAAGTGGTGCGGGTGAAATCTAGAATTTTGTCGAGATGTCCGAAGGTAGAATTCAGCTGCCGGGATTAATCCAAACAATTCCTCGGAACACTCCCCGTGGAAAATTCGGTAGAAGATGCAGAGTGATCCAACATCTCTACGCAATGCCAAAGGATCGAGCAGATCAGAAAGGGCTTGATCGTCGATAATTCGAGCTGCTCTACGTTGGATACGGTCAAATGGAAGGAGCTGGTACTGGGGAGCACCCGCCCAGAGGTGAGAGCAGTACTCCATGTGAGGCCGAATTTGCGCCTTGTATAGTCTTAGGCGATGGGCCGACGTGAAATACTGTCTTGCCTTGCTGAGCACACCAAGCTTTTTTGATGCCAATTTGGCTTTGCCTTCCAGTTGACCGCGGAACTGAACGAGGCTCGAAACATCAACGCCAATCAAGTATTCCGATACTAGCTGTGGCGGCTAACGGAATGTTCTCGAATCGTGGAGATACGACGAATGGTGTTTTTTTAGCGGTTAACGCGCAAACTTGCGTCTTTTTGGGGTTGAAGTGGACTAGGTTTAGGGCCCCAGTTCGAGACTTATTTATTTATTTAAAAAACTTTATTGACCAACAACAAAAGTTGGAACAAAAGGCGGACTTAATGCCTGAAGGCATTCTCTACCAGTCAACCTTTAGGCCAAACAGAAAGTCATGAAGGCGGTAACAATAAATTTTACAATAAATACGATAATAATAATAATAATAATGAAACAGAAACATAGATAAAATATTATATATATGCATGAGAATACACATTTATAATTAACAGAGACATAATAGAAATTTTAAAAACACAGCGTAGTGAGAGAAAGAAGGAGAAACTTAAGGGAGGTTTTTAATAAGATGATCCTGTAAACGACGCTTGAACAATGCCTTAGTAGAAGCCTTTCTAATTTCTACCGGAAGTTTATTCCATAATCTGACAGCTTGGACAGAGAAAGCGTTAGTTAGGAAACCAGAGAAGTGACTGGGAAAAGAGAGAAGGAGAGAATCAATAGAGCGTAGCTGTCGATCGTGATTGTCAGAAAGAAATTTGAATTTATCCTTTAAGTAATCAGGGGAAAGCGGGTCAAAAAGAATAGAAAAAAGAGAACACAGTAGCCGTAAATCTCTGCGTTGGCGGATAGGGAGCCATTTGAGTTCGGCTCGACAGTGGGAAATGTGGTCGAATTTTCGAAGGCAGAAGATGAAACGCAGGGAATTATTTATGAGGCGATCGAGTTTGTTTAAAAAAAAATCATTGAGATCGACATAGCACACAGCAGCGTAATCGATGATCGGATATATAAGGGCTTGCACTAGCAAAATTTTGGTTTTAATAGGGAGAAAATTTCTTAATCTATTGAGACACCTTAAGGTGGCGGTAACCGAGCGACTAACTTCATTAATATGCACCTTCCAGCTCAAAGTTGAATCAATGTGCAGTCCGAGATCTTTAACATTTTGAGAGTAAGGTATGATATTGTTATTAAACACGATATTTGGCAAAGAAGAAATATCGCACTTGGAAATGATACGCGAACTACCAACAATGATCGCCTGACACTTAGCTGGATTTACCATGATACCATATTTATTAGACCAGTTATATATGTAAGTAAGGTTTTGATTAATTTTATTTACAGCTGAATCGATATCCTCCAACTTAGTATGAATATAGAGTTGCAGATCATCGGCGTAGAAATGGTAAGAACAGTCGATGTTATAAGTAAGAAAATTTATAAAAATAGAAAAAATAATAGGAGAAAGGATGCCACCCTGCGGCACACCAGCAGATAGGTCAAGCCACCCGGAAAGAGATTGATCCAGCCTGACCGCTTGCTGGCGGCCGCGAAGATATGAGGAGAACCAGTCCAGAGCTGATGAAGAAAAATTTAAATGCTTAAAAATGGCAAGAACAATATCATGATCTACAAAGTTAAACGCGTTGGAAAAATCAATAAGGACCAGTATGGTGATCAATCTATTCTCCATACCAATCCGAATATCCTCAGTTACTTTGAGAAGAGCAGTAGCTGTACTATGGCCTGGTCGGAAACCTGACTGATATGAGCTGAGAATATTATTGTTATAAACAAAGGAAGAGACTTGTTGGTAAATACTTAATTCTAAGACTTTTGACAAGAAAGGAAGAATGGAAATGGGTCTGTAGTGATTTAACTGGGAGGGGTTGGAAACTTTAGGAGGAGGAGGAGGAATAACATAAGCTCTACGCCATAGTACAGGGAACTCTCCTGATGAAATAGAAAAATTTACAATGTGAGTTATAGCTTGCAGTAAATAGTCTAGAATAGATGTTATCATATATCGATTAATGCCATCAACACCAGTAGCATTCGATGTGATTGACAGTATAATTTTACGAATTTCTTCATCAGACACTGGAGAAAGAACGAAGTCGTTAAAAGAAGGAGAGGCCATGGATTCAATTTCTGAAATAGTACGTAATTTAATATTAGGACATAATAGAGTAGAAGAAGAAAAATGTGAGTTTAAACTATCAGGAGACAATGAAGGCACAGAAAATTTATTGTTACGCTTATTTATGCCTAATGTTTGTAGAAACTTCCATATTGAGGCCAGAGACGAGTTACTTACGTTAATATGACAATAGTGGCGTTTGGCTGTTCTTACCATTAAGTTACACCGGTTACGAGCAGCCTAATATAATTCCCAATTTTCTTTGCACCTGTCATGTTTATATTTGCGGAAAGCACGATCACGATGAGACATAGCCATACGCACCCCTTTAGTAATCCAAGGAGCGGGCGGTCTTCTTATCTTGACAGGACACATTGGTGCATGTTTATCAAAAAGTGATGAAATGGATGTATTGAAGTGAGAAACTTTATCATTCATTGTTGATGAATTATACACCAAAGACATGTCAAGCGATTCTGCATCATTTTTTAAGTTTTCTAAGTTAATTTTAGCAAGATTGCGCATCCACACTGTAGGAGGTTTAATTTTAGGAGGCTTAAGCTTGTAGGACACATATAAAAGATCGTGACGAGAGAATCCGTGAGCTGAGAATTGACCATATTTAATGACATAATTTGTTGAGGAGACCATAATAACATCCAACCAAGTATCAGGCGAGTCAAAGTTATGATGTGTAGAAGGGAGAATGTTGAAATTAATAGAATTTAAGAGGCTAGAAAGTTTTAAAGAACGTGGAGTCATTTTTAACATATCTGTATTCAGATCGCCCATGATTACATGATGTGTGTAATCCGATGAAAGGGACTCAAGGACAGGTTCAAGTGAAGAGAAATAGTCAACAGCAGGAGGGCAATAAATAACTCCAAGAACCACTTTCACACCCCTGAGACGGATTCCAATGAATAAAAATTCAGCAGAGAACGAGAATGAAGAAGGAGATGAAAAAAGAATATTATAGGGATACTCAGAGCGTAGGTAAATAGCCACACCTCCGCCACCTTTGCCTATACGGTCGTTCCGAATTAGCACAAAACCAGGAAGACTGTATAAGCAAGAACTAAGAGAAGGTTTTAACCAACTTTCGGATATTAAAATGGCGTCTACAGGGGCATTGGAAAAGGCTTCAAGAAATCAGAAAAATGAGAAGGTAAGCTTTGAGCGTTAATATGACATACATTAAAAAAGTGAGGAGAATTGAGAAAAGAACTACTAAGCAAGGACCCAAGCGTTTCAGGAACATGGAAAGAATCATCGTCTACGTCAGAGGAACAACTACTACTACATGCTGATAAAAATATATCATCTGTAGTGGACATAATTTTACAATTTTAATTGTACGTTTCGATAAATTGAATACAATATATAAAATATATATTTATGTTATGAATAAAATAAGCTGAATGATTTAATAAAAATAAGATAAATATGTATATACTCTTTCAATAAATAATAATAAATATTAATACTATATCTATTAATCATAATTTCTGCACGTCCCGCCGGTTGACGGTTACATTAACACAATAACAAAATAATAAACACTAAATAAAAACAGGGAAAAAACAAACAATGTGGATAAGAAAATACAAAAATTTAAAAGGCCAAGGCAATAGGAACAAAGACATAGTAACATTAATTAATAACAACAAGTTCAAGGGTATTCTTATATTGTTATCAAAAACATCGTGTGAAAAAGCAAAAATATTTAATGTTTATGCTGTTAGGCTGTACGGTATAATACCTTTGCTTTTCCGACATGACCAAAGTCAACAAGTAGTTGTGTCAAATGTCAACGTCAACTCAATTATTGAAAAACCGGAGTTCTTATTTGTAGACTACAAATTGAAAATTTGTCACCAAATAATAATTGAATTGAATTGAATTACAACATATTATCACGGAAAGCAACAAAAGTACAAAGAAATAACGTGATACGCTCAAAAATGACAAAAGAATACCCTTATTTATAAGATATGCAATGGCTCGAGAATGTTATAACAAGAAGACAAAAATATAATGCTATAAGAATAAGAAGGCAATAAGATTGAAGTTAACAATTATAAAAAAAATAAATAAAAATAAAATAATAAACACTATTTCTTAGCTCTCACTGCACGTTTGAGCTTGGAACTGAGACCGGTTGATGATTTATCCTGGGTACCTGATGAAGATCCCTCACCAGCAACATCGATTTTTCCAGTCAGCTTAGAAAGACTTTCTTTTGAGTCAATACGATGTCTGGAACCATCAGGCATCTTGACAAATATATTGCCATCTAAACTCCAGCAATTTCTCATACCAAGTTTATTACGAGCAAGTAGAAATAGAGATTGGCGTTGGTGCGTTAAGAACTCTGATAGCACAAAAGAGGAGCCCTTAAGACTTGCCTTTTTCTTCCAGATGGCACTTTTTAAGTTGAGGTCAACAAACCTTACAAGCACGGGACGATGCTTACCCTCAGAGTGTTTGCCGAGGCGATGACAGGCAATAATTTTATCCTTAGTTGCAACAGGAACACCAAGCTTGTTTGTACAGATCCCAGAAATAGTGTTTGTGAGATCCTCATTCGCTTCTTCAGGCACACCATTAAAAAGCAAATACTTCCTGCGATGTCTCATCTCTACATTATCAACAACTCGGCTGATTTCCATTATCTGCTGTCTGAGAAGGCTTAGAATTGACCAGACATGATCTTTAAAGCAATTAAATTTTTTTTTGCGGGTAGGCGTGAAATAAGTAAATGCGTTAACTTTTGCTCTGATTTTAATATTCTTTAAAAATTACAATTTCCGTGTATATTTACATAAAAATGATCCTGTGAACTATATTTACCTGCCAGCTACTTAACCTATATTTGTGTAGAACTGTAAAAACATCAACACATCATCACTTTTTTGGCACTATGGAGTCAATAAAACATACACTGGACGAGCTCACTCAAATTTTTAATGCCAGAATGAATGACTTCCAGCGTGAATTGAAAGGGAGTATCCCTGCTGCGAGCCCCACTTCAAATATAAACTCACAATTCCACTCCTTTCGTACATTTGTGCTCACTGCTCTAGAAAATCTACACCTTCAAGTGGAATTCCTGTCTAAGCAGCAAGATGATTTGGAGATGCGCACCCGGAAAAAGATTCTTCTACTGCATGGAGTCCCGGAGGAACATAAAGAAGACTCGGCTGCTCGTGTTGCTCAATTGTTAAATAAACATCTCGCTCTTACACAACTTACATCTAGTGACTTAACTCTCTGCCATAGGCTGGGTAATCCGAAAACGGGCAAGTCACGAGCAATTCTCATTAAGTTTAAGGAGTTCTCCCTCAGAAACCAGGTGTGGACATCAAAATCTAATTTGAAGGGCACTGGTGTAACTATATCCGAGTTCCTAACGAAAAGACGACATAAGATCTTCGTAGCAGCTCGCCAACGCTTCGGAGTCGCAAAATGCTGGACTCGTGATGGTGTCATTTTTGTCCTGAGCGCGGATGGAACAAGACATCGTTTGTCAAGCATGCCAGATCTAGATGCAGTCCCCAGCTCCAATGCCAGCACTTCCGAGGCTTCAGTCATGTCTCCGAATGAAGATGTCTCTAAACCTTCCAAGCCAACCATAACGAGAACCAAAAGGACTGTGAAGAAATAGCCTGACTCCTTTATATTCCGCCAGGTCGTCTTAATTATTTTACATATTCATATTACTTTTCTGCGCGTTGTTTTGCTGTAGGTATTGTTCTTTTTTATCGAATTCTCCATTCATTTTAACGTAATTAACTTTAGTTTCTTTATTATTTTTGATATGGTTTTACCTACTTTTTATTTATTCTTTTTTTTTTTTTTTTTTGATTTGGCTTTTATTCGTGCCAAGAGGGCACAGATTATTTCGCCAATGTCACGTGCGATGGAGAAGACACGATGGAGATTGATCGGTGCGGTCGAGATTACAGGCTTAATTTAATTTGAAGGCATAATAGAAGTGGACTCTCTGTTAACCCATAACCTAAAACAACACAATAATAAATAATTAGATAAACATAAATTATTATTAAGATAACATATATGAACAAACACAAAAACATTTACAACTTAATGTTATTACGCTCAATATATTTACATAAAAATTTACAAAATGGACTGAACACAAACATTAACAAACATTGAACATTAATAGGGCGAGGAGCTTTGGGAGGGAGAACGTCATATAAGGGATGGAGGAGTTTGGGGCAAGAAAACAGTATATGGGGTAAGGAACCTTCGTCTAGGCCACATTCACACAAAGAGTGATCTCTGACTCTAATTTTACAGAGATGTGTGGGAGTACATGCATGTCCAAGGCGTAGTCGGCAGATAGTTGTGGTGACCCAACGATTAGCTTGCCTGTGAAGAGAAAACCAAGGTCGCCTTGGAATATCTGGTTGTAGAGATGCGTAAAATCTACCTTTAGATTTTGATGAAACTTTCCAAATAGAGTTCCAGGATTTATCCAGATAAGTTTTCGCTAGAGCACACAAGTCCTGAGATGAATTTTTAAAATGTTCAAGAGAGCCAGTTGTTATAGCAGCTCTAGCGAACGAGTCTGCTGCATCATTATCGGATATGCCAGAGTGGCTTGGTATCCAGACAAGCGATATTTCCAGCCCTTTTTGATGACAGGAAAACAATGCCTCCCTGATCTTAAAGATGATAAAAAATTTTCGCCTACTACGAAACGGATTTTCCTTAATTGCCAACAGACAACTCAAAGAATCTGTCAGAATTACCGTATTTCTGAGGTCATGGGAGTGGGCAAAAAGGATGGCTTCCAAAATCGCAATCGCTTCACCAGAAAAGATGGATGTTTCAGGAGGGGATTTAAATTGAAGGACAATTTTGAATTTAGGGATCCAACAGGCTGAGCCGACGCAGCTATCAGGGGATAGTTTTGAGGCATCAGTAAATATAAGTAAATGATTTGACCAATTTTGATTAAAAAATCTTAGAAATTTAGAATTTGAATCAGGGGCCCCTTTAATAAGACCAAGATCTGTAATAATAGATGGATTATAGACTAGAGCTCTAAATGGAGTGGAAAAAAGAGGATTTGACTGGAACCTTAAGATAGGATGTGGAAGTTTCGTAAATTTTAAAAAACTGTCTAATAGTAAGGATGGGCTTTTGGGGTTCGCCCCAACGCAGAGTCGGGACAATTCGCTTAAACGGGACCAGAGAGGATGAGAGGATAACTGTAATGATTTTACCACAAAACGGTCACATAAAAATTGTCTTCTCAGTTGGAGTGGAGGATCAACACATTCAACTTGCAAAGCGTTAGTGGGAGAAGTTTTCATAGCTCCTATAATTATCCTAAGGCATTTGTATTGAATTTTATTAATCTTATCAGAAACGGCTTTATTTAGTGGTTCTAAGACAAACAGTCCATAGTCTAAATGACTACGAACTATTGCATTGTACAGTAGTTTAAGAGAATAGGGGTGAGCTCCCCACCAGACTCCTGAGACTGCTCTAAGGACGTTAATGCCCTTTTCACATTTTTTAATAATATGCTCAGAGTGATAAATTCCGTTCAGTTTGTTGTCGAGTATTATGCCTAGAAATTTCGCCTTGTTGACAAAGTTGATTCGTTGATCCCCACAAACCAAGTCAAAGACAGGAATTAGTCTTTTCCGAGTAAAAACAACTGCCTGGGTCTTATCTATTGATAAAGATAAGCCATGGTCAGAGAGCCATAGGTCAAGATAATGCAAAGCAGAGTTTAATCGCAAAGTTAAATTTTGAATAGAAGAAGATTTAAGATATAAAACAATGTCATCGGCATATTGAAGAATGTTACAGAAGTTGTTAACAGACAATTCGAGATCATGGGTATAAATGCTGTAAAGCAGAGGGCTGAGGACTGAACCTTGCGGGAGACCTTTCCAGACACATCTGGGGGGGAGAATACAATTTTGATGTTTAACGGTAATTGATCTGCAAAATAGCAGATTACATATGAGATGAGTAATCCTTGGAGGGATACTCAGCTGTTGCAGTTTCTGCCTGAGTACCGGAAGAAGAACATTATCATATGCCGAAGAAATATCTAGAAAAACACCCACAAGGTACTCTCCCTTAGAAAAGGCTATTCGAATGTCTGTCGTGAGAATGCTGAGACTATCAAGAGTGCTCAAACCCTTTCGAAAGCCGAATTGAGAGGGCGAGAGAATATTCCTGCTTTCCATTATCCATTCCAAACGGTTTTTTAGGAGATGTTCAGTAACTTTCACTAATGTAGACGATAAAGCAATGGGTCTATAGGAATTTGGATCCAAAGGGCTTTTTCCTGGTTTGAGTATGGGGATAATAATTTGGGACTTCCAAGATTCCGGGACGATTCCTGTTAAGAAAAAAGCATTAATTATATTCAGATAGACGCATTTAGCTTTATCACTGAGGTTTATTATAAAGGAGTAGGGCACACCATCTTCTCCTGGTGACGAGTCCTTAAGTCCATTTAGAGCTGTGGTTAGCTCAGAGAATGTAAACGGACTATCCATATCATCTGAGACTGAGGTTGGAGTAAAGTTTATAAAACTATCTTGGCATGGTACAAAGGGAGGTGCAAGTTTGGTAGTAAAATCATTAAGCCATTCGGACGGATTATAGGCGTTTAGGTTTTCTGAATTGAGGGAGCGGCGAAATCTCTTAAGATTTCTCCAAACTGTTTGAGGGGGAGACCGAGGACTAAGGGATTCACAGAAATTGATCCAACCCTGCTTTTTCTTTTTAGAAAATAGTTTTTTAATTTTGGCATCTATACGCTGATATTTGATGAAATTTTGTGTAGTCATAGATGCAGTATATGACTCTTCGGCTTCAGATCTCTGTTGGACCAAGGCATTACATTCTTCATCCCACCAAGGAGGGGAGAAACAAATCTTTTTATTAGTATTTTTTTGTGGAAAATGGGTATCAGCGGAGGATTTGATAATATTAAGGAAAAGTTCGTAGTAAGCAACAGCATTTTCACCATTTACAAAATCAGGGAGGGAGTTCAACATGACATCAACAGAGTTAGAATATGCTAACCAGTTAACGTTTTTAAGTCTATATTTTAGGAGAGGGGATGATTTGGTAGGAGCAATGGATCTGTTGTTTAATGAGAGAAGGATAGGGAAATGGTCACTACCAAATGTCGATGGAAGGATGTTCCAACATATTTGCGAGGATAGGGAGGGAGATGCTAGGGATAAATCAACAGCAGAATTAGGATTCTGATTAGGATAAACTCTACGAGTAGGTGAACCATCATTGAGAATGCAAAAATTTACATCATCAGCGATATCCACCAACAAGGGAGCAAATCCATCACAGAAATAGGAACCCCATAATGTATGGTGGGCATTAAAATCCCCCATAACAAGAACAGGGCTTGGGAGAGAAGATAAAATGGAATGTAACTCAGGAGCAAGTGAAGGAGTAGGACGGGGAATGTAAATGGATAAAAAGGAAATGTTGAAGGCTTTTATAGCTACAGCATTGATGTGCTGGCTAAAAGGAGGTAAGGGGATTTGGGAGAAGGGAATGGAGTGCCTGATCAAGATGGCACTACCTGCATACCCATCACTTCTGTCATCCCTCAAACAGGTGAAACCCGGAATCCGAAATCGAGAACCGGGAATCAACCATGTCTCAGAGATGGCAATAATGACAGGTTTATACAAATTAATAAGTGAGAGGAGTTCAGGTTTCTTAGGACGGACGCTTTTGCAGTTCCATTGAAGGAATCTGATTGGGGCCATTGTGGAGGATGTTAAATAATTGATTTAGGTCATTGGCAACGTTGGACGGTAAAGGGATTTCATTGCATGTACTGAGGATATTTAAGAGGATTTTTGTGAGTAGTTCCAATAAGTTAGGATTATTATTAGAAGGGGACGGGTTAGCAACATTTAAGGCACAACCATTAGGAGAGGAGGAGGGGCAATTGCCAACTATGGCCTGATGGGCATGTTTATCATACCCCTTCCCTTGAGGAAGTCTAGGGGAGGGAGAACGGACAATGGTTTGTCTGTATGATTTACTAGGACAGGGGGTGGACTTAGAATGACCAGGGTTAGTTGGGATGTATGTGGGAACGGAGAACAACTCTTTTGCTACCTCCGCATAGGATCTACGGACACTAGGAAAGCGAGAGGCAGCTTCCATGTAAGAAACATTATCCTGAGACATTACAATTTTTATAGAGTGCTGTCGCGAATACTCCGGGAAATCTTTATCTGTGGCAAAGTGTTTGCCAGAGCAGTGTAGGCATGTAGCATTGTCTTTAACAACCTCACACAACTCACCTGTATGAGATTGGGAACATTTAAAACACCTGGGAGTGGATCTACACTGAGTCTTAATGTGGCCATAACGACAACAGTTCAAGCATATTATAGTGGGGAGATTAAAGGTTTCGACAGGGAGGGATGTATGGTAGGAAAAGATTTTACCAGGAAGGGTTTGACCTTTAAAAGTTATAACAACCGATTGAGTTGGAATCCAGGACACAACTCCTTCGTTAAAAGTCTTACGGTTTAGGCGTCTCAATTTGATTATATCCCCACATCCATGAGGGAGCTCAATTGACTCCATGAGATCCTCCATAGACCAGTCCACTGGGATGCCTTTTATTAGACCCATTCTGGTAACATTGTATGTGGGTAAACTAGCCTTATACTTGCAAAGATCTAATATTGGGTTTTTAAGAAAATTATTTGCCGCTTGTGCTGATGAAAATTGTATTTCAATTTTATTGCGACCAACATTTTTAACACCATCATTAACAATTGAGCCAATCTTGTGATTATGCAAGAACTGTCCGAATTTAATGGCTCGTATCGAAATTCCAGCAGCTGGATCAGCAACTTCCCGAGAGACATGAACTATGAAGGGACCTTTATCGTCATCTGTATAACTTTTAGGGCCATCGATGAAGGATGGATTTACATACACTGTTTGAATAGAAGGACTTGCGGTAGTAGGGTGGACTACTGTTTTCTTAGAGGAGGAAACAAGAGAACATGAAGAATTATCCCCGGAACGTTTGCGAGAGGAGGATGATGAGAGGTCAGTTTGTAATTCTGAGCCCCCAGGATCGGGAGGTTCAGGAGGAGGATCGACATCCATTATAAACTAACTACTGTAACTAAACTAATATACTTTATCTATAATAAAAAACTAAAAAATAACACTTACCGTAACCGAATTATGTTAGTAAAACCCAAAAACCATAAAATCGAACTATTTGCACTGAAAATTAATGAAAGAATCACACAAAGTTATTGGAAAAAAACAGATATCTCACTAACACGTGTGTCAACCAAAGCTAACGCAAGCGAAAAACATTATCTTTTTATTTATTCCTTATTATATTTAAATTTCACAATAACAAACTATTATATTATGTAGGGTAATACTGTTTTCGTCTGACATCTGCATACTGATTATTGACAGTGACGGTTTGACATTGTAATAATTATAGTTGCGTTCAGAATTACTTTTTTGTGGAGTGAGAGCCTACAGCAAAAAAAGGGGTCCTAAATTTTTAACTGAATAGATATTGTTTATGTTCCTATATTTATATTAATATGTTAGAGTTATTGTTAATAGATAACATATTTTAATTGTATTATTCTTTAATTAAGCTATCGTTGTTTTTTTTTTTTTTCTGGTCTATGCAAAGTGTATCGCATGTTTAATTTTGTTTAATTTTTGTATAGTACAGCTGGTAGGTAGTCTATGATATTTCTATTTTTGATAACTTAATTTAGTTATTATTTTTATTAAGATTTTTGTTTTTGTCTTAACTTTTTTTTTTTTTTTTTTTTTCATCTTACTTTTTTAATTTATCTATTTTTATATTTATTTTTATAGTTGTAATTATATTTATTATTTATTATGTCGTCTCACAGCAGTATACAAAGTGACCTTTATATGTCTCTGTCGTCGTCTGACGAAATGTCCAGTGAAGAAAGTTTCCACAGTACATCTCCTCCTTCACTTAATGTCGCCCTTAGTTCACATTTCTCAGATTGTCGGAAAAATTTTAATGTTATCCATATCAATGCTCAAAGTGTTCCGGCTCATTATCCTGATATGCTTGCTTCTTTTGACTGCCGTAATATTCATGCTATTCTTATTTCTGAATCGTGGTTGAAACCATGTCTTCCTTCGACATCCTATTCATTACCTGGCTTTCAATTAATTCGCAATGACCGTGTCGGCAGGAGGGGTGGTGGGGTTGCGATCTACTTACGCTCATATATTCCTTATAATGTAATCAGTTCGTCCGCTCAACCTCCTCTACCCGATACGGTTGAACATTTGCTTATTGAAGTCAGTCTTGCATACTCAAAAATTCTTCTTGGTGTATTTTACAACCCCTCCTCTCTTATTAATTATTACCCTAGTTTTGAAAATTTGCTAGAGAATTTTGTGCCTAATTACAGCCACTCAATTTTTATGGGAGATTTTAATACATGTTTACTTAAAGGCGACGCTAATAGTAAAAAGCTATTAGCAATTACCGAATCCTGCAATCTACATGTTTTACCCCTCACAGCTACCCACTTTTCTCCCGGCTGTACCCCCTCGCTCCTTGATCTCATTATGGTCTCATCTCCTGATTTAGTTTCTAAGCATGGTCAGTGTTCTGCCGATGCATTTTCCTACCATGACTTAATTTTTCTCTCTTATAAAATGCGTCCTCCCAAAGCAAAATCAAGAACGCTTCTGCTACGTAATTTTGGAGGAATGGATGTAAATCGTCTACGAGAGGATGCTTGTCAATTGGATTGGTCTGCGGTTATAGCTGCTGATTATGTATGATATGATATTATGCTGATTGATAGCTGCTGATTCAATTGACAAGAAGGTGGAGACCTTCAATAGTCTGCTTGTAGGGTTATACGATGTACATGCACCTATAAGACCTGTTAAAATGAAACATCTCCCTGCACCGTGGTTGACGGAAGATCTAAAGAAACTCATTGAGAAAAAAAATCGAGCTAAACTAAAATATAAAATTAATAATTCTGACCTCAATCGCGATAAATACAAGAAGGCACGAAATCACTGTAATACATCATGTAGAGATGCTCAACGACGCTATACTCACAGATCTGTCGAAAACGGCGACACCGCAAAAACTTGGAAATTTCTTGAAAAACTTGGAGTTGGTAAATCTCGTAATACCCCGATAAATATAGATACTGAACTCTTGAATAAACATTTCTCTTCTTCTTCTACAACTGCAAATTTTGATAAACATTCTACACTGAATTTTCTTTCATCGTTACCAACTTCTAACTTCCCTCCGTTTACCTTCTCCTCTTTCACTGAATGTGATGTTAAAAGGAACATACTGTCCGTGTCTTCGAATGCCGTTGGTTCTGACTGCATAAGCCGTAACATGATCATGCCCATCCTAGATGTTATTATCCATATCTTAGTCCATATCCTTAATTACTCCATCACCTGTAATAAATTCCCGGACACATGGAAAAATGCTCTAATCATCCCAATTCCGAAGAAGTCGAATGCAATTAAAAACTATTGTGATTTCCGACCGATTTCCATCCTACCGTTCCTATCTAAAGTCCTTGAAAAGTTAGTATTCCACCAATTAAACCTCTTCCTTAATCAACATTCACTTCTTAATCCTTTACAATCCGGCTTCCGTGCAGGTCATAGTACGGTCTCTGCTCTCATTAAAGTTACTGACGATATTCGGTTAGCCATGGACAACAAACAACTCACTATTTTAACACTTTTAGATTTTAGCAACGCATTCAACTGCGTTGATCACGATATTTTACTGAGTTTGTTAAGTTCCTTTAACATTTCTCCATCAGTGATTGAGTGGTTTCTGAGTTACCTCAAAGGCCGTCGACAACGTATACGCCTTAATGAGACGTTTTCCTCATGGTGTAATGTCCAGGCAGGGGTACCTCAAGGTGGCGTCTTATCTCCCTTGCTCTTTGCTATTTTCATTAATTCCATTTCTCAGTATATTTCTTCCTCCTACCATATGTATGCAGATGATATTCAAATTTATCGCCACACTACGCTTGAAAATCTTCACATTGCGATTGAGAGCATGAACTACTTTCCGTGCAGTGACGGAGTAAGAATACAATTCACTGCCCCTCTCTCTCCCATGGGTGTCGTAAGAGGCGACTAAGGGACATCTGAGCGACCATCTGCTCATCTGGTGGTAGGATGTCAATCATCCGCCTGGCTTGTTACCACCGTACGCATGGTGAAACACTCGTGAAGTGGCTGCTTGCAGCCGCGTTTCGAGATCAGCCGGCGTACAGCCAGTGCCCGAGCGCGCATTGTCGCGATAAGTGTTGGTCCGGTGGATGTTGCTGTTGAACCAATGCTGGAGGAAAGTATATTGACCCGCCGGTCAGGGAGACCCGTAGAAACGGTTGTTCCGCTGGCCGCCCGTGGCAGAGTACAGGGGCCCAAGCGTTCCTAACCAGCTCGCGAGGCTGCCCCACCAGGCCACGCATAATCCCGGTGTGGACCGTCGTGCCGGTTGGTGACCGGACGGTGGGGTCCCGGCGGCCACTACCGGGAGGGTTCGGGGGCCCTTCCGCCCGGCGGGTCGGTTTATTTTCTCTTCTGGCAACTTATTGGGGAAACACAGCTCCACACTTTGACCGTCCTTATCGTGGCAACGCATCGCTCGCTTCACGTCTCTTCCTCTTTTTTCCCCCTATCCATGACAGTGCATAAAAGAAATGACGGTCGTACAGCGGTGCACACCCCCACCATTCCCACGCTGTTTGAGGTTGAGTTCGTTAACATCCGTGGACTCCACGCTAACCTCAATGCTGTCCACCACCATCTCGAGACAGCACGGCCAGCAATGTTGTTTCTGACGGAGACTCAAATACTCCGTCCTGTCGATACCAGCTACCTTAATTATCCCGGCTACATGCTTGAAGAATCCTTCAAAGCGAAAGCCGGAGTATGCTTGTTCGTCAGGACGGATGTTTGTTGTCACCGTCTGCGCTGCTTGGAGGACCCTTCCTTCTCCCTGTTAGTGGTACGTGTGGACTTGGTTCGTCAGAGTCGGGTCTACGTGTGCCTCTACAGATCCCACAATGGTGACTTGGAGACAAGCCGACTATTTGACCATCTTAGTCGGGTGGCAGATGCTGCGCAAGAGCAGTTTCCTAACGCGGAACTGGTGTTTTTGGGGGACTTTAACGCTCACCATGAATCATGGTTGAAGTCCTCCAAAACTGACCATGCAGGAAGGACTGCCCATTCTTTCGCTCTCACGCATGACTTGACCCAGTTGGTTGATCAGCCCACCAGGATCCCAGACATTGACGGGCAAGCGCCTTCCCTACTGGACCTTCTGCTGACTAGCCACCCGGTGGAATATCAGGTTGAGGTTCGGGCTCCACTTGGTTCTTCGGATCACTGCCTGATATCTACCAAAGTGCCACAGGCCAAGCTGCCGCCACCAACGGTAAGCAAACGTCGCATTTGGCACTATAAGTCGGCAGATTGGGACGGTTTGCGCGATTACTATGCGTCAGTCCCTTGGAAGGAGCGTTGCTTCAGTGAGAATGACCCGACAGCTAGCGCCGCTGCTATTGCTGGTGAGATCCTGTTGGGGATGGAATACTACATTCCTAACTCAGACCTCGCCAGTAAGGGTACGCGTAACCGTTGGTTCACTCGCGAATGTGCCGATGCTGTGTCTTCTAAGCAGGCGGCTTATCGCGCGTGGATCAATGGCTGCGTTAGTGGGGCATCTAACATTGACTCACTGAAAGCAACCTACAATAAAACTTCCAAGTCTTGTAGGAAGGCATACACAAGAGCGGATGCACAGCGCATTGCGCGGTTTGGCCATGACCTTATTTCACAACCTAGAGGCTCCCGTAGCTTCTGGCGTCTGACCAAATCTGTGCAAAGCAATTTCTGTCAACCTTCGCTGCCACCGCTCAGGTATCCGGACGGATCGCTAGCTCACAGTCCGCAGGAGAAAGCTGATCTTCTGGCAAAACTCTTTGCGGATAATTCCGTAATCAATGATTGTAGTGCGCTGCCACCAACAATTCCTTCATGTGGCTACACGATGCCTGACATCAAAATCAGGCAACGTGATGTACGTGCAGAGCTACAATCACTTGATGTGCGGAAAGCTAGCGGTCCCGATGGAATACCAGCCATAGTGCTGATGAAGTGTGCAGCGGAGCTGTCTCCTGTGTTAACGCGCCTGTTCCAGCTGTCTCTTTCTACAGGATGTGTGCCGGATTCTTGGAGAGAAGCTAATGTGCAAGCGGTTCCCAAAAAAGGGGATCGATCTGACCCGGCAAATTATCGGCCAATAGCTATCACCTCAGTTCTTTGTAAGGTGATGGAACGGATCTTAAACAACCAACTGATCCATTACCTAGAAGATCACTGTCTAATTAATGATCGTCAGTACGGGTTTCGACCAAAACGGTCCACAGGTGATCTTCTAGCGTACGTAACACACCTCTGGGGTGAAGCTATCGATAAGCGTGGAGAGTCGTTGGCCGTCAGCCTCGATATCTCCAAGGCTTTCGACAGAGTCTGGCACAGAAGTCTTCTCTCCAAGCTGCCGGCATACGGTCTGCCGGTTCAGCTCTGCACCTGGATTGCTAGCTTCCTACACAAGCGCAGCCTTCGCGTTCTAGTTGATGGTTGCGCTTCAAAATCCCATGTAGTGAATGCTGGAGTCCCCCAGGGGTCTGTGATATCCCCCACGCTCTTTCTTCTGCATATCAATGATATGCTCTCTCTCGGGAACATACATTGCTATGCAGATGACAGTACAGTGCACGGGGGATACCACGGACGCGCAGCGGCTGGACGGGCGGAAACTGAGGAGAGACGGAGGGATCTTGTTGTTGAGCTCGATAGGACGTTAGGACTCATCGCCAAATGGGGCTCTGACAATCTTGTTGAGTTTAACGCCAAGAAAACACAGGTGTGCGCTCTCACAGCGAAAAAGTCACCATTTTCCCCTCCTCCTTCCCTCTGTGGCACCACGCTGGAGATACATAGCAAAGTCGCCATGCTGGGAATCGACGTTCGGTGCGACCTCAATCCAAGGGATCACATCGAGGCTGTTATAAAAACAGCCTCACGTAAACTCGGAGTCCTGAACAAGGTGCGGCGTTTTTTCACGCCTGCTCAACTGCTCCTGCTGTATAAAACACAGGTACGGTCCTGCGTTGAATATTGCTCGCACCTCTGGGATGGCTCCGCTAAGTACCTACTGGAGGCCTTGGATCGGTTGCAGCGACGTGCGGTTCGCATTATTGGCGATGTAAAGGTCACCAACACCCTCGAGCCTTTACAATTGCGTCGAGAGATAGCGGCACTCAGCGCTTTCTATCGAATGTGTCACGGCGAGTGCTCAGAGGAACTATTCTCCCTTATTCCTGCTTCCCCTTTCCTTCACAAGTCCACGCGTGCTGGTTCTCGATGTCACCGCCTAACTGTGACATCAATTCCATCGCGTACAAAGAAATTTGGCAACTCTTTTCTTTGTCGCACTTCCAAAACATGGAATTCTTTACCAGCGCACGTATTCCCCTCCTCTTATGACCTGGGTTCCTTCAAGCGAGGCGTGAAGAGGCATCTTGCGGGCCGGCAAGGCGGGGGCGGCTAGAGCAGATCACCTTTCCCAACTGCACTAGCCGTCGTCGCGTTTGGACTCTGCTACCACTTACCATCAGGTGGAGCAGAGTCATTTGCCCTCCCGGGCAATAAAAAAAAAAAAAAAAAAAAAAAAAAAAAAAAAAAAAAAAAAAAAAAAAAAAAAAAAAAAAAAAAAAAAAAAAAAAACTACGACCTACAGAAAATTCACGAATGGAGTAAACTGTACGGACTTGTTATAAACCCCGGGAAATCACAAGTCATTATTATTGGCAGTCCGGGCATGGTCTCTAAGGCTAATTACACTGATTTACCGTCTATTGAATACAATGGTACTTGTTTACCTTACTGTTCCGTTGTGAAAAATCTAGGGGTGTATTTAGATCAAACATTATCTTGGTCACATCATTTGAAAGAACTGAGCAGAAGAACCTACGCTTCACTGAACTCGCTACGACGGTTTCGATCTCTTCTACCAATTCCTACCAAAATTATGTTAGCAAATTCTCTCCTTCTACCTATTCTTGATTATGCCGATGCAAGCTATACTAATCTGAACGAGGACCAACTCAATAGGCTTGAGCGACTTCAAAATCTCGCCATCCGGTTCATATTCTGCCTTCGCAAATATGACCACATTTCTGTATTTCGTTCAAAGCTCAAGTGGCTCCCTATTCGTTTTCGCCGGAACTTGCATATTTTGTCTTTCTGTACTGTGGGCTATTTAATTCAAGGGCTCCTTCTTATTTAAAGGAGAAATTTAAATTTCTAGGCGATCCTTCTCTTTTGAGATCTTCCCGGAGTTTTACACTTAAAATACCGGCACATAATACAAAATTCTACAGTGACTCTTTTACCGTTCAGGCAATTAAGTTGTGGAATAATTTACCGCTTAATATAAAAAAATCTAAAACATTACTAATTTTCAAAAATTCCCTAAAGAAATTTTATCTTGAATCTGCATAGAGACGATTTATATTAGTTCTTATTTATTAGTTTAGTTATAATTATTTATTAGTCTATAATATTGATATATATATATATGTGTGTAAGAGTGTGTGTGTATGTATATATATATGTATGTGTATATGTATATGTATATATATATAGTGTATATATGTACATTGTATAAGTATTTACATGTAGATATTTGTATGCAAGTGTAGTTATAATACCGCCTTAGCACCACCTACCCAACTTCCATACAACCTCTCTCTTTATTGGGTTGTCTGGAAGAAATGGCTACTTAGCCATAAGGCCGCCCGTTGTACTCTACAATAATATTTAAAATTTTCTTGTAACATATTTTAATCTGTATCTTGTGGTGTACAATAAAGTATAAATAAAATAAATAAAAATAAATTCATCAGCCAGAGCAGCGAGATTGATGTTACTCCCTGGGGTACTTGCCTTGAGCTGCTTCTCAAATTCCGACATCTTCTCCAGCAAGGAAGCTTCTAGTGCCCTTTGTGTTTCCATTACAGCATAATAGTTTGCCATGTTTGATGAAAATTGTACAAACTCAGTGTTTATAAAGATGAAGTTTGTTGTGCCGGCAGGACAGTGCAGGTGAAATGTTTAAATAAGCACTATATAATAATAATAATAATAAATCTTTATTCATTTTCTGTACAAATCAACATTTACAAGGTTGAGAGCCCCCTATTAAGTCCGCAAAGACCTGTATCAGGAGGCCTCGCTCTTCCACCATTACATAACTTCATAAGAGGTTAAATGCTACTACTATACTTTATACATGTGTGAGTGTGTATCTGAGTGTGTGTGTGTACGTGTATGTGTGTGTGATCGTGTGTGTGTGTGTGTACTCGCATATATAATCTATAAATATATATATATATATATCTAAACATATGAATACATACATATTATATTATATTAATGCCTCTGTCTCTTCGTAGTTAAGGTTCAGGATCCAGTCAGTAACGCATTTTTTACAATTAAAGTAATTCATGGGATAAATTAATAGTTTTTTGTTAATTTTATTGTATATTAGAGATGATAAATTACATCTCTGCCGCCTAGCGAAACTTGTTCTCGTATTTGGTGTAGGTACTACATTAAAATGATTTCTCTTGTTCATGTGTTGTGGGTTAAATTTTAGATTTTTATGGGTCCTTAAAATAATATTAAGTATGTATAACTTTCTGACGGTCAAAAGCTTAGATGTTGTATACAAAAATTCAGTCGGAAATCTAGGTGGTTTAAAATACATAATTTTTATCAGGTAGCGCTGCGCTCTTTCAACTTCTAAAAACTTAGTCTTTGACGCACCACCCCAAACAGAAATACAATAGGACAGGACTGATTGCACCAACACAACATATATCCTATTAATTAATTCCGCAGTGGTAACGTGTCTCAACATTTTGAAGAGCCAGGAAAGTTTTCTAATTCTATTAGCCACAAGTTCGAGATGCAGATGCCAGTTTAGATTTTGATCTATCATAGTCCCCAGATATTTAGTTGAAAGCACCCTGTTTATGCTAGCACAATTACAGCTGTTATTAGGTAATAATTTACATTTGTGAATTTTGATGTTAAATTCGTTGTTAGGTTGTACTGTACTGTTGATCGAATAGCAGATGTAGTTAGTTTTAGTAGCGTTTAAGGTCAATAAGTTCGCATCAAGCCATTCAGTAACCTTTGCGAGACCAATCTCAGTAGATTTTTGTACTTCTTCCCAGGTTTTCCCGTCAAATACCAATGCAGTGTCATCAGCGTAGGAAAAAACACGTCCATTGTTTAGTTTCATATTGCAAAGGTCATTGATGTACAAAAGAAACAAGGTGGGACCTAGTACACTTCCCTGAGGCACACCGCAGACCAAGCTGGCATCTTCACTTATGTATCCATCTATTTTAACACTTTGTGACCTGTTTGAAAGGTAATCCTTGAACAATTCCAACGCCTTACCACGTATACCAACACGTTCAAGTTTCTGTAAGAGGATAGGGATAGAAACGGTGTCAAATGCTTTTTTCAAATCTAGGAAAACGGTTAAACAGCGATTACCAGCATCTAGTTGATTGACAATTAATGAAGATAGAGCTGTTACAGCATCCTCAGTTGAAGTACCCTGCCTAAAACCGTATTGTGAGTTGGATAGAATATTATACTTGTTAAGATAATTTGTTAGTTTTAAATTGATTAGTTTTTCTAAGATCTTTGATATTGCAGGTAATACAGAAATTGGTCTATAGTTGTTAACATCGCATCTATCCCCTCCTTTATATACAGGTGTTATAATGGCGTGTTTTAAATGTGATGGAAATACTCCTTTATTAAAACACAGGTCACAAAGGTGACAAAGAATGGGTATAACCTCATTCCTTGCCAGTTTAAGGAATTTTGTTGGAATGCCATCCCATCCCGGAGCACTATCCGATTTCATTGACATAATGACACTGTGAACCTCCTCAGGGAAAGTCTCCAACGCCACAAAAGAATTTGATAGAACGTCATTTTGAGAGCTACACTGCATTTTATTATTTACCGAGATATTACTCGCCAGCTGGACACCCACACTAGCAAAGTAGTCATTAACATAATTAACACTTTCGTCTGCTGTCATCTTACATCTCAAAAGTTCAACATTACTAGTGTTGGTTGTTTTTAAATTTGTGATAGTCTTAAAATTCTTCCAAAAAGATTTAGAGTTATTAGTAGATTTTGCTAAGATTTCTCTGTCATAATTACGCTTTAATTTTTTAATGAGATTATTACAGAAATTGCGATACCGCTTATATGTTATTTTTAGAATTTCATTATCAGGATCAGATTTGAGTTTTTTTTGTAGTTTATTACGGTTCCTTATGCAGCGCAGGATACCAGAAGTTATCCATGGCTTGATTACGCGTTTAGTTTTAGGTATTTGTATTGATCTAGTGTTTTGCAAGAGAGATTCCTTAAGTGTTTTTGTCAGTTCATCTAGGACATAGGCTGGGTCTTGACTAACTAAGATTTGAGTTATATCTTTTTTAGCGAGACTCTCGACTGCGCCATTATAATCAACAATATTTTTAACTTTAGATTTTAAATATGGACTTTTTAATTTATTTATTTGTAACATAATCATTGAATGATCAGTTAAGGTGGTATTTAATACAAATATTTTAGCAGATACATTCGGTTTACTGAGTTTTAGCATGAAATGATCTAAAGAATTATTCTCCCGAGTAGGCAGAGTATGGCCCGGCAGCAAACCATGACCAGCCAACACGTTTAGATAAATTGCTCTATTATTACGTTCGCAAGCGGAGTCAGTACTTCTAGAAATTAAGTTTATGTTAATGTCGCCTGTAAGTATTATATTTTTATTTGTTCTCAATGAATGCAAGTGGTCACTTAACGAGTATATGAAGTTATTAGCACTGGCATTTGACGGCGAGCGATAAATACCCAATACTATCGCATCCTCAAGTTCAATCTGTACACAAGATGCATCAGTAATGCGTATTTCCTGAGTTACACATTTAAGAGATGTTTTAAGATAAGTCACGACCCCGTCGTTCTGATTCAATTGGTATGAAGTTGCAACTGATGTATACGTGTCTATATGAGGAATTGGTTTGCCGGGGTTTAAACGACACTCGGTGAGAATGATTATGTCTATACCGCAATGAAATTGAGAAAGATGCACTTGTAAGTCATCAATATTTTTATAAACACTTCTTATATTTTGGGTAATTATATTTAGATTTCCTTTTACAGTTGAAGTGTACTTTGGCAAATTCTCAATATCACACTGCATGGCACATATAGGTAATATAGTATCTATTTGGTTAAAGCTATCCAGCCGATCATCCATGGGAAAGTCTTAAGTATACTACATTCACATAACACTCAGTATTACAAGCAAACATAGTTTTCCAACAGGGCTGGGTAAAAAATGATCTCCTGCAACCAATTGTAATACAGCACAGAGTACTAAAACAAAGAGGTATAGAACGCCTGGAATATACTTGTATGCCGTAATCATATTTTAAGGTGTGATATGCGGGGTCGAAAGAGTTTTGGCAAATAAAATAGCAAGGGCTAGCAAGTTGTGTGTGTTCGTTACTAACTGGATGTGTATAAGTATTAGTGTTCACATTAAATGAGTAACGAGTGAGTTTTGGAATCAAATAATGATGATACTTGTAAGCATATAGTTGTAAGATAATATAAAAAATTATGAATACTTTAATATATGTTTGTGTGTTTATGTGTACGATTGTGTTAAGAATATAAACAAGTAAAAAAACATTAATAGTAATAAAGTTCAGAAATAAAAACAATAATAAAAATACACCGGAATACTTTGTTTCACTTTTCACTGTTAAACTCAGTCACATTTCATTCATCAGTTTTTGCACTTGATGCTCGTGCTGGATCAATATGACCGGCGCACTCTCGTCCTTCCTCACGTAGACCCTTCCATACGCCGTCCAGCAGAACCGATATGATTTAGCTCTGGTCAGTTCTCGTGACAGGAAGTATAGCCGCGAACCTTTAGCTGTAAGTTGCTCCGTGACATAAATAGGACAGTCCGCATTTTCTTTCAGGCCTAAGTTCTTCGCACATAGTTTCTCTTTTTGTTTCATATTATATGATTTACATTTCTTTTGAAACTCTGTTTTTTGTACACATGATGCAAATTCGACAACTACAGGTGTATTTCTCTTCCCTTCCCTTCTTCCTTGAACTCTGTGTATGTCTTTAATATCTGCTTTCAGAAGATTACAATCTATAGCACTCGATAAGCACATGACTAAATTAAGCAAGTCTTCTGTAGTCTCTTTACGTGTTAGGGGTACGTTTTTAATTTCTATATTCGCCTTTTGATTTTCGCGCTGTATATTCTCAATATTACCCTCCAAAATGGAAATATAATTTCTATCCTTTTTTGCTTGTTCTTCCAATTTTTCCACTTTCTTTTTCAACTCTTCATTCTGCGCTGTAAGGAAACTTATAGCTGTTTCAATATTTGTGTTCGATTGCTTAATATCTATTAGTGTAGGAGTAATTTTTTTCAGTTCATTTTCCTGCTTTAAAAGTGCTGAACTAATAATATTTTTAATTTCATCCTTAAAATTTTTAAATTCCAACTCCCACTCACTGTTTAATCGTCTTTTATTGCGTTGAGAAACATAGGTCGGAGGTGTAGTTACTTCTGCACACTGTGCGGCAATATTTACGTTCGGATCCGACACAGACTTATCCATATTACTGTCCTTAGAATCAATACGTACCAGGAGTAAAAGAAACAGTTATTAGATATTATGAATACCGGGCGCCCTTTGAAAGCCAATCAGCAACAAATGGGAGGAGTGTTTTGACCCAATAGATATTGTGTGGGCGTGGCTTCAGTCATAGACGTCACTGGATACGCCTTCTTATGAGCTTCAATGAATGCGCTTGAGTCGAATTGAGTAATTAATAGGTTAGAAATATGGTTCACAATACCTTATTATCAAGAAGGCAACTAAAATTACCAGGGCACCAGTTTCGTATGAATGCCGTACCTTATCCAGTTATGCACTCCTATTATTTTAACTTTATTTTAATTATAATTTCACTCTAAATTATTCGAGAAATAACTTAAATACAGACACAGTGCACGTCAGCTCCGTACGGAGGTCCGAGGGGAAGAGGACTATATGCATATATTAAGCTGAGATAACACTTGTAAGTATAAAATAGAACTTAAACTTTAATAAACTGATGAATATTGTTGACTTAGATTAAAAATAGATAATAAAATCGAAACTTATAATCTCAGAACAGTGTTGTAGTTTTCTTTGCCTACCGCCCAAAAAGACTTCGTTTAACGAAGACTCGATTTCAGACACAAGTTTGTTCCGGTTTTCTTCGACGTTTTCCCGAGAAATATTAGCACGGCCGGTGTATGAGGTGTCAACGGTACTGTCGTCTGCATAGCAGTGAATGTTCCTGATTTGCAACAAGTCATTGATATGCAGAAGAAACAGAGTGGGTGACAGAACGCAGCCTTGTGGAACACCAGCGTTGACGAATTTTTGGTCGGAGCATGCACCGTCGACAACGACCTTGATGCTCCGATCTGCCAAAAAGCTGGTAATCCAACTGCATAATTTCCCGGGAAGCACATAGGAAGGAAGCTTCGAAAGAAGCGCTTTGTGCCACACGCGATCGAAGGCCTTCGCTATGTCCAGACTGGCTGCTAATGCCTCCCCCTTGCTCTCAACTGCTTCCGCCCATTTATGAGTAAGGTAAACTAGAAGATCACCGGCTGAGCGACCCCGACGGAAACCGTACTGGCGGTCGCTAATCAGCTGGTACTCCTCTAGGTACTGCAGGAGCTGGCAGTTTATAATGGACTCCATTATCTTGGAGAACAAGGAGGTGATGGCTATAGGCCTATAATTGGACGGGTCTGAGCGGTTGCCCTTTTTAGGGATCGGATGCACCAAAGCAGTCTTCCAGGAGTTCGAGACGACGCCGAATGCATAGGATTGCCGGAAAAGACGCGTTAAGACTGGCGCGTTGGCGCCGGTCTTAACGCGTCTTAACGCGACCCGATGGCATCCCTCCAATCGTAGCACGATTGGAGGGATGCCATCGGGTCCACTCGACTTATGAATGTCCAAGGAAAGAAGTGAATTTATCCTCCGGCATCGTGGTATCAAACCGCGGGATTGTTGGTGGTGACTTTCTTCGGTCATCCAGAGTCGAGTTCGCCGCGAAGAGAGAGCCTAAAAGATCAGCCTTCTCCTTCGCTGTATGGGCCAATGACTCACCGTCCTTGTGCAGAGATGGTAAGGAAGGCTGACAGAAATTCCCTAAGACAGCCTTGGCGAGAGACCAGAACGCACGTGTTCCTGAAGGGAGGTGCACCAGTCTCTCTTCAATTCTGCCAATGTACTCCGTCTTCGCTTTAGCGATCTCGTTTTTGAAGGACCTAGAGGCAGAGTTATATTCCTTTCTGAATGCGCTGGTATTTAAATCACGAGACGCTGATGCGTTAGCCCAGTCTTGGTAGCGTTCCCATTTTCGGCGCAAAGCCGTTTTGCAGAAACGACCAAACCAGGGCTGGGACTTGCCACCGATAGGGACCGCAGAATACGGAATGAATAGTTCCATACCCTGAAGCACCACATCGGCGACAGAGTCAGCAACAACGCTCGGATCATCCGGCGAGAAACAAACCTGCCCCCATTGTAGGATGCAAAGAAGGACCGCATCCCATCCCAATCTGCTGACCTGTAGTGCCACACTCGGCGGCAGCCGACGAAACGAGGTCGTGAGTACCGCGCAACCGGCACTGTACTTCGGACGATACAGTGGTTCGACGAGCCCAGAGGGGGGATCGACGGTAACCTGGTAGCCATCCGGATGGGAAGTCAGCAGAAGGTCCAACAGGGAAGGTGTATGATCTTCCACATCTGGTATTCGCGTTGGCGAGGGGACTAATTGTGTCAAATCATATGCTAAAGCGAAGTCGAGAACAGATCTACCCGCATGATCGGTAGTGCGCGATCCAAGCCATTCGGCATGGTGGGCATTAAAATCGCCAAGAATTACGATCTCTGCGGATGGGATCTGCTGCAGCACGGAATCTGTAGCCATTTGGACGTGCTCAACCAGTCGGTCGGTTTCGGCATTACCGCTATGGGACCTATAAAGGCACGCGTAGATTCGCGGATGGTCGTCGCAGGTCGTCGATAGGTACTGCCCTTCAAGGCTGCCGAGGCGTCGAGAGCAGATATCATCTCTGACGTAAACGCACACCCCAGCTCGTGATACAAAGGAATGTTCCAATTTGTACCCGGGGTAAGAGAGAAAAGTCGTATCGGCAGGAGAGGATATCTGGGTCTCGGTAAGAAAGAGCAAGGCCGGCTTCGCCGTTTCAAGGTGAAAGTGAACGGCGTTCAAGTTTGAGTTGGAGTTGAGTCCCCTTATGTTGCAGAAGTCCACGGTGAGGGTGGTAGGGGTTGCCTTATGATGCCTGCTCCGCTTGCCCCGAACAGTAGCGAGCGCAAAATTGCCCCCCCCCCAGAATTCGGAGGGCAGCCTGGGCATCCCTGCTCAGGTTGTGTACGTCCTGAGCATGGATGCCCAGAGAGGGATTCTCCACCGCAGTCGCTGATGGTACCCTCCTGGGGTAATAAAACCAAATTCTGCACAACCATTATGTTTTGGGCCCTCCTCCCCATCGGGAGGGAGGATATGGATCGGGCCTCCGGGACTCTCACATACCGGACGAAACGCAGTAGCATAGCTACCACTTCACGTCGATTTTAAGTGAGAGAGTGGTACTTCCCCGGGCGTGCCGGCCCATTCGGCTGCAACCTGAAAGTATGCAGTGTGGCACTACCACTGTGGTGCTGGCAGCATTTTAAATTCTCAAAACTTGTAACGACTTTAACCAAACGGTAAAAGTTTAAGATTGTTTGAATCGTTCGCTGTGCATCGCGCTAACTTTTATTTGACTTGTGAAAATGACATCAAACTCCCGATTCAAGTGTCATTTTGGTTGTAAAAAAGATGGTGAGAAATTTAAAACTACATTGGTTTATGTTTGGGTACAATACTGGCCCAGTTCCTACCACTTTCATTTGATGAACTTCATAGTACATTTGAGGATATGTAAACCTTCGGGCAAAATCTAATATCTTTTATCTATATATATATATCGCAGGTCCATTGCATCGATTTCCTAAACCACAATACCCATATCTAGAAAAATTTTATGTATGGAAATCTGTCCTCGCTGAAGATATTCAAGACAAAGGAGACATTTACATTTATAACCAAATTCGAATATGCTATCGCCACTTTGAAGAATGTTTGTTCTCAAAGCCACAGACTCACAGCTAATGCAGTTCCAACGCTAAATATTGGTAAGTTTTTATGTTGTATTTTTTGTATAATATAATATTATTATTTGGCCTACTTATTAATAAACTTGGACTAAAGTATTATTAAATTTACCTTTAGTATTATAAAAGTATTAACCAATTCAGTATTACTAATACAGTATACCATGATGGTGTCTCACTTGATTAATCTTGCAAGCTAATTTTACATTCCACTATTTATACTTTCAGGTTCATCTCAACTCCAACCCATGGAAACTGATGTTATTGAACATGTGCTTTATGTAATGCAGCCATCAACTGCCTTAAAAACAAAGAATGATCAGGGTGAAGGTACTTGCAAAGAAGAGCAAATTGGTTTTTCAGAATTATTCTGAGATTTTATTTAATATTCCAACATTAAGTACATCTCTGAACCAAATTACAACCTGATCTTCAAATGATCCTCACAATTAGGCATTTTTATTAATATTATAGTTAATGATTTACATACTTATAGATAGAATTATGAGTAAGAAGTTATAATAAGTTGTGCGGGATTTAACGAGAAAACTTCGATAGAAAAAATAATAAGACGTGTATCAGTGGTGAACTGCTATATTCAGAGTCACGACAAAAAAATATCTAACTTAAATCTAAGTACATCTAAAGAAGCCGCTGCCTCGGTAAGTTTCCCATCATAGGAGTTACTGTTGCTCCCTTCATTCTACGGCAACGTACGCATTTATGGAAGCAAGCCTTTGCTAAATTTCGGCCACCAATAGGCCAATAAGTTTCCCTAATTTCAGCAACGCGATTGCGTACAAAAGGCTGAAGCCTAGAAGGCAACATCTGTAACCATCCTAACACAATTGTCAAATCAGTCCAACAGTAGGTTCGGGTAATAGTTACGTTGCGAACCAAATACTTACCGATTATTGCTTCGAATATAAGCGCACGCACCGTATGCCCGCTCAGAAGCATCGGTAAATATATGAACTTCTAGTTCCTTGTATGCTTCGCAAATAACATTAAGTTAAAATTGTTCAATAAAGGTAAAGATTCCCTGATGATGTTCCAACGTGAACTAATTTGCGTTTAAGGGTTCATCCCAGGAGTACTTATCTAACCACATTTGTTGTAATAACGTTTTCATTGTGATGATACAAGGAGATAAAAGTCCTAATGGATCAAAAATCCGTGCAATCACTGAAAGTAAATCGCGCTTAGTATTAGCATTAGAAGCTAAATTCGTGCTTATCGGAAACCCAAGCTCATCAGAACTGGTATACCAACTGAGACCTAATAACTTGTTAGGCTCTTCAGAACCCATGTCTAAATCGAAAGAAGAGTCAATCGATTCAGGTACTAATTGAGATTCATTGGTTTTCCACTTTCTTCGTCTCATGCCAGCTAAAGATAAAGCTTCGACCTCCCTACGAATAAATAGTGCTTCATCTAAGTTCATACTACCGGTACACAAGTGTTCGTTGCTTACGAGACTCATAACTTATTACACACCCTGACAATACAAAACAATATCCTGTGTAAGACCTTCTGTCAATGTTACAAGATGCCCAGTCAGCATCAACATAACCATGTAAATCACTATTATTTTTCTTGAAGATTAAACCAAAATGCTTAGTTTTTTGCAAATATCTTAACAATCTTTTTAAATGCTTCCAATGTGTTTCATTATAACATGTGTTAAATTGGCTCAGAAAGCTTACACTATACGAAATATCTGGCCTAGTTAGAACTGACAGATACATCAGTGATCCAACTAATTGTTGATAAGGATAAGTCTTACTACAATGGTCATTAACACCCTTTTCTAATTTTAAATTTACTTCCATTGGAGTATCAGAGGTCTTGCAATCAATCATATTGAATCTTTTTAAAATACTATCTATATACTTCTCTTGGTCTACAAATAAAGCTATATATATTTTTACATTACTATGGTATTTCATGAATAGACAGGGTTCATATTCAGACTTCTTGAAACCTAACTTCAACAAACTAGATTCTACTTTTATGTACCAGGCCCTAGCCGACTGCTTCAGATCATATATGGCCTTTTGTAACTTCAAGACTTTATTTTTACAATTATTAAAATTAGAATTTTTGGTATTTCCGTATATACACATTCATCTAGGTTTCCATTTAAGAAAGCTGTTGGTACATCTAAATGGTTAATTTTTAAATCTAGTTGAACACTTAAGGCAAAAAGAAGTCTCAAGGTAGAATAACGCACAACAGGGGAAAATGTTTCATTATAGTCCATTCCTTTGATTTGTGTGAAGCCCTTGGCCACAAATTGAAAACGTACTCCGGACTCTGCTCATAGCTGTAAATATCACCGGGAACTCAATCAGATGATGATGAGAGTTACTTTAATAAGTTGTTCTATTTTTCAGGATCCCCACTATGCCTCGAAATTACAAACGAAAAAATCCTGATGTTATGCCCGTAACCGAAGAGCAAATCTCAAGAGCTAAGGCTCTCATCGAAAGTGGCAAAAGCAAAAGAGCTGCAGCGAGTAGCGTTGGAATTAGTGAGTCATGCCTTAGAAAAAGACTTAAACTTAATTCATCTGCGACTTCAATGGGTCGATTTAAGCCAACTTTTAATGAAGAGCAGGAGGTATAGTTTGTTACTCACTGCAAACAGATGGACGATAGGTATTATGGTCTGACTATTAATAATTTAAGACGTATAGCATTTCAGTACGCTGATGCTAATAAAATAGACCATAGATTTGATAAAACATGTAAAATGGCAGGACGTGACTGGGTGGAAGGTTTTTTAAAGCGTCATCCCGAATTAACTTTACGCCAGTCAGCACCCACAAGTTTGGCTAGAGCTATGGGATTCAATAAAATTCAAGTGGACCGTTTTTATAAAAACTTGAAAGGGTTGTATAAAAAATATAAATTAAAACCAAGCCGCATTTATAATGTCGATGAGACCGGAATAAGTACTGGACCTAAAAAAACTCCTAAAGTTGTTACTACCAAAGGTAAAAAAGTAGTAGCTAAGATAGTGACATCAGATCGAGGGACCACAATCACTGCTATTTGCTGCATGAGTGCCACTGGCCATTATGTCCCGCCAGCATTTATATATCCGAGAAAGAGACCCAAAAATGATTTGTTAGATGGTGGCCTTGCACAAAGTCTCCGACAGTGGTTTCGTCAACACGGAGCTATTTATTAACTGGTTACATCACTTCAAAGATTTTAGCCATCCTTCAACAGAAGATCCCGTATTGCTGCTCTTAGATAACCACACTTCTCACGTTAGCTTAGATGCCGTGAAATTTGCTCGTGAAAACAATATTGTGATGCTTACGCTGCCACCACACGGAAGTCATAAATTACAACCTCTTGATAGGAGCTTTTTCAGCCCTCTTAAGGGTAAATATGCTATAGAATGTGACAAATTTATGTCAGAAAATTCAGAGAGAGACATTGGTCAACAACAAGTGGCGCGCTTATTTAATGAAGCTTACAAGAAAGTGGCTACATTAGGCAATGCTGAATCTGGCTTTAGAGTAACAGGGATATACCCCTACGACGATGACTTATTTGATGAAACAGAGTTTGCTCCATCATTAGTCACAGATCAATTGCCCCGAAATCATGATATTAGCAATGTTCATGATTCACTTTCACCTAATCAACTTTTGGAAGCTTCTCAGCCTCTTCAAAACCAACTCCTTGTAGAAGCTCAAAGCTATCAGAAAAATGATAAATTGGATAAAAGTCAAAATCAAGCAATACCGTTGAATTTACTTTCGGATATTACTTATAGGCAAAATGAAGAAAACAGAGATGATCTAGATATCACTGATTGCGAATCTCCTTCAGTATTAGATGATTACAAGGAGCCTGAGAATATGGAATCCCCATTAAAAGATGACTTTACAAGTGATGTTACAAAGTTACTGAATTTTGATTCTGACTGGCCAAATAAAGAAAAAGAACTATTAGAAGAAACCTCTTCATCTATCGTTATTGGTGCTTTGGCTAATTCCGGTGATGATTCTAATCCAAGAAAGACTAGTGTTAAAACTACCGATTATGTGCCAGTCACAAAGCTTTCGCCTCTTCCTCGAATGAAAGGAAAAAGAAATACCAGAGGTAAAGTTGCAATGCAGTCTCAAGTTATCACCTCCAGCCCCTACAAAAACCAGTTGGAAGAAAAAAAGCAGCAAGAATCAAAAAAAAAGAAGCGCGTACCATCCAAATTGGCATTGGATTCAAAACTTTCAAGTTCTAAAAAGAAGATATCCGCAGCAAAAAGAGTAAAAAAAGAAATCCGAAACCATCTATGGCATCAACCTCTAAAGAAATAGAATACTTTTGTCCTCTGTGTAAGGAAAAATATTCAGAGCCGAATACAGAAGAATGGATTCAGTGTATGTATTGCAAGGATTAGTGGCATGAGGACTGCACTGCATACGAAAGGGGTGTGTTTGTCTGCGATAATTGTGCTGATATTTCTTAAAAGAACATGATTAAGTTTTTTCATAGACGATTAGACTACTTTTGACATGAGTGTTTTGTTTATTATGATTGAACTAATGTTATCTTTAAATTTGTTCCTAAGAGAAATTACGTTGATCTCATTAAGTTAATCTTGAATACTTTAAATGGTATAAGTATTGTTGTTTAAATGTAAAAATCTAATAAATGTTTCAGTTTTTTTTTTTTTTTATTTAGTATTGGATAAAAAATGTTGACCATAATATTAAATAAAAAATTTAACCTGCAAGATGTGTTTATTTTGATCGCAGCGAGCAAATGCGCGTACTTACCCCATATGCGTATACTTACCCCGCAAGGATGCGCACAGTTACCCGCAATGCGGGTCAAGTGGGCGCATCCCGATTTTTGCAAAAAAAATACTTCCATAAAAAAAGATATTATCATTTTCGGTTTTGTTTCTATTACAACTTAGAGACTATTAAATGGTCTATCTCTATGCAATGTTTTAATATTCTTAACTCCTTTATTTTAAATGAAGTGAGCCCTTAACTACCAATGTGCGCACACTTGACCCGAATGAATCTATAAGGGAATTGTAGTATGATAGAGTATCCAGTTGTGGTTTATCGAGTTGTAATGTTCCCTCTTGAATGATTTTATCTTGAGCACTGTGAAGCTCCTGCAGATTTATTGAGTTGAGGTTGAGACGAGTCTGAACATCTTGAGTGGTTGCACTGGATGTTATTTGCAATAACTTCAGCGGCTGGCCTTTTATTTCATCGTTGTCGTTCATGATGGTGAATTCTTCTGTTTTCATGTGGCAATTCACAGGGATGGTAATTAGGTAGCTGCCCTGGAGCGAAGTGAATTCTTCTCTATTGCAGACTAACTGTACTTTCGTAAGATGAGGAAAAGAAAGTACATAATGTATAGCGGGTAGGCGTGGAATAACAAAGTCGTAAATTTTAATGCTCTTAATTTATTGATAAATAAAATATAAAATCAGTTTTAAAATCTAAACTTTATATGTATATGTGACCACTTACCAACTGCCAGCTACTGCAACATCAAATAACAACTGTGACTTAACTATATACAACAAAGTAAGCTAAAATATTTACTCCTCTTATACATATCTATAACTATGGAGTCTATCAAGAACACAATAGAAGAACTCACTGCACTATTTAATACAAAAATGTCTGAATTCCAAAAAGAATTAAAGACCTCCATCCCAGCAACGAGCCCCACATCGAATATTAACAGTCAGTTCAATATATTTCGGTCATTTGTTCTGACAGCCTTAGAAAATTTACA